>NC_134532.1:140678902-140984735 GCF_050624435.1 Tenrec ecaudatus
TGCTTATAGTACAGCTTTTTAAATTCCTTGGTGGAATGCTGTAGAATATAAGGTAGTATCTTCAGTAGGCTTTTTACATTCTATTCGGATAAACTAACAACAGCCAGTGTATTCTGGATGACCTTTTTTTATTGTGGCAGTGTCAGAATATGGAAACATTAAAGTTAGGGGGAAACAAAAATATGAAATAATATATTTTCCCTTATATGACTTAATAGAATAACCAATAAAAATCCCATATTTTCCACCATGTTATTAGATTTTTAAAAGACAGCATTGTCTTTCAGCATTGCTGAAAGTTACTTAGTCCTATCAGCCAGCTTACGCATTGCAGACATGAGAAGACTAAGTTCCTTTTCACTTAATTCAATGCTCTTATAAATTACAACAGTGCTTTTAAAGATAAAGCCATTTTAAATGTCACATGAAACTCATTTGACTTACTTCTTGAAGCCACAAGACCTTGCATTTCTTTCAAGAGCAGTTAGGACTAAGTTTTTTTGTTAGAAACAATAATATTGTAAAAGATTTGCATTAACCATTTCCTATAGTTCATACT
The DNA here is from genome assembly GCF_050624435.1 of Tenrec ecaudatus. Classification (NCBI taxonomy): domain Eukaryota; kingdom Metazoa; phylum Chordata; class Mammalia; order Afrosoricida; family Tenrecidae; genus Tenrec; species Tenrec ecaudatus. Next base: position 140,679,462 of record NC_134532.1, read on the forward strand.
CTTTTCTGTATAAAGATTGTTAGGATTTTCTATCATGAATGCAGCAACAGGAACGGTGTACACAGATTTTCTCTCTTGACGAAAAGCCAGATTTCTCAATGAAATCTTTCCTTCCAAGGCTAATTTTTAAACTTTGACTTCAGGTAAACAGGGATAGATGTGGTTGAGTGTTGGCAGGCATCTACAGTTGGCCAGAACACCAGTGATCTTTTAAAATATAGCAAGTTGACTCAAATAGTTTTCTGATATTTCAGATGTATCCACTAATATTTCAGTAAAAACAGAAAACCATCACATTTTAAGATGTGCTTGTTTTGAATGTGGTTGAATTGTTTTAAAGTAGCATTCCTTTATCCTTGGTAGACCATCACAATGGGCTCTTCTATTTCATAAATCTTGGGTTTGCTTTTCTTAGCTGGAAATAATTTCTAAACGAAAGGTGTTTAATTTAGCTAGTTGAACACATTAATTTAGTTGTTCTGCTTATAAAGTGGCTATACCTTCTGTGGGTTTTTTTGTTTTTTGTTTTTGGCTTAGGTGTTATATGAACTTCCCACAAATACCCAGTGGTGCTTCGATATTCAGTGGTGTCCAAGAAATCCTGCTGTCTTATCAGCTGCTTCCTTTGATGGGCGTATCAGTGTTTATTCCATCATGGGCGGGAGCACTGATGGATTACGGCAGAAACAAGTGGACAAGGTAATTGGAAGTATGAAGATTTTGGAGAAAGTAGCTATTAATAAATAACTCTGTGAGTAGTTTGAAAATTACTTAATGATCAGCAATCCTGTGTAAATGGACAGTTATTTAAAACTTCTTGGATATGACACGGTAACAGTACGATGTAGATTTGTGTGAGTCACTGATCTCGTATTACTCTTTTCTAAAGCTGTCGTCATCGTTTGGAAATCTGGATCCCTTTGGGACAGGACAAGCCCTGCCTCCATTACAAATACCACAGCAGACTGCTCAGCACAGTATAGTGCTGCCTCTCAAGAAGCCACCTAAGTGGATCCGAAGGCCTGTTGGTGCTTCCTTTTCAGTACGTGCATTTTGTTCTTTGGTCTTGACGCATATGGGCATGAAGGTTTTTCCTAATGTTATGATTTCAATGGGAAAGGCTATGTCTGAGCTAGCTTGGTGTGTCTGTATCATCTAGCCCACTCCACTCCTTTTAGAGTTTCCCTCTCCCCGGCCTTTGTTGTTGTTGTTCTTTTTGGAGGAGGGACCCACGCTCCTTCCCTTCTAGCTTTTCTTGCTGTGTAAGTGTTGAACCTGCCCCAGAGTAGAATGAAGCGTGAGTAATGAGTGCCCATATACCCATTATCCAGCTTTAGCAGTGGTCCTGCAGCCACATTGTCCTAAATGCACACAGAAAGGTTAGGAGAGAATTAAAATATGGAATTTCCCCACACATTTCTTGAAGCCCCTTAAGATTTTTTTTATATATCTTTTATAGTTGAGTTCATTGTTTTATTACTTTTAACAATACTGTTACCATATACAGTAAAATTACCAATAATTCCAATAATTGGCGCCCCCAAAATGCCTTTATATGTTCAGTGGATATTCTTTCTAAGTTTGTTCTAATCTATAATAATCCCTTCTTCCTCCTCCGTCCCCGTGACATTTAGATGTTGAAAATAATTCAGATATTAGTTATGTTTATTTTCTCCACATTCTGGATTTGGTTGATTCTGTTCCCATAATACTGTTTGATATGTTTTCCTGTGCCCTGATATTTTTTCTAGGCTGTTTCTATGTCCCCTATTTCCTACAGACTGAAGGTTTGATCATATTCATGTTATTAAAGGGAAGAGACATTTAGTATCAGAGAAAGTGAGAATATAGGTAGGAGCCAAGGATCATCTTTGCAAGTTACAATGGGTAGAGAGATCCAAAATCTCTTTAAAGTGTTGAAGAACAAGGATATCACTTTGAGGAATTAGTTGCCCTTGGCTCAAACCATGGAATTTTCATTGGCCTCAAATGATGTGAAAGTTAGCCATGAGTAAAGACTGATGAAGAATTGGTGGAAAACAAGTAAATCTGTCTTGGGAGAAGTACAGCTAAAACACTCCTTAGAAGCACGAATACTAAGACTTCGCCTCATACTTTGGACATGTAATCAAGTGATTTGTCCCTGGAAAGCAACAGCAGGTAAAGTAGAGGGTCAGTGGAAAGGAAGAAGACCCCACTGAGATGGCTGACCCCGTGACTGTAGCAATGGGCTCAAACATAACAATTGTGAGAATGTTGCAGGACCAAGCAGTGTTTCCTAGGGCAATGTACATGCGGTTGCTCTGGGTTGGAAGGAACTTGATGTCATCTAACAACAGCATGCTATTCTGTAGTAAGACAATATGCTCTTTATTCTTGGATGTATTGATTATTCCCAATATTTTCCTTAAGATGGGTAAGAGTAATAAACATCCTCTTGTGCCTAAAGATGCGTTAAAATTTCTAGTTGTTGAATTAGGCTGTATTCATGGCAGCAACAACATAGAAACCAATAAAAAGCAGAATTAATCATCTTGTAAAACCTACTTTAGATTTTGCTTCTAGTTTGTGTTTTCTTAAGTATATCATGGTATTTTTTTTACAGTGCTTGTTATAAACATACATTGAGCACAATAGATATTTTATAAAATAAGTTTATGTAAAGCCCATAATCTTTGCGTGCAACATTAGTAAATAAGAACCTACTTTATTCTTGTGTTTCCTTTCCTTAAATTTATTTTGTGTGAATCTATTAGTATTAGCTATGTACTCTGTGCATAGTAGGTACTAGGTGTTATACAAGAATAAAATCACACAGAAGGGCCAAGTCCAAAATAATTTACATGAGACCAGTACATATGGTGAATAATTGAAACAAATATATATATATTATGCTAAAGGCATTTCCAGAAGCTTTATGGAAAGGTGACATTTGCTGGACCTTGAACGATAATTAGCTTTGAGTATGTGGAAGTTAGTAAAAACAAACAGGTGATGTATTTGGGCTAGGCAGGGGAACGGACAACAGAAAAGTGGATGAAGGGAGATGTCGGACATTGTAAGACGTGGCAAAATAATAACATAAATTATCAAGGGTTTATGAGGCGGGAGAGGTGGGGAGCGAGGGGAAAAAATGAGGAGCTGATATCAAGGGCTCAAGCAGAAAGCAAATGTCTTGAGAATGATGATGGCAACAGATGTACACACTGGATGTGTGTATGGATTGTGATGAGTTGTATGACTCCCCAATAAAATGATTTAAAAGGTAGATTGTGTGGAAACGAAAAGGATAATTGAAGGTTGTTAGATTGTCTAGTAAGAAGGAATATATTTAATATTTCTTTCAGATTTCTGTCTGTTTAAACCATAGTTCTATTCTTTAACAGATTTCCAATTTACGCCCTTTTTTGTAATGTTCTTGGGGTTCAAACTAAGTTTGTTCATGTGTTCTTTTGCAGTTTGGAGGCAAACTGGTTACCTTTGAGAATGTCAAACTGCTGTCTCAGCAGGGAGCTGAGCAGCAGCAACACCATCCTGTGTTCATCAGCCAAGTTGTAACAGAAAAGGAATTCCTCAGCAGGTCTGACCAACTTCAGCAGGTCGTGCAGTCCCAGGGGTTTGTGACTTACTGTCAGAAAAAAATTGAAGCGTCTCAAACTGAGTTTGAGAAAAATGTGTGGTCTTTTTTGAAGGTAAAGTTGGTATTTAAGACTTTTACTTCACTATCTGCAAATTTAATTGAACTGTATTTCAAATCCGTCGTCTCATTAAAGAAGCACTTAAAAAATGTGATTTCAGGAGCTTTTTGAAAGTTAAAGAGCTTTGAGGAGCACATTGCCTAGCTTTTTATGTCCAGATTCCTGCCGCTGCGGTGAAATGCCTAGTGTGAAGTACTTCGTTAGTGAGGAGTAGATACAATAGATGATATTTAGGTGAGAGAGAAATAACATTCAATGAACCTACTTTAAAATTAGGAGACACAATATTTAATTTTTGTAATAGATTTCATTGAGGAAAATGGGAAAAGTGGGAAGTGGAATAGGGTAGAAAAGGTGGAGGCATTTCTTATCTTGCCTTTAAAAAGGGGAAAAAATAAAAAGAGGGGACAATTTTTTTCTACTAAGTTAAATTTATAACTGGAATAACAAATGTATTTTTTAGTTAGTTATTTTGCTTCCACTGCCTTACTTTCTACACTTAATTTTCAAAGAATAGAGATCTTGAGTGTAATAATAGGTGTGAATTCCAAAATCAAATAATTTATTTTATATTTTACAATTAAGTATTCAATTAAGGGGAAGGCTTCAGGACTCTGGATGTCCACATTGTGAGAAGTTTGTATTTCTGTAATCTTTGGAAATAACTGATTTTGTGTTTTATAAGTTATTTAAAGAAGAAAAAAAAGAAAAAAACTTGTTCTTTAGGTTTTAAACTGTTTTATTGGCGTATAACATCATTCAATCCAGTAGTTCAATTACATCAAGAAGAGTTGTACAGTCATGACCACAGTTTTAGAATATTTTCTTAATTCTTGTGCTCATTGTTACTAGCTCCCTATTTCCCCCAGCCTCCTCTCCCCTCCCAGGCCCCAAAGAGCCATTAATCCAGTTATTGTGTCCATAGCATTCCTTAGCCTGGATTTCATGTACAGAAAACTTTTTTTAATCCAAAACTAAGAACAATAAAAAAGTAAAACAGATAAAAACTCCAACTGAAAATGAAACAATATTAAAAACTAGAACAAACTAAATGGATCTTACAGGAGATCAGATGCTAAATTTTAAGCTAAGTGCGTCTGCAGTAATCCACTTTCCGTGGCATTCTGCGTGATAGATTGCAAGCCTGTTTACATCCCTAGTGCATGGTCAGATGAGATTCATCAGAGCCTTAATCCATATGTAGTTCCCCTTCTTCTTCTTCTTCTTTTTAACTAGAACAACTTTGAAATGGGTCAAAGAGGAGATCGTATGGTAAGCTAGTACATTTTAACCTACCTCCGTCAGTCACATGGTTCTGTCTGATAACAAGGCTGTTCACATCCCTCAGCGATGATCAGTGGATATTCACCAGAGGATTAGTCTCTGAGTGAACCCTGCAAATGGATTTTGGGCTTTCACTGTCCAATGAATGGTGGCCCCAAACTACCAAACACGTAATATATTTTAATGCCCTCCTTATTTCAGTATGACATGTATTAATCTCTTAGGCACGGCTCTGCTGTGAATCAATATTATTGAAAGTTTTGTCTTATCACTAGCCCCCACTGTATGCATATAGTGTCCAATCACTTAAGAGTTTAGTACTAGGTTTCCAGGACAAGTCACTTTGATGCATTTCCATTTCCTCCATGAAAATTACAGGAACTGTTTGCATTTACCTCCTACCATTTGTGCTGACTTTTATCCAGTTAATGAGACAAATATATATCTAAATTCATGTTTTTCTAAGCCTTCTAATCTCTAAATTCTCTGGTATACCTATCTCTTTGGATACCTATCAACTTGACTCATACATAAATTGAGTACTAAACCCAATAAATTCATGAAAACATTACTCCAGTAATGTACCGTATATACTCATTGTTTAAGCCTAGTTTTTCAGCACATTTTAAAAAAACGTTTTATTAGGGGCTCATACAATTTCAGCACATTTTACATGCAGTTTTTTGGTAAAATTAGGTGCCTCAGATGATATTTGGGTTGGCTTATACTCAAGAATATACGATAAGTAAAAGTTCTTAGTACACTTCAAATGTAAAAACAAAGTTCAGACGATTTTCTACTGAGCCACCCTTGCAACCCTTAAGATATGTCAAACCCAGCATTTCCAATGTTGTATAATATTAAATAATATAAATGTTATATAAATATATAGTATAATTATGTTCTTAAATAAGTTGTTTTTTAAAGAAAATGCAGTTTTGTCTTGTCAGTTAGACGTGTTTGTAGACATAGGTATGTAAGAAATGTCTGTAGACCTAGTGTGTAATCTATACAAGTAAATAATTCATGTTTTGCGGTTCATAGCTATACTTGCGTAATTTCCTTTTTTTGATTCTCTTCATTGGCTAAACTAATGACATTATCAGTGTGCAGTGGTTATGCATTTGGTTGCTGTCCGAGAGTAAATAGTTCCAAACCACTAGCCAGCTCAGCCCAGGAAGGTTGAAGGTTTCTATCCTGTGAAGAGTTGCAGTTGCGGAGACTCACAGGGAGAGTTCTGCCCTGTCCTATAGGGTCACTATGAGTCAGACTCTACTTGATAGAAGTGCAGTGATGCCCCCAGGGGATGATTGACAATATCCTCTAACATAAAATGACAGTAATCTCTCTAAAGTGAATCAGAGATAAATATAAATCATAGACAATGCCTTTTGGGCTTGCATTTAATTCTAGCACCAATATAAAACAACTAGTTCTTATGAAATGGCCCTGCCTAGAGATCACTGAAGATAGGAGTATTATTGCAAAGTGTAGTAAAGAAACTAGAGAGTGCCTGTCTATCAGAAGGAATAGCATCTAGGGTCGTAAAGGTTTGTCTTAAAACAAGTAGCCATCTAAATAAAGTGTCAACTAAGACCACATGGAAGAAGCACACCAGCCTGTGTGATCCAAGGATTGTAAATAATAGCATCCAAATCCAAAGAAGGGAGTGGTATCAGAGCTTAGATTGTGAACACCTGGTTTGCAGAAGGCCATGAGTGACAGTGGAAGTCTCAAAGCCATTGTTCTTTCGGTTTTTAAATGGTAATACTAGACTTTGGATATGTTTAATGGTCCTATTTGATATTTTAATGTATTGTTATAAAATTGGACCTTAAATTCAACACTTTTATTTTTTAAGAGTTTGCCTCTTTTTAAAGGTAAACTTTGAGGATGATTCTCGTGGAAAATACCTTGAACTTCTGGGATACAGAAAGGAAGAACTAGGAAAAAAGGTAAGTTTTCAGAGGTTAAGCTGTGTGCCAGCAAATAAAGCAGTTATGTAACGTGCACCTTTTAAGTTCCAGCTTTTGCTGCGAGTTGCTGTAAAGTCAATCCCAACTTGCAGGACTCCATTTGTACAGAGGAGAACTGCAGCAGAGCATTTTCAAGGCTCATCTTTTGGAAGCAATCCTCTGGCTTATCTTCCTAGGTGTGTCTAAGTGGGTTTGAACCCCAACCTTTTGTTGTTTAGCTGACAAGAAGCACCTTTAATTCAAGTTTAATTTAAGAATTGTGTCAGGGAGAATTGGGCCTTGAAAGATAAGACACTATGAACCTCAACTACTGGAAATAACACTTGAGATTCTAATAAAGTTGTGCATCCATGGGCCCTGGAGGGAAGAGGGGAAGACTATTTCATTCTAGATCTTAGCTTACATGATCTACTTAACAGACTCAGTAACTATATTTTTCAGCAGGGTAATTTAAACTTTAAAAAGGGGAGGAATAATCTTACAGTTTTCTTCTCTTGAGGTTGTTATTCACATTGTTCAGATCGGTGTCAACAAGAGTGAGCAAGGCATCCTGACTTGGAAAACCTAGAAGGAAGTAGTTTAGGTTCTCTTCCTGTCTGAAAGTGACTAGTTTTTTTTTTTTTTGGTATGTCAGAGTTGTGCACATGGTGTGGGTTGGATACTACACTGTAGGCAGTGTCATGCACATTGAAGATTGATGCCCCTTTGAGGTCATGCACACCTAGGGTACATCACAGTTCCATTGCTTCCTGGCTATTTGTCTTTGCGCTCTCCTTTGGAGTTGCTGTATTTAACTTCTTATTATTGATTATAACTATTGTTTGTCTAAACTTGCTGCTAAAATTTCTTTAGGCTTGCAGGAGTTTAAGTCTAAAGTTTTATTGATACTTGATAACAAAATTGAGGAAATAGAATCTGATGATAAAAATAGATCTAATAGCTTTCCCTGAGCCCTTGTTGTGCAGTGGGTTAAGCATTGGCCTACCATGTGACTGGTTGATGGTTTGAGTCTGCCAAGTGGTTTTTGAAAAAAATGTATGCCAATCTATTTACATACAGATTTACAGCCTCAGGAACTGCTCTATGGAGCAATTAGTTCAACTTTGTCCTCTGAATCTCCTTGAGGGCAGTGGACTGTTTTAATAGTGATTATTTCTGTAATGAGTACCACAGGAAGTATTTTAAAAACTTAATTGCAGTTCATTTCTTTAAAATGAATGTGCTTTTGTTTTTAAGGTTAGTTTCGTGCTTGAACCAGCAGAGTAGGATAACATCTGAGCAAGAGAGACGCCCCAAATGCTAAACTTGAACTATGGAGGGCCAGTTTTGAATAGATACTCTTTCCATAAATACGCTACCCCTCATCTAACGTCTTGTACTTTTTGTCAGTGAGAATGGAGTCAGAGCGAGGGGAACATTTTCTGTATAACCTGAAATAGAATTCCATTTAGTACATGAGTTCTTATCTGTATTTCAGATTGCTTTGGCCTTGAACGAAGTGGATGGACCTGATGTGGTAAGAAGACCTTTAAAATTGTCTGCATCCTAAAATTTGCTTTGAGTCATGACAAATAAGGGAGGAATAAGGAAGTAAGATATGTGTTTGTTGTGCAAAAAAAAAGAGAAAGAAATGTTTTGTCTCATAATGTAAAAATAAATGATTCTAAGTATTTTAATTAACTGATTCATTTTAAAATAGCACACATTTAATGGGTAGACAGAAGAGGAAAAATTAAGTGATTGTCAGATACTTAGGGTAAAAATCTTTGCTACCGAGGAGTGTTTGATAGGACAGAGATGGTGTTAACATTGCTCTTTGCTTTTTCTCTAGTGGGTCTCAAATGAAATTACTCAGTACTGTTTCTTAGGATTGCACTGGCTCTGAATGTTGTTGCTGGGTCTTTTGTCTTCCTTGTTCACTAAGAACCCTCTAATGCCACCTTCTTCAACTTCCTCTGTAATTGTTTTGTGTACCAAAGGCTCTTAAAGACTCTGACCAAGTAGCACAGAGTGATGGGGAGGAGAGCCCTGCTGCTGAAGAGCAGCTCTTGGGAGAGGTACTTCTTTTTTTTTCTTCCTGGTTTTAATTGTATTGGGGAAATATATGACATGTTTTGCTTGTCTAAATATTGCTTGACCTGGGAATGTGGAAAATTCTCTTGACTACTGTTTCCAGGATCATTTAGAGTATATTACTTACTAGGGTAGGAATCAATGATGTCTAGGGTAGGAATCAGTGTACCTATACTGACAGAAGAATCCTCTCTGAACACTTTAGTTCTTTGACCTAGCATCTAGATGATATGTTTTCAAATTTGAGGTGAGGTGAGTTGGACTTAAGTTTTTAGGTAGCTATCAAACTGAAAATAGATTTTATCTGGAAGCTCATATTGCATAGCAAGTTAATGTTTTTGTCTTGCTACATTATGTTTAAGATGTACTCTCAGTGGCATAGGTTTCTGCATTAGTTCTAAGCTTTTGAGTCCAAGAATACTTCACTGAACTGAGTGATTTGCTATAAATGTGTCCTGAGTCCTATTGGTAATTAAAAGAGAGTCCTTGAACACAGAGTTGTGTTATTAACTTTTTTCTTTTACTTCTCTGTTTATTTTTTTCACCACTAATGTATAATTTTATGATTTCTTTTCCTTGCTCTTTAATTTCATCTCATCTTGGGGAAAAGTGATCAAAAAGTTTCTTGAGTGTCTTATCTGACTTTTGAATTTTTCATTGTTTTCTGGTGGTATGGGGCTATCCTGACGTGTGGAATGTTTCTTATAATATTTTACTCAGTTGTGAAAATAATTCATCAGCAAAGATGATTGTCAGAAACATTTTCCTTAGAAGTATGGATTTTAGAATTTATTTAATACAGGAATAAAAGACATGGTTAACATCATACTAAAATTTTTGACTATATTAGGCTGCATTAAAGAAATTACTTTTAATTACATAGAACTAGGTTAACTGTTATCAAATTGAGGTCCATTTGAGAATTCATGCATAAATTTAATAGGTAAGAATAATAGGCATTTAAAATAAACAGTCATCAATGAGTAGTTCCAGGGTACTTAAAAATATTTTCTCCTAATGGTACTATGTTTCAGAAACAGTAACAATAGTGTATTAAGAGATAATCAAGATATACAATGAATTGTAGCAGTTTGGGCTTTAATTTAGAAGTCTCTAAGTACAGGTTTGCTTGTAGTTAAACAAATTAGAAAAATAATTGTTAGGAAAAGAGCTTGTTAGAATGGCAGTCTGTGCTTCATTGAACCATCCAAATAAAGAATTAGAGCCTCCCTTAGCCTGTCTCACAGAGACACTGAAAGAAGAATCTGTGCTTAGGGGTCCCATATCCTGAAACTCAGACCAGTCTAATACTACATTTTATGCACCCGTATCCCACACCCTTAGTAACCATTCCCAGGGATATTCCCCAGGCTTCTGTTTGTACGGATTGGAAAACTCATGCAGATTTTTATGAGTATAGCGCGCTTCTTCTTGGGTAATCATCTTTCTGAGACTTAATTTTAGTGATAGGTCTAATGGAAATAATGGATGGTGAGGGTGTTTCCTGGGTGCTCTCAGCAATGTCTTGTAAGGCATCTCCCTCAGGCAATGCTACTGATACAGCCCCACCTGGCATATCAACTTGAATAGTTTGGCTAATCTGCTCAGGTGTTTCTAAGGGCTCAATATCCTCTTCTGGATCATCAGCCCATATGTTCCCATCCCATGTTTCAGGGTCCCAACTTTTCCCAGGTAATGCCCTTACTTTGGTTTCAGACACTGCTCTCACCTGCAATTCAGCTGCCGTTGTAATTCAGCCACTCGTATAATGAGACTGGACCTGGTTCTCAGCAATGTCAGCTCTTTTACTAGAGGAGAGAAGGCTCTCCTTTGTGGCACGGATGGAAGTTTTCAAATCCGTTAGTCTGCACTTGAGGCGCGTTTTTGAGGCTCTGAGACCATCCCTCTCCTTAATCACACTTTCCATTGTAAGAAGGACCAGCCAACCAGCTCCCCTATACTTGTCATCCTTAAAAAACTCCTGGAAAATATCAAACATACGATCACTCAGAGCCTCTCCTTTAACCAGCACCTCATCTGTCGGTGGTGCTACTTTAGGTATTATCTTTGCTATTTCACACCATGGATTAGGAAGAGTGGCAGACTTGTCCATGCTTTGTGGTGTTGAAGTTTCATTATTAATGCTGTTAAGAGTAATCAGGCTGGAGAGCCAATTTAAGAAACCCATATTTATGGTTTTATTTCTCTAGAAGCACTCCTGGTACCAAAATGTTATATATACAAAACCAGATGGGTAGTAATTATATATATATATATATATATATATATATATATATATATATATATATATATATATATATATATAAAAAGAGATATATTACACAAGAAATGAACAGTTAAATTATAAAGCAGTATAAATGACTCAGTGCAACTCACTCCGGTGAGAGAGTTGTGAGACACCGGCAGTCCTTTTAAGTCTTGAGGGTCAACAAGGTAGTCCTCTGTAGAGAGAGCTAGGCTATCCCAGCACAGGCAGCAAACAGCAAGGCAGGTCACCAACTGTCAGCCAGGTCACCAGCTGTCAGTCCCCAGCTCCAGAGATGTACATTCCAATCGTGTGGTCTTAAAGGGACCTCAACTTACAGCGGCACAGTCCACCGGATAGGCGTCCCACAGGTAGTATACCCTTTAAGTTGAGGCATGGAACAAGCAAGGCAGCTGCACACTGGTCCTATGATCAAAGAGCAAGAGGCAAAACAGGCGAGGTTCACCGAGCCATTTATCTCTCCGCCCTTCCATTAATCCCACTTGTGTTTATCAGCCAGGCTGGAACAATAAACTATCTCATAGAGTAAGTTTGTTAGTGAGTGTAATCAGATCACGTACTTTGATGTATTCTTTAATACGAAAAACTAAATATTGTCATTTTTTCAACTTGAATTTTAAAAATTCCCAAGTGCTTCCCTTGGGAAATGGAATTAGGCTTATAGTTCTTCTCCTGTGATGATCAATGTTAATTAGTTAAGTTTTACTAACATGATCCCGTGCTGTATTCTACACTAAATTTTCTCAATCCCAAAATGCCTTGACCTTCATGACTAAGAACTTACATGCAGGTGTGTAGATAAAAATAGCACAGTAAATATTTTCTTTCACACAAGAAAGCTAAATTTTAAAAAAAGAAAGCTAAATTATTTTTAAAAATTAAAAAAATCTATTAAGTTTTTTGACTTTCAAGTTTATATGCATGAAAGAGAAACCCTTTAAAGTACATCTTAGTGAAATGCTTCCATTATCTTCTTTTTGAAATAAAGAAAAGAATTGAATTTACTTAAAATCTTACAAGTCTCAGGAATTTTTAATACAACTACACATATTCTTACTAGACTTTCCTGCTTTCTGGATCTGACCAGTTTGAGAGAACACAATGTATAAGTGAATCTGAGTATGTTCATAAATCTGGCTTATGTTGTCTTTGTTCTAAGGACATCAATGATTTTTTTTCATGACTGATTCAATTAAAAAGACTTCATAATTTAAACACTTAATGTCTAGGAACATTCAGCTATGTAGATAGAAGCAGAATTGCTTTAAAATAGAAATACATACTGATTTTTCAAATGTAAGTTTTTACATGCTTACAAGCTACTTAGTTGATACATCTTATAAAATAGATTCTTCAGCTTAAATAACTTCTAAGCTACCAGATTAGCATACTTAATTTTCTTTAACACTTAAGTTTTGTTTAGCATTTTCTAATGACCTTGAATTTTGCCTATATATAATGGGAATTAATACTTAGGGAAATTGTATATTTTAATGGAAACTTGGATCTGAGAATGTTTCTGGACTGAGGGTTTCATCTAGTCAGTAAGTGAGTCATCATTTAGGTTTGTTTTACCAGCATATGATGATGTAGTTCTGCTCTAGCTAAATTGCTGTCTTTAATATCTTTCTAGAGAATTAAAGAGGACAAACAAGAATCTGAATTTTTACCGTCAGCTGGAGGAACATTTAATATTTCTGTCAGTGGAGGTAAATACCTATTGGTGTTAATTTCTTTTTTTGTTGAGTGTTAATTTCTTTCTGTCTAAAATAACAACTCAAACAATCGAAAGCCTAACAGTCTATTAGTTTGTTAGAAATGTTTTGTCACAGGTGCAGGAGATTGAGAGGACTAAGCATTTAGTGTATGAAATCAATGCCCTGGTGTGCTTTTATTTCATCTGACTGATAGAAACTATAAAATGATATTTATTAAAAGAATTTGACCATTTTGGATAAAACGTGTTCTTTTACTTATATCTCAGTACATAGGCACAGATCTTTTCTATAAATAACATCAGCTTGTATTAGAATTTAATCTACCATTAATATTCAGAAATTAGCATGTATTTGTTTCATATGTGGTTATGTAGCTTTTTGTTTTTGCTTTTATATCACAAAACGTTATTTAACTTAAGTGTATTATGTCTCCTTCTTGCAGACATTGATGGTTTAATTACTCAGGCTTTGCTGACCGGTAATTTTGAGAGTGCCGTTGACCTTTGTTTGCATGATAACCGTATGGCAGATGCCATCATATTGGCCATAGCAGGTGGACCAGAACTCTTGGCTCGAACCCAGAAAAAATACTTTGCAAAATCCCAAAGCAAAATTACCAGGGTATGTTATTTTAAAGATAAATTAGCAGCTTCTTTTCAAACCATTAAACTGATCATTGTATTTCATTTTCTCATTATCATAGCAGAACACTTACAAGAAATAACAATCCAGAAAACCGTAAAGATCAAATACTTAGAATTCCATGACCCAGAAATGGTGTGGGCCATAGTGAAACTAGTTTGTTAATATTTTTACATGTTTATTTTGATGTGATTAATATTCCAGTTTTCCTCCTTTGCACGTTATCATTATAAAAATTATTTTTTTATTTTGTAGAAAGGTTTAGTTGTTTTTTTTTTTGGTTTAGTTTTTTTTACAAAATCATTTTATTAGGGGCTCATACAACTGTTTCCACAATCCATACTTACATCATTTGTGTCCAGCACATTCGTACATATGTTGCCATCATCATTCTCAAAACACCTGCTCTCCACCCAAGCCCTTGGTATCAGCTCCTCATTTTTTCCCCCTCTCTCCTCACTCCCCCACAAGGGTTAATCTTAGGTGTATATTTTTAAAGATAAAACTTTTTAGTAATCCCTAATTCGCTCATCAGATTGGTGTTTATCTTTCCATACGTTTTTGTATGTATCTGTAGAATTGTTTCTTTTAATCTTGATCGTGGGTGGGGATTATGCCTTAATCATATTAAAAATGTTAGGTGCTGTTTGAGTTGACTCCATTTGTAGTGACCCTCTGTGCAAGAGAGCGACCACTACTCGGTCTTGGCGCCATTCCTACGATTCTTATGTTTGAGCCCATTGTTGCAGCCCCTGTGTCTGGCCATCTTGTTGAGAGCTTTCCTCTTTTTCACTGTCCCCTCTGCTTTATCTGATGATGTCCGCCAGAAACTAGTGTCTCCTAACACATGTCCACAGTAGTTGGGACTAAGTCTCACCACCCTGACCTCTAGGGAGCATTCTGGCAGCACTTCTTCCAAGTCAGATCTGTGTGTTGTTTTGACCGTCTATGGTAGTTTCAATATTCTTCACCAACACCTTAGTTCAAATGCAACAATTTTCCTTTGGTCTTAATGTCTTAACTTTATTGGTAATAATACAAGCATTTCCCCACACCATTAAGATTTTTTCCAAAAAATTTAATTGCTCTGGCACAGTACCCACAACAATAGGTTCAAACACGAAAACAATTATGAGGATGATGCAGGAACTTGTTTCCTTCTTTTGTACATAGAGTCACGGTGAGTTGCAACTGACTCGATGGTACCTAACAATGACAACATAATATTCTATAGTAAAGCTATATTGCCATATTTTTGGATGCTTAGATATTTTCCTATATTTTTGTTAATATAGGTAAAATAGGGATAAACATTCTCATTGTGCCTAAAGATATGTGCAAATGTCTAATTGTTGAATTAGGCTGTATTCTCAGGAGCAGAATTTGCGAAGCAGAGGCTTTGGGTGTTTGTATGGCTCCTACTTAATGCCATTACCTTATTTTCCTTAAAAGCTATTCCACTGTTGAGTCTCGCAAGCATTGGGTTCCTCTTAACCTTTCGCACCTTACCTCACATCTCTCCCATCCTGTTGTTTTAGCCTCGCAGGCTGCTTTTCAGTTCTTCACAGGCACTAGCCCCTTTCTCCATGCGCTCTGCCTCTAGTCTGCATGCACTTTCCTTCAGGATGAAGTGTGGGGCCCTAGCCCCCACAATCAAACGGGTCCCAGGGGCGGTGGTGTAATTGAGGGGTCAAAAGACATCAGACAAGACAAGGCATACGAATGCTCACCTCCGGGACGGCCATGATCTCAGCAGCCAGGGATCCTGCAGAGAGAAAGCTATTATATATTTCCAATCAAGGCTTAGTGGACATGCAGGCCCCCCTAATTACAGGTAACCACATACGTAACAGTAAGAGGTTGCACAAGAGGCAACAGGAGGGGGATGAGCTAGGGGTGTACATGCAATAGGAAGGGGGGGCATTAGGCACAAGCGTGTGACAAGATGGGTGGACTCTAGAGTCAAGATGTAGCCAAACTGTGGTTCTCCCTGAGTTGGCTTGACCTTGCCTTTAGGCTCTCCTTTAGGGGCATAGTACATTATCCCTATTAGAAGGGAGTGGATCCTAGTTAGGGTGGGACAAACTATAGGGTCTGATTGTTTTAGGTGATTGATAACCCTCAGGGAGATAACTTTTCAGCAGTTGACCTACAAGTGTATGGTCTGTCATTTGTTTGCAAGCATCACCTTAGTTTTAGCGTATTATATGAAGGGACAACTTGAGGAATAGCCTTTCTGTTTCCCACAGTGAAGCTAATTCATTCTTTTCTTTCTTAGTACTTTATAAATATATTAGTATGGTATGTGTGTATGTCTCTAGAGGAAAATAATATATATTAAGTTGGTTAAAAAATAGCCAAAATAACGAGGTATAAATTACCAAGGGCATATGAGGGAGGGGGGAATGAGGAGGGAGGGGGGAAAATAAAAAGAGGACCTGATGCAAGGGGCTTAAGTGGAGAGCAAATGCCTTGAGAATGATTGGGGCAGGGAATGTATGGATGTGCTTTATACAATTGATGTATGTATATGTATGGATTGTGATAAGAGTTGTATGAGTCCCTAATAAAATGTAAAAGAAGAAAAGAGAAAAAAATGATTAGGGCAAAGACTGTACAGATGTGCTTTATACAATTGATGTATGTATATGTATGAACTGTGAAAAGAATTGTATCAGCCCCAATAAATTGTTAAAATAAAAAAAATAAAAATAAAAAATTTAATGACAAAAAAAATAAAAGGAAAGACAAAAAAAGAGAACAATTAACCTAAAGATAGTTTTGAAATAGAATCCTTATTAAAGTGTTAGTATTTTATTTCTTAAAAAAAATAGCATTGTACTTTGCTTCTGCTTGCTTCTGCATGACATACTATGAACAATAGTTTTGACAGTTATGGTTAATTAGTCATTGTTAATTTTGTATATTATAATTTTATATTATATAGATATAAAGACTTCCGTTGTCTTTTTGTTTTCTTTCCTAAGCTGATCACTGCAGTGGTGATGAAGAACTGGAAAGAGATTGTTGAGTCTTGTGACCTTAAAAATTGGAGAGAGGCTTTAGCTGCAGTGCTGACTTATGCTAAACCAGATGAATTTTCAGCCCTCTGTGGTAAGCAAATGGGCTTTACATTTGATATATTACAAATACGGCATGGTGCATTTTAAAAAAAGTTTTTATGACAGATCTTATTAGAAATTTTTGTTAACCTAATCACAAACAAGAAAAAGTTCTTTGAAATGTTTTTCTCTGGATAGTTTAATACAGTCATCATACCTATTTATTAAAAGAATTTTCATACCTATTTATTGTCTCTGAAAATATTGTTTAGTTCTTGGTTTCAGACAGACCATGGTTGGAATCTTGTCCTTGCCTATATGACCTAGGAAAAATTAGTTTCTGAGCCCCAGTTTACTAATCTTTAAAATATAATGAGCAGCTTTCAACTTAATAAATGTTAGTTCAAGACAGGCATGGAAGAATGGCCTGGCAGTCTACTTTCAAAAATATCAACCATTGAAAACTCTGTAGATCACAATGTTTTGCTCAGCATTCAGTTATGGGGGTGCAGTACCAGGCAGCATTTTCCAATTGTGTGGGGGATTGCCATGAGTTGGATTCAACTTGATAGCAACTAGCAACAATGATAATAATCTTAATTACATCATTTGAGTGAACATAACCATTGAAGGAGTAAATACTCGTTATTTACAAAAAGCTTTAAGTCTGCTTGTATGCAAATAACCATTTGCTAGCTTGAAAGTATTGAGGATATTAAAGTTACATGATATTAATGATTTTAACCATAAATAATTTATAGTAGGCCTGGATGCCATTTAGTAGTTAATTCAGAACATGTGATTCTGTTGTTTTTAAAAAGATCTGGTGTGATGACTCTAAAACCAAACCCACTGCCATCTTGTCAGTCCCCACTCTTGGCAACCCTGTTGGACAGGACGGAACTGCCCCAGAGTTCCTCAGGCCATAGGTCTGCATAGAAGGAGACCGCCACGGAGGACCTTGGGCCTCTACTCAAGCACTCCCTCAATGCATGAAAACTTTCTTCTATTAAATTGGCATTCTACGATGCTCACCCTCCCAACACAACTGCTGAAGCCAAAGCGGGTGAATAAGCAAATGTGGTGAAGAAAGCTGATAGTGCCCGGCTATCAAAAGAGATAGTGTCTGGGGTCTTAAAGACTTGAAGGTGAACAAGCAGCCATCTAGCTCAGAAGCAACATGCCCGGCTATCAAAAGAGATAGTGTCTGGGGTCTTAAAGACTTGAAGGTGAACAAGCAGCCATCTAGCTCAGAAGCAACATGCCCGGCTATCAAAAGAGATAGTGTCTGGGGTCTTAAAGACTTGAAGGTGAACAAGCAGCCATCTAGCTCAGAAGCAACATGCCCGGCTATCAAAAGAGATAGTGTCTGGGGTCTTAAAGGCTTGAAGGTGAACAGGCGGCCATCTAGCTCAGAAGCAACAAAGCCCACATGGAAGAAGCACACCAGCCTGTGCGATCACGAGGTGCCAAAGGGACCAGTTATAAGGCATCATGCAATACACACACACATACACTATATATATATATATATGTATGTATATGTGTGTGTGTGTGTGTGTGTGTGTGTGTGTATATATATATATATATATATATATATATATATATATATATATATATATATATACACACCATAGTGAATGAAGAGGGAAGTGTAGAGTGGAGACCCAAAGCCCATTTGTCGGCCACTGGAGATCCCCTCACAGAGGGGTTTAGGAGAGGAAATGGGTCAGTCAGGGTACGATGTAGTACCGATGAAGAACACAGCTTTCCCCCAGATCCTGGATGCTTCCTCCCCCCAACTACCATCATCCGAATTCTACCTTGCAGGCCTGGATAGGGCAGAGGTTGTACACTGATGCAGATGGGAGCTGGAGGCACAGGGAATCCAGGGTGGATGATACCTTCAGGACCAGGGGTCTGAGGGGCGATACTGGGAAAGTAGAGGGTGAGTGGGTTGGAAAAGGGGAACCGACTACAAGGATCCACATGTGACCTCCTCCTTGGGAGACGAACGGCAGAGAAGGAGGGGAAGGGAGACTCCGGATAGGGCAAGATATGACAAAATAACAATCTATAAATTATCAAGGTCTCATGAAGGAGGGGGGAGCGGGGAGGGAGGGGAAAAAAAGAGGACCTGATGCAAAGGGCTTAAGTGGAGAGCAAATGCATTGAAAATGATTTGGGCAAAGCATGTTCGGATGTGCTTTATACAATTGATGTATGTATATGTATGGATTGTGTTAAGAGTTGTATGAGCCCCTAAAAAAGGGGGAAAAAAAGGAGACCGCCACGTTTTCCTCTCGTGCACCTACTGGGGCTGTCTAATCAAGAGCTGTGGGTTAGTGTTCTTCTGTTCGAAAATGGAATTAAATGCTTATGAATTTTTTCTTATTCATACATTTTGTTTTAAAATATCACAACACATTTGTACAATTAGGTATAGTATCTAGTGAAATAGTTTATTATACACAAGATGTCATGTACTTCAGAATCAACTCAATAGTAATGGGTTTAGTGGGTTTTATTCATTTAAGGTGACCTGAGAAAGAGAGTCTTAGAAACTCAAGAGAGAGTTTCACCCTGTCCAATAGGGTTCCTATGAGTCGATATTCGCTCAGAGCCCTGCTGGTGTGGTGGATTCCATGTTGACCTTAAAGGTCAGCCATTAGAAACCATCAGAAAGATGAAGCTTTCTATGCCTATAAAGATTGAAAGTCTCATAAGCGCACAGGGCCAGTTCTTCCCAGTCCTATAGGGTAATTATGGGTCAGTATCAACTAGATGGCAGTCTTTGGTTTGGCTTTGGATGAAACTGGGTTAAGACTGGGCTGTTACTTCAAGGTCACCAGTTCAAATCTACCATCTGCTCCAAGGGAGAAAAATAAGGATGTCTGCTTCCATAAAAATTTATAATCTCAGAAACCCTGTATAAGGTCACTATGAGTTGGAATTGACTCAGTGGTAGTGAAGTTGGTTTATTTGTTTAATAAAGAAATATTTACTAAGCATTTACTGTATGGCTAATTTTGTTTCTCCTTAATATTCATTGGTTATGAAGTCTAATTCCTGATTGTGGAATTGTTAGACTGCTGGAAGTGGGTTAAACATTTGACTGTTATCCAAAAGGTTTGGAGTTTAAACCCATCAGCCACTTGGGGAGAAAGATGAGGCTGCATGATCCCATAAATATATAGTCTCAGAAACCCTAAAGATCAATTCTACTCTTTCCTGTATGGTCGCTATCAGTTGGAATTGACTTAAGGCTATTGGATTTGTTGGTTGTATTGGTTCATGATCTCCTATGTAAATCACTTTAGCTCTAACTCTTTGTTTCCTTCTGATCCATAGATCATTTGGGAACCAGGCTCGAAAATGAAGGTGACAGCCTCCTGAAGACTCAGGCATGTCTCTGCTATATTTGTGCAGGGAATGTAGAGAAATTAGTTGCATGTTGGACTAAAGCTCAAGATGGAAACAACCCCTTGTCCCTTCAGGTTAGTGTCTTTGAAACAAAATGTGCTACCTTTTGGTGTTGCCTTTTTCTCTACCCATGATTTGTTCTTCATCGATTGCACATTAATTATTAACAAGTATTGTTCTAGAAATTCTAGATAACTGATATTTGTCATCTTTGCTACAGCGTGTGAAATTGTGGTTTGGCAGTTAGGGAAGTCGGTGGCAAGCACAGAAAGCAGTTTACCTTTTTCTGCTGTTCCTCTCTCTGCCTCTAGTTGAGCCTCCAGGCCTGGGGCAGACCAGGGAGAAGCAATGTGGCATAAAGAGTGGGAGACATATTTCAGCATGGTTCCATTCTCTTTGGAAAGAGAGTTTTCTCAGAAGAATTGTTTTAAAGGTCTCTGTATTGAAACTGAAAACCAAGCAGGAAATTAAGGTTTTCCTGCTAAATGCTTTTGGGAAAAAACACTTGTGGGTTTGTGTGAAAAGAATTGGTGTTGAACAATATGAGAAATTTCAGGTTACGTGGTGGTGATGTGCCTTTGGCTGAGGTCATCTCAGAGAACTTTCATGGTGTGGACAGTACCTTGTTTTCACTCACAGTTCCTCCCATAACTGGCTGGCTGCTGTCTCCAGACATTTGCATCTCCACTTGACTCAAGTGGGTCTCTGCTGTTTAGCTCAGCCGAACAGCTACTTGGCAGTTTCATAGTGTTTAGGAGTTGATGACAACCTGCGCCTGGTTCTTGAGTAAGAGTTCTTCCTCCTGGCTGGCTTTTTGAATAATTACACGTGGTTGGTTATTCCAGACAGAACTAAGAGGAGTGAAAATAGATAGTATACTTTTTTAATTATTGTGGTAAAATATGTGTAATAAAATTTTCCATTTTAAACATTTCTAAGTGTATAATGCTTTGATACCTATTATGTCAGTTGTATTTTGTATCTATAATTATTAGGCATTTCTAGAAGTTTTTCATTACCCAAACAGAAGCTCCATGTCCCTTGCAGCAATAATTCCCATTCCTTCCTCCACGCCCTGGTAACCACTACTCAAACTTTCCCCCACATTTGTCTGTTTTGAATATTTTATCAAAGTGTAGTCCTTCAATATTTTCCTTTGGGTCCAACTCATTTCACTTAGCACAATGTTTTCAAAGTGAGCTTATGTTGTCACCTGCACCGAGTCTTTCAGTTCTCTTTATGGGTGAATAATATTCTATTGTATGTGTGTAGGAATGTACAAGGTGGCTTTAAAAGTTTATAGAAAAATTCTATTTTAATTCCACTTTCCCTTGAACTTTTTGAAGCTGCTAAGTACACACGTGCATGCTCACACATGTTATTAGGTGCCGTCAACCTGGCTCCAGCTCATAATGACTTCATATGCAGCAAAATTAAGCAGCCTGCTCCTGCATCATCCTCACAGTTGATGTGTTTGAGCATCATATTTTATTTTATTTTTTTCATTATATTTTACTAATCCATTCATCTGTTGATGGGCATTTGGGTTATTTCCACAATTTGACTAATGAACATTGAGGTAAAATTATGTCTTGAGCCCCCGCTTCCAAATATTTTGCGTGTATCCTTAGGATGGAATTGCTGGGATATATGGTAATATTGTGTCTAATCTTTTGAGGAACCATCCGACTATTTTCCACAGTGGTGACACCATTTTACACTGACTTGAATTTGTTTTCATCCTTGCAAATGCTTGCTATTTTCCACAAAAAATAATTTGAGGTGGAAACACGTGAATAATAGCTATCGCAAGAGGAACTCTCTCCTTGATTTGTGTTTCCCTAATGCCTACTATGATGCAGTGGGATTTGCATTTGGCTGCTAACCAAAAAGTCTGCGTTCAAATTCGCCACCTTCTCCAGGGGGCAAGGAGGAGGCTGTCTGTTCCTGTGAAGGCTGAGAGTCTGCTGGAAACCTCATATAAGGTCACTGTTGAGTTGGGGTCAACTCAATAGCAGTGGATTTGGCTTTTGGATTTAATGACTAATTATGCTGAAATTTTCCCATGTGTTTATTGGCTATTTATACTATATCTGTTCAAGTCCTTTGCCCACTTAAAAAAATGGGTTGCTTGTCTTTTTTGTTGAGTGTATAGTACTTTTAATATGGTTGGAAATTTAAACACCTCTGTATCTTCTCTTTGATAATCATGTTTTTATTTTCTCACTTAGGATCTGATCGAGAAAGTTGTCATCCTACGACAAGCTGTACAGCTCACTCAAACCATGGGCACTAATACAGTAGGGGTACTTTTGGCTGAGAAGATGAGTCAGTATGCCAATTTGCTGGCAGCTCAGGGCAGTATTGCTGCGGCCCTGGCTTTTCTTCCTGAAAACACCAACCAGGTAATTAGCATGGACCATTTTCTTCCTTTTAATGTGAGTAATATGAGCCCATTACATAGCACTTGATATTAGAGATACACATACTGCTAAGTGGAATGTTTTAGAGCAGTTGAATTTTTATCATCTAACCATAAGTCAGTATTATTTGTAGTTCTTCAGTCATCATTTTGGTGTACCCAGAGATCCTAGAATATAATAGATCCCTGTTTACTAAGGAGTATAATACTTGAGGGGGAAAATAAGGGAGCGGGAGAACAAAACAAAACAAAACAACCCTTTTGTTTGTTTGATTTTTTAATCATTTTATTAGGGGCTCATACAACTCTTGTCACAATCCATACATATTCCAATTGTGTAAAGCATGTCTGTACATTCATTGCCATCATCATTCTCAAAACATTTGCTCTCCACTTAAGCCCCTTGTATCCGCTTCACATTTTTTCCCCAGCCTTTTTGTTTTTGTATAAGCCATTTGCTTCTAGGTTTTTTTGTAGAAATTGTTTATGTTGGGAAGCTATAAATGTTGATACTTAGCAACAAATGGGATTGTTGTACCTGGTGTGACTTTTAAATGGTGGCACGTGTTAGCCTGAGTATTGGTGAAGAAGTTCATCCTACATGCCATTTTAGTCTGATGCTATCTATAGACAAGTATATTTTAGAAATATTCAAGGCAGAGGAAGCCATAGCACATTCCTAATTTGTGGTACTTAGTGTATACTGAAACTCTGGCTTTTTCATATTTATTTCAATTCAATTAAACAAGTAGTCAAATATATAAGAAGTTCATTAAAAAGTTCATGAAAAAATTCATTATCTTTAAATTCCATTTTTTCCACAAATTTCTTAAACCCTCTTGTATAGCAATAACCATTATTTCCAAAGTCCTTGCCACTTTGGGAACTTACAAACATAAGTTGGCTTCTAGTCAAGTAAACCTGGGAATTCCTAACCTGTGATGATTTCTGTGGTGGAAGTGGTGGCACTGTGGGGATGGCCAGAAGAGGAGTCGTCCCCAATAAGGAAGAGTGGGTAGGAGTTGGGGTGAAGTTTGAGGAGACCTATAACAAGTAGTTTCTATCTGGTCAGGAGGTTTTGTGTTTGGTGGAGCTTGATTCTTGAGCCTGACCATACTTCCTTGTTTCATTAATGACTTTTTATTGTTCTCATTATCTGTTTTCAATGGCTTTGTTTCAGTCTCATGTTTTCAGTGTTTTGTTTGTTCTAGAGAATTAGGAATACATTTTCTTTTCTATCAATTCTGTCGAAACCTTGAGTAAAAAATCTTTATATTCATGTTCCCGGACTTTGGAGGTACGATTTTGTATACTCTTAACTTTGGGATTCCTCTTGGATCTTTCTGAATTGTTAATGAGATATTTGGTGGTGTGTTTATGATGATGTTAGCATGCAAGTTTTGTGAGACTTTTTACTTAATAATGTCTCATAATTACATTGGGATATATTGTAAGCCCTTAATTTTAAAACCCAAGGACTTTCTAGCCTTTGTTTTTCAGTACCATTTATAACTGTTTGTATTTTGCTATACATTATTCTTCATGCTTTTCTTAGACTTTTGAAAGAAAATATCAAGCATTTAGTTCTCCCTTATGAAAGGCTATAAAATATATCTAAAAATTTAAATGACTGTTTAAACTTTTTTGATGATGAATTTTTTTTTTTTTGCGGTGACTGTTCCAATTTTATTCATGCAAAGTTTCAACTTTTTCTTGGCTTAAAGCTTATGGTCTGAGAGCATACATACATCAGGAAATTCTCAGGCCACAAGACCGTAACAAGTTACATCAATCACATCATGATTCTTGGTTAAAAATTAGTACATCTTGAAACTAAAACTTTCTCATACAAGGGTGATAGACATAAACCTAACAATAACTGAGCACACCTCACCCAAATAGGGTTCATTGTTCTAACTATGAAATCAATAAAGCATTAATACATTTCATTATCAAAAATTACTTGACAGGCTTTGTTCTTTCTTAGGCTGTACCTCTAGGGTTGCTGAAATTTTAACCAAGTATTAATTCATTTAAAAAATAGTGATGATAAACTCATTATATATTTAGGGAAATAACATAGTTTTATGAAAAATCTATATTATCCAAAACTGTAGTTGTTAGTGAGATGAGTAGTGTTATTTTACATTTTGCAAATCTGTTTCAATGTCTGGCTTAGTAGAGGGCAGATAGACTTGTGTGTCCAGTTTTGTATTCAATCTGCTGCGGTATGGTCCCTTATTTTTAGAGACCATCCATTACTGAACTTAGAGGAATGGGAAAATTTCAAGATAATAAAATTCTTTCTTGAAAGATTCTCTCATTTTGCTTTTCTTTGATGATGCTTAGAATACGCATGGTCAACTCATGGTTCTTACAGAGCTGCATAAGCTACCCTGAGTTTAATGTCTTTTAATTTACTTCAAATCATCTCTTTTTCTTAGATAAACATTTTCCTTCAATACCATCTGTAATAGTTGACTCTCTTTGGGGACCTACAAAGAAAGTTGCGTTTTTGGTTTTGTTACTTGTCAGTTTTTGTTGTTGTTGTTACTTTTCAGTTTTGTCAGCATTATTCAAACTAACAACAGATGACATCTTGCATACTAACCATGCGTTGGTCATAATTCAAATTTCTACCTCAGTTAAATTACAAAATTCTCAATGTTGTAGCCCTTTGAGGTTCTTGAGTATTTATAACTGACTGTTTCTTCCATTGCTGCTTTTAGGCAAATATTATGCAGCTCCGTGATAGACTTTGCAGAGCACAAGGAGAGCCTATAACAAGACGCACCACACCCAAAACTCCGTATGAGGGGCAGCAGCTGCCCAAGGGCAGACCTGGACCAACTGCTGGCCACACACAGATGCCGAGAGTCCCAGCTCAGCAATACTATCCTCATGTGAGTGACCTGACCCAAGTGAAATGGGGATATTTATGTTTTTCTGTTCAGCGATGGTGAGGCTGGCACAGGACCGACCGGGGGCCACAAGGAGTTGGAATCAACTTGATGGCACTCATCAGCAACCAGCAACATTCAAAGTTGGTGTTGTAGTTTGGTGGGCAAAAGACTTTACTGATGTGGTAAAACCAGACTAAATAGTGTTTCAGTACTTACACTCTCTAGCATCTTAGAAGTAGTACTTCTGATCTACCTTTTTAAATCATTCTTTTCATGTGATGTCACACAAATTATATCTCAGATACAAATTAATTTTTAACTCTCGGGAGATTTCAACTTTTTTCTTTATCACATAATCTTCCCTTGTACATATATTCTTTAAAACATCTACTATTTGATTCATCTGACAATGGTAAGTGAAATAGCAATAACAGTCTCATGAGTGATTTAGCTAATTTTATAAAAGTGTTTTTTTGAGTATTCTTTTTCTAAATCACTAATAAAAGCTCTCTTTCTTCTATATCAGCATAATAGTGAGTTCCCAGCACACAAAGCACATCTTTGACCACTAGAGAAAAGTAATAACCCAAGGTTTAGTATAGGTTGTAGATGGCGAAAAGAAACAGTCCTAGCAAGTAAAGAGGTGATCGATACTTACCATCAGTTACCATACACACATTGTCCATCAGTTATTTCCTCTAATCCTTTGAATTTGTTAGCTTCTGTCACAGCATCATAGGACACATCATCTTACTTAGGTGCTTTTGAAGAAAATGGAGGGTTTTACTCTGTTAATAGTGCCCATCGTCGTTAAAAGCAGTTTCCCACATTATAGAAATAGCATGTCTTCACTGTACATAAGTAAGAAAATATAGACAAGTAGAGCAAAAAGAAAGTTACCATTCAGAAATATTGGTTAATGTTTAGTTATGTGTGTGCCCCGTTTTTACATAGGTATAGGTAGAGCTATTAAACATTTTGAGTCATTTTTCAATTTTTAGCTACTAATTCAGGACTTTGAAGGTTAATACCTTATATAGAAATCTATTTTAGTGAATTACTTTTTAATAATACTTGCCTATGTTGAAAAAAAGGTGCTTTGGAATACTAAAATTACAAGAGTAATGGCAGAAAGGTGGCATTTTATTGTCACTCACGTTTGCATTTAGAAACTCTATTTCCAGACTAGTAGATCGCCTTCATGTTCTAAAGTAAAAATAATTTTTTCATAAGTAACAGGTGAAAATGGTCCTGATTGGTGACGGGAAAGGTGTAATCTGCCAGTTACAACATCAAACAAATTAGTGATAAGACTGGTGGGATCTTTTTTCAATTGAAAATATAAAATGAAAAGCCAAAACAAAAAGCATGAATCTGGTTCATGTTCTTTGGCCTGTTATACTTTTGATTGGTACTTAATTAGAATAGATCATATTTTAGTATAACAAATATCTAGAGTATTCTCTAATTTGATTTCTTTCATTTCTTTGACAAGAACTTATTTAAAGCCTGTGAGCAGCTGGTATTGTTGTAGTCATTGAGTTGAGGGTACATTGAAGAACAAAATGCACTAGCCCTTCCTCTCCCAGTGGCGCTCACACTAGACTCAGGACACGTACGACACACTAAGTGGGGCACATAATAGCTTGGTCTGGAGCATGAGAAGCAGAGCTGTCAATGACCAACTAGAACAATAACACACAGAGCTTGAATCTCTCAGTTGTATCATCTATTAATGCCCAAGTTGGGATAAGACCTCCCAAGGACCTTGTGTTTGAAAGCCAAGCATCTCTACAGGAAGAGAACATTTACTCTTTATGTGCTTGATTTTTGTCTTTCATAAAAAGGGAAAAACATATGACTTTTACTACCTTTTGAATTAACACAGTTTTAACAAAAAGTAAAATCATTTCAAATAGTGATTTTCTTGATGAATGCATATGATATGTGTAATTAATGAGGGAAGTGGCTTCTGGTTTTAAATCTGTAGTCTGGGGTAGAGGGGTTACAGGGAGGCCATTTAAAAAATCATTTTTGGGGAGATTGTATAACTCTTATTAAAATCCATCCATCCATCCATCCATCCATCCATCCATCCATCCATCCATCCATCCATCCATCCATTGCGTCAAGCACTTTTGTACATTTGTTTCCCTCATCATTCTCAAAACATTTTCTTTCTACTTGAGCCCTTGGTATCAGCTCCTCATTTTTCCCCTCCCTCCTTGTCCCCCCCCCATGAACCCTTGATAATTTATAAATTATTATTATTTTGTCATACTTCACACCATCTGACGTCTCCAGGGGGAGGCCATTTTAGTGAGTTCCACCCACACTTCAACCAAAACAACATTAAGAGTTTCTTACAAAGATTTACTTGACAAAAATTGTTATTTAAAAAAATGTGAAACCCATTGGACTGCAGGGTAAGGCATATGGTAAGACAGAAAACCCCAGTGCCAGAGTCAAGAGATAGGGAATCAGTCCATCCAGTTGTCCAGACCTGGCAAGCCCCTTTGCCTCTGGGAGCCCTGGTTTTCTCATTGGAACAGGGTGGGATTAGACTGGATGATGCTTTGTCTCCTTTCAGCCCTAATATTCTCTGTGATTTTTAAGCCTCACATAAGACTAATAAGATTTCTGTGGTACTAATCAAATCCAGAAAAAGGGAGCTTATAACAAAGTTGCAGATCAAACGATAGCATGAATACTATTAATGCTTTTTAAAAAAAATCACTTTTTACTCAGTGTCTTTTTTCCTGGAATGTAGGCTTTCTGTCTCTCTTATAGGTCCTAGCTTTCCCCCTTATTTGTGGCACTTGATTGACGTTGTTGTTTGTGCTTTAAGTTTCACTTACCTCACCCCTTCCCTTTTGTTGTGAATGAACACTTTTCTTTAGAACCTCCAGCTACTCTGAATGCAATCACTTGGACTAATGCATGCTTTCTTGTTGCTCTTAATTTTTGCTCTGAAACTGGCAACTAATAATACCCTTTAAGTTTTTGCCCTTTTTTCTCTTAACATTTTCATTTTTTATTTTCTGTGATTGGTATTTCTTTGTTCAATTCAGGTTAGAATTGCCCCTACTGTCACTACCTGGAGTAACAAAACTCCTACTGCCCTTCCCAGCCATCCATCTGCAGCCTCTCCCTCTGACACACAGGTACATCCTTCATTATTCCTCTTGGAGCAGAATTCTGCTCACTTAAATATAAATAGGTATATTCTTTAACCACCCTTCTGCAAACTCCCATTCTCCAAGTCTGCCTGCCTGCCAGCTTATTGCATTTTAATGCTTTTAGGAGGCAAGAAGCCATAAATAGCACTATTAATTTATTTCCTTCGTCCTCCCTCTCTCTCCTACAGTTCTAAGTTGACTTGAGCTAGAAAAACATCAACAAGGTTCTAACAGTGATTTAGAAATCCGATTTCACTGAAGAGTTTTTATTGTGTGGTTTTTGTTTGGGTTGCTTGCTTTTTAGCCTTACAGAAATTGATGAGATGCCAAAATAAGGCATTTATACGTACATTTCCAGACTGCGGAGTAGTGGATGGAGTTTATTAGATGAAAAACCCAGGTGACTTATGAAAAGTTGAGAACATCTTGTCTCATGAGGCTGTTAGTGTCCATTGCCTTTCATTGCAGTTATTACTTGGGACCTGTCTGGTCTTTAAATCACCCAACACGTGTTGCTCAAGAAATGTGATGCTCTGACAAAGATAGAATGCAATAAATGTGGTGGTGGTTGTTGTTTAATATAAGAATTCCATTTAGGAAATCATAAGTCCTTTGGGTAAAGTTCTTGTTACCAATTGTAATCCTGCTTCTTATCCTATTCTCATTTCCTAGGGAGAAAATCCTCCACCTCCAGGTTTCATAATGCATGGAAATGTTAATCCAAGTGCTGTCCCTCAGCTGCCCACATCGCCAGGTCATATGCACACCCAGGTACCACCTTATCCACAGCCACAGCGTAAGTAGTCTGACCCTGAAGTTCTTTCATTGTGGCTTGCTCTAGCTAATGTAAGCATTGACTTGGAAGTTCTAAATCCATGTGCAAATCAGATTGGACAAGTTACAGAAGAACCTGCTTAAGACTCTACTGTACTGAAACATGGTTTCCCAAAGAGGTGGCCTGAATCAACAGGCTATCAAGAAGCCACACCCTGAGTCAGTCTTTAGAACAACTGGTTCCTGTTCTTGGGGCACCTCTAGGGCCTGTGGAAGAAAGTCCAATATCCTCCCATTATTTGGTTATCTAAAAATTAGAAGTGTAGAAATTATGTAGTACATATTTTTCCTTCTGGGAGGAAAACACAAACCAATTTGGGGGTGAGGGTGGGGCAATGGTCCCAAGGGGAATTTCTTTTTTAGAAAATATTTGCCCCTGTAGTTATTGTTGTTAGGTGCCAACAAGTTGGTTCCGACCGATAGTGATCCTACACACAACAGAATGGAGCACTGCCTGGTCCTGTCTCTTCTTCATAATTGTCCCTGAACTTGAGCTGTTGTTACAGCCACTGTGCCTATCCATCTTGTTGAAAACCTTCTCTACTGCCCCTCTACTGAGCATGATACCTTTCTCCAGGGCATGGTTTCTCTTGACAACACATCCAAAGCCTGTGAGACAGTGTCTCACCATCCTGGCCTCTAAGGAGCACTCTGGCCATATTCTTCCAAGACAGATGTTTGTCCTTCTGGCAGTCCGTCCTACTTTCACTATTCTTCACCAACACCACAATTCAAATGCATTGGGTATTTTTTCTTGGTCTTCCTGAGTCACATGCATATGAGGAGATTAAAAATATCATAACTTAGGTAAGGCTCCCCTTATTCCTCAAAGTAGCCTCCCTGCTTGTCAACACTCTGAAGAGGTCTTGTACAGCAGGTTTGCCTTTGGAACTCAAGAAATGATTGCTGGCTCAGAATTTAAGTGTAGAGGGAATAAAAAACTCTCATAGGGGAAAATAAGATATATTTTAATAACGATTTAAAAAAACCACAGAGTAAAAACTAATCCAAACTAATTTGTATGTTCTTAAAATGCAGACAAATTTGTTTCAATCTCAAGTATTTCATGTGGAAATCCATGGTTCAGAGTACTGATAGGAAGCAGATACAGTTCTTGGTATCCACAGATACTACCCTGATCACAGGAGGTGATTGTCTTGCGGTTTTCCTTATGTGGTGTCCAGAGTCCTTGGGTGGTGCAAATGGGTAAAGTGCTCCTGCACTAACCAGAAGTTTGACCATTTGGATCCACCCAAGTGTGCCTTGGAAGAACAGCCTGGCAATCTGCAGTATTTCTGAAAAATCACAACCACTGAGCATAGTTCCCATCTGAAATGCCTGAGGTCCCTCTGAGTCAGAATGGACTCAGCAGCATCTGGGTTGAAAATCTGAGTGTGAGTCTTTGCATTAAAATAGAAGTTAACTGACGGCTTACTAACTGGATATATCAGTATGTCTAATAGTATGTAGTCATTGGTTTGCCAGGGATCTGGTTCACCGTCGGTCCCAAAGTATATACCCACTCAGATTTGGAATAGCTGTTGCTACTACTGGATGCTGGTGAAGACACTAGATAGTGCGCACCCTGTAGTTCTTAAGGGAGAGCGGATTTGAGCTGCAACAAAATGAAAACCCTGCCAAGAGCGTGAGTGCTTTGGGTGTGTAATGCTAGCATCTGGGGGCTAGTAGTTGTCACACCGTTTTGAACAGGAGAGAGAAATATGTCGTAAAGTATCAGTCTCACAATTCTTTGGACTGGTGATTCAAAGACTCCCATAGCTAGCACCAGCCTCGGGAATGGCAGTTTTCAAACACTGACTTTGACCTATACAAGAGCATTTGAATCATCACACACGTAAGTGTTCGTTTTTGGCTGTAACTGATAGTTATAAGAAGAGTGATTAAAATAATTTGCATATGATGAGATAACTGCTTTTTATTCCACTTGAATAAACTTGTAACTAATTAAAATTTCTGTTTCTTCTCCTCGGTGTAGCTTATCAACCAGCCCAACAGTATTCATTCGGAACAGGGGGGTCAGCAGTGTATCGACCTCCGCAGCCTGTTGCTCCTCCTGCTTCAAACGCTTACCCTAACACCCCTTACATATCTTCTGCTCCTTCCTATTCTGGGCAGTCTCAGCTCTATACAGCACAGCACCAGGCCTCTCCACCTTCTTCCAGCCCTGCTGCTGCTTTCCCTCCTCCCCCTTCCTCTGGAGCGTCCTTCCAGCATGGCGGACCAGGAGCTCCACCATCATCTTCAGCTTATGCACTACCTCCTGGAACAACAGGTACACTGCCTGATGCCAGTGAGCTGCCTGCGTCCCAAAGAACAGGTCTGCGCTTGAAAGGGATTTGGTTTGGCTCCCTCCTTTATGTTGTCATGAATGGATGGCTGGGTGGAAGGGAATGATTTCGCTTAACTATTTGTAAACTAGATTTTGTGAGGCATTGATTGGGTTTTTATAACGATTTCTAAAATTTCATCCTCCCGTAATGAACTTTAGTTGCTAAGTGAGGAAAGCTAGTAGAACCATGGCACCCAAAGTAAGAAATTAATTGGTGTAATTAGGTAGTGCTTGAGACCAAGTTTAACTGATGCTAGTTTCTTTTCTAGAGTCAAAAATCACTCTGTCTTATTGAGATGTCTGTGTCTAAAATATTTGTGGCTTAAATTCATTTGTGAAAATTGAGCATTTGAGTACAGCCTTAATGAGCGTATACAAATTTTATAATTCGAGTTGTAAAGGCAAGTTATGATCTTGATAGATAAAAAAGAACACAACTGACAAGAGCGCCTGAGAGAGAAAACCAGCTATTTTTTAGAGCTTGGCAGTTGAGGAAACGGAATCTCCTAGAGTTCTGTAATGCTCTCTGGTTGCATGGACTAGTCACTGGGTTGAGGTACAAATAACGGTTTCTCTGTCTCAGTCAATGTTCACTCTTTTATACCAAGTAGTCTAGTCCCGACATAGAGGATAGAAGTAACTATCGTGGAAGGAATTCCAGAAATCACTTAGCAGTGATGTTCGAGGGATTATTACTTTAGCATTTAAGTTAAAATATTTATGTGTCTGTTTTTTCTTAAGTAAAAACTATTAGGAATGGTATACACTTGGCCATGAAATAAAATATTTGTCTATGTGCGTGCTAGGTAACAGAATGTCATGGCTTGGCTGAGAAACAGTAACTAACATGTAGAACTCAAGCATTTTTCAGCATCTGGCATGCATTCAGCCCAACTGCTTTATTACTTTTTGCATGTTAGCTGTCTTTTATCTTAATTAAGTTATAACTTTATTATGTTTTATTTTTAGTTTCTAAAAATCTTGTTTAGGTTATAGAACTAATTATGACTGAAAATGTTTCCCCTGTTCTCATGTATTTTAATACTTAAGGTGATGGCTCTATACAGGATTTAGAGATTCTGGTTGTCCAAAGGATAACTCCTGGCAGACACTACAGATTTTTCTAGCCCTCTAACAGAATTTTATGCCCAGGGTTCAAAATACCTAATTTTGTAATCGGCAACATACTTACTCAGTAATTTTTTTTAGTGAGTCACTATTCAGTCTGTAATTAGAATTATACCAGGTGGAGAAAATAGGAAGGAGGCAGAAAAGGACAGTATATTTCTGGTGAATAGCTTATCATCCTATTATAAGTTAGAAGATAAAAGTTCTACTTGTGTTTAATATTGGAGTCAGTTGCCAGAGTAAGAACTCCCTGTATACAGGAAAGAGGGGAGCTTCCAGTGAAGGACTGGTGATCTGCTGAGTAGCCTAGAGTGGTGCTTGAGGGAAATTAATCTGGAGGCGACATGGCAGAATCGGAAGCAGTGAAGTGGCAGCCTGAGTTAGAGTCCTATAATGTTGCTAGTAGGTTGCATCACTGGGAAGCAGGACGTTTACCTGTCTCACTCTGCAGGACAAGTAAGATACTGCCAGTCCGTTTTTTGGTTTGTCTCTGGTCTTTGGTTTAATGTGTGCTTAAACAGGAGAAACACTTTTAAACATGCAGGTCCCAGATTTTATTTTTCTGATAAAACAACCAGAATTTGTTTTCTGATAAAATCAGTAAGCTATTGTGAATTTTTTTGCGTGAACATTTACCATACCAACTTGGTTAAACAATAGAATTTAAAATTTATGGTAGGTATACAGTTTTCTGTTAATATTTATAGAGAAAAATCTTCAAAAGGGATATAATATTATCTATGAAATGTTCTAAAATTTTAAAAATTTCTATAAACATACCTTAGTCAAAATATAGTACCTGCTCTTGCCCTTTCTGTGGGTTAAAGATGGGAATAATGATTATAAAATTAAAAGTAGAGTTTAGAATGTGCTTGGAGATAATATTATCTAAGTGACATTTACATTTCTGTCTGCAGAAAATCACTCTCTCCAAGACCAGGCACCTATGTTGGAAGGTGAATTGGTTATAAAATTTGCCTTTGGAAATCTTTGAATCATTGCATATAACTAATAAATGGACATTTATGATAATGCATGTGAATTTAAAAGCTAATGGTATCCTGAATCTGATCCATATCATTATATCTTTAGCTTCTAAATTGAGTCAAATTTTAGAACTGATTGAATTTATGTGATACTACAAGTAACTTTAAATTCTCACTTTAAGGCGACAATTTTGTTTTAAAGGAGAAATTTATTATAGTTGACAATAAAAAGTTTAATTTTATATTTGTTGCAAGCATGGCCTTTCCCCCCAAGTGGCATTAAAGAAATAAAGTTAGCACAGATATTTGAATGCTTGTCTACCATGTAAGCAATTCCAAAATCAAAGTTAACAAAAATTATTGGTGTTATTTAATTAGCTCTGGTTTTGTTTTGTGTGAAAGCAGTGTTTCTACCATGGTAGGTCCCCGGGAGGCATCAGCCGTTAGCTCTGTGCTGGTAACTGAAAGATGAGCATTTAGAGCCCACCCAGGAAGGCTCTGGCATTTTGCCTTCATATCTCAGCCACTGAAAGCCCTGTGGGATGCAGTTCTACTCTGAAAACATAGGGAGTCACCAGGAGTCTAAGCCACCCAAAAGCGATGGGTTTGAAGGTGTTGTTTTTACTTTTTGAACTATGTTGAACATTTATGGGTGATTAGATTTTACTGAATCGATCATGTTGAGTTGATCTCTTGAGACCTAGGAGATTGCTGGTTTGTATTCTTCTGTACATTGACTGTATCAGAAGTCTTTTTAAAGGAAATCAGGCGATTTATTTTTTTCACTCATTGAGGATGTAGACTGCTCTTGAAAGGTTTTACACCATTATAGATAAAATCGCTTCATTTTGATTGTTTGGTACAGCTCTTTAAATGAAGATAATATCAAGACATTTTGCCTATTGAGCCAAGGCCTGTGACTGTTAGCGGTAGTTAAGTTTTTGAATCTAAGACTACATGACATCCTCACTGCCCAGCTGGTCAAACGTTTGTGACAGTTATTTGAGGTGCAAGGCAGAATTTAAAGTTCTTATAGGATGGATACAATTTAATTTTTCTTCATGTAAGGATTCTAAAGGACAATGACTTTTCTTATCTGTTATAGGTCCTCAGAATGGTTGGAATGATCCTCCAGCTTTGAACAGAGGACCTAAGAAGAAGAAGGTACTAGAAAAAGATTCATACTTGGTCCACCTAATTAAGTACCGATTCTGTTTATCATATTATAGTTCCTTGGTATATTTAAAGTGTATTTTAGTGCACAGCTTCTAACTTATGGGGGAAAGAAAACCTTAGTCTGGTGATGGTGGGATGAAATACCACGGTCTCATCAGGAGGCAAGATGTAAATTTTTAATTGAAAGTCTAATTAATACAAATTCCTAGTATGAAAGACCGTTTCAGGCTTCTCAAATGATGTGGACTTTTTAAGGGATTACTTTGGCCTTTGGGTACAACGTTACTCATGAGTTTGTTAATTGTATTTTGAGCTATTTATCATATAGAGCCTTACAGTCATGGAGGCAGTGCTGAACCGTAGCAACACAAGAAGATGCCCCAGCTGTCACCCCCGACCCCACACCCCCTGTTTTTCTCCCTTGACACTGCTGGTGGTTTCAGATGACTAACCATGAGTGTGGGAGCCAGCCCTCATCTGGATGGGTCCTAAGTTGTGTCATTGAAGGGAAGAAGTTGAGAGACAGACAAAAGTTTTGGGGTGCTCATCTCCTCCATGGCATCAAGAACCATGTCCAAGTATGAGAGAGAAAGTATTCTTACACCAACTTATACACTCTTGGTGGATGCAGACCACCCACCCCCACCACAGACACCTACCTTCTTAATAAGGTGGGCAGAATCGGAACCCCAGAGGTCCCTAAGTTCATTGGAGGAGTAACCTAACGTCAGTGCTGGGGTCAGGTAAAGGGGAGTGATTGTCACCTGAGCAGGGAGAGCAATAGCACCATGTCTGCTTCTATAGATACAGCAACCAGGTCAGGAAGAAATGAGTCACATGCTTATAAGAGGTTTCATTAAGGTAGCACTAGTATGGGAAGATACTGTAGGGGTGATTTTTAACTAGGAGAATGTGAAGGCCTCCCAGGCTTCTTAATCATGAAAATAAAGACTTTGTCTGCATACACTCTCTTCCGGGTCCTCCGTCTCCCATTCAGTTTCCCACAGGTGGATCGCAGCCCCACTTGTAACCCTGTATCAGCCGGGCTTCCTTCACATAAATTAAAGTCTCACTGTTCAAGGTAGTTGTGTTCTGTCAACTTGCTATAGTCTTGGAATAGCGCATGTTGAACCATTGCTCCCGATCATAAAATTTTCAAGTAATGGAAAAAAAAATTTCTACTAATGGATATACATAAATGTGTTTCATGTGTATTTCTATTTAAAGATAGCTTATTTAACACATACCACTGATTTATTTATTAGGAGCCCTGGTGACAGAGTGGTTACTCATTGGGCTGCAGTCAGCATGGTTGGCAGTTTGAAACCACTAGCAACTATGGGGGAGACAGACTGGGCTTTCGTCACCTTTAAACAGCCTCAGAAACCCACGGGGGCAGATCTCCTCTGTCCTATGGAGTTGCTGTGGGTCAGAATTACTTTGATGGCAGTGACTTGGTTTTGGTTGATACAGTGACATGGAACTCAAAGCCAACACCACTATAACTTTTACCTAAGTCAAACTTGACACACATTTGAGAGAGTGTCAGAAAATTTGTGGGGGGAAAATCCATGATCTTTTAATCCTGGTTTTCCCTGGATTCTTCTGGCCCCCTCATATTTTGCTTGGGAACAACTAGACAGCATTTTCATACTCTGCTTAGAGGCCTTTTCACACAGCAAAATTACCAACAAAAACAAAAAAGTGTGACAACTGACACTAAATAGACTGAAAAGTTAACTTGTTTTCAGTATAAAAACTAAAACAAGGCCTGGGTCATCTTATTTGATCTTGGCTGGGAACATGTGCATCAGGCAGATCAAATATATCCTCCGTTCTGTGTGTTTGTAAATGATCACACAGCGTCACCAATGTTGATACTAATCAATTTTAGTGGATGGACAAGTCCCCAAATAATGAGGGTCAGTTGTATAATGTGAATGAAGAAATGGCCTGAGAGCTGATCGCTGATGAAAACTGTAAAAGCACAGTAAGAGAAACTGACCCTCCTTTCTTTCCAAGCCATTTTCTGTTGGTTTTTCTCTTGGTTACTACACAATTTAATAATAATCAAAAACGTGATCTACTTTTTGTATGACTGAATTGACAAGATTGACTCCCATGTTTGTGGTATTGCTGGGAAGGCTTCTCTAGATTTTAACCAAACCAAAATCACTGCTATCGAGTCGATTACTACTCTTAGCGAACTAATCGCACAGGGTAGAACTGCCCTTGTGGGTGTCTGAGTTTGTAACTCTTCTTGGGAGTTGAAAACCCCATCTTTCTCTTCAGGAGTAACTGGTGGTATCAAACTAGAGACCTTGCAGTTAGTTAGCAGCCCAACTTTTAACCACTATGCCAGCAGGGCTCCAGTCCAGACAGCCCCGTTCAAAAACACCAGTTTTGTCTCCCTGTTATGAGGCTATTGGAAGGCAAGGCAAGGCAGAAGCCTGTGTTAAATTTCCCAACCCTAATCTCACACGCCCGTTAGCTGAATTAGCCCCTTTTGCATGCTTTCCTCTAGACTCCTTTATACAGTTTCATCTGATAATAAAAGGGATTTATGACTATCCAATAATAATTTGACTGGGGCTTTATTACAGCTGAGGAAATGATATTTATTTCTCTTGGTGTTTTTGTATTTCCATCTTTTCAAAGATGCCTGAGAATTTTATGCCTCCTGTTCCCATCACATCACCCATCATGAACCCTTTGGGAGACTCCCAGTCACAGATGCTACAGCAACAACCTTCAGCGCCAGTACCACTGTCAAACCAGGCTTCCTTCACACCGCCACATCTTCCAGGTGGCCAACCCTTCCATGGCATACAGCAACCTCTTGGTCAACCGGGCATGCCACCATCTTTTTCAAAGCCTAATATTGAAGGCGCTCCGGGGGCTCCTATTGGAAATACCATCCAGGTAACGGTAATTCTGTGGAAGGGGTGGGCGGAGGTTCTAATCCTTTCATGTGTTAACTCTAAAAGATAATATGTCTGTCTTTTATGATTACATCTAAATTTGGTTTCAGTTTAGACATCCAAGTAAAAAATGGCAACCCTTTTTTTAGAAGATAGAACCCAAATCCCACCCCCACCCCCCCCTCCCCCAGCTATAAGGCCACATGTAAACGCTCTAGAAGAGGGTTATACGAAGGGACTTCTAAAAGTTGGTGGAAACATTAACATTATTTTTTAATTCCTTATTAACACGTTTTTGAAACCCTTTTGTATTTGCGTTCTGTATGTTTATTATAATTTGGCAATTATAAGTCAAAGCTGTAAATATTATGTCTAAAAATAGTATGCTTTGTTATCAAGAGATAATTGTGTATAATGAACTTGTCAGTATTATTATTTTCTTACAAATCATTTTATTGGGGGCTTGTACAACTCTTATCACAATCCTATATACATCCATTGTGTCAAGCACATTTGTACATTTGTTGCCATCATCATTCTCAAAACATTTACTTTCTACTTGAGCTCTTGGTATCAGCTCCTCATTTTTGTCCCCTCCTTCCGCATTCCCCCTCCCTCATGACCCTTGATAATTTATAAATTATTATTATTTTGTCTTATACCGTCCGATGTCTCCCTTCACCCACTGTTCTGTTGTCTGTCCCCCAGGGAGGAGGTTATATGTAGATCCCTATAATTGGTTCCCCCTTCCACCCCGCCCTCCCTTCACCCTCTGGTATCTTCACTCACACCACTGGTACTGAAGGGATCATCTGTCCTGGATTCCCCATGTTTCCAGTTCCTATCTGTACCAGAGTATATTCTCTGATCTAGCCGGATTTGTAAGGTAGAATTGGGATCATTATAGTGGTGGGGAGGCAGCCCTTAAGAGCTAGAGTAAAGTTGTATGTTTCATCGTTGCTACACTGCACCCTGAATGGCTGGTCTCCTCCCCAGAACTTGTCAGTATTAAAGGGTGCATTATAAAACTGGTGTTTAACTGGAGACGGAAGGACTTGCTTATAACTCTTGAATGTTTTTTCCTTCTACATTTCAACACTGTATGAGACTCCTGACTGGTCTGTCCATATCTGTCTTGACATTCTGCTGTGGTCTTTGTCTTCTCTTTGCTTAAAATATTACAACTTCCCATTGTTGTCAGGCTAAAGGCCAAACAACTCCCATCTGGAAGGCCTTAAACCATACTCTTCCTTGTTGTCTGTCTCTGTCTCTGCCCAAGGCATACTGAGTTCTTTTTACTCCCGTATGTGAATCATGGTCCTTGTTTTGTATATACACTTCCTTCTCTCAGCAATGTTTTCAAATAGTCTTATTGGCATAGAATTCATATAGCATACAAAAGGAATGATTTTCCTTCTTCAGATATAGTTTCCTCAAGAGACTTTCCCCATTTCAGTCAAATCCAGGTCAATTGTCTTTTGGCTCCTCCACCAAGTATTATCACAGTCACTGTTTTGTGTACATTTATGACATCATTTAATGTTGTGTGGCTTCCATTAGCCTGTAAAGTCCCTGAGGGTTGAGATCATGTTTGTATTGGCTCATCATTACTTATCCAATGTCCTGCCCAGTGCCGAGCACATAGTTATTCCCCAATCGTTTTTAAAAGAATGGGCAAACAGACTAAGAAATGGATATACAGAATAAGAAATCAGCACTTTCATGTTGCTTCTTTGTCTCTGTCTATACATTCACCATAATCTCTTCTTTCTTAATCTTCGGCTTAATCTTGCAGTTTTGAGACTATCCCAGCTAACAGCCTCCAAGAATAAACAAAAGAATAAAAGAATGCAGGGATAAACAAAAGTGTGCCAACAAGCCGAGCAAGCAGCCCTCTCTTCAGCCAGCTCTGTGTTCCTGTGCCTTCTTCATATTATTGACTTTCCATCCATTACACACAGCAATTATCAACATGCTTTCCATAATTAGTTAATTACCCTATATTCACTCCTATTTATGAAATGTCTCACTTTAGAAGTACTTGTATGACCTACTGGATTTCTGGTTCTCATTTTTAGCTAAGTGATTTCACATGCTAAAATTTCATAGGGTTTTGAATAGCCCATCTGTCAGGCATTTAGTTTCTGTTTAATCACATAGTTTGAGAGCTTTTCTGTAGAGGTTGTATCTTGTCACTTCTGATTTTAGGATGCTCTTATTTCTTCCAGCATGTACAATCTTTGCCAACAGAGAAAATTACCAAGAAACCCATTCCAGAGGAGCACCTCATTCTGAAGACCACATTTGAGGATCTTATTCAACGTTGCCTCTCTTCAGCCACAGATCCTGTGTGTATTTCCTCTCACAGTTTGCATAATTAAAATGTGGACTCTTTATTATTTTTGCTTAAGTTTCATAAGATAAGTATCCTTTAAATTTTACAAAGGCAACGAAGCTAGTACTTGTATACATATGTAAATGACCACTTAAACTGCCATTCTGAATCGCAGTGGCCCTATAGAACCTTATAGGACCCTGTAGTGGCTTGCATTTTTATTCTGTTCCGACTTGCAGGGACCGATAGGACAGGAATGCACTGCCCTGGGAGATTCCCATACGGTAACTCTGTACAGAGAGCACTGGTGGCATAGAAGGTACCAGTTGGACTGTGATCCAAAAGTTTGCTGTTCTAAAGCACCAACCACTCCTTGGAAGAAAGATGGGGTTTTCTACTTGTTCCTATAGGGTCGCCATGAGTTAGCATTGACTCCATGGCAGTGGGTTTTTGTTTTATTGTTAATTCTTCCCCCCCCCCCTCATTTTTGTACCGTTAACCCTTTTCAGGAGTAGAAAGCCCCCCTACCCATTGGACTGGCTGGTAGTATCAAACTGCTTACCATGTGATTAACAGTGCAATTGTTACCCACTACATCATCAGGACGCCCTTTATTATTTATAAATTTATTGAAGCTTCATAACTCGATAGGAGATCGGCTTATCTCTGTTTTACAAATGACGGAATTAAGGCAAAGAGCCTTACAATGTTAAGGGCTACGATTTGAACCCAGACAGCTGGGCTGCAGAAAGCATGGCCTTAGGCACGATGCCGTATTGCCTCTCCGTGGTGTGCATCATGTTAGGCACATACATAAAACAGAGGCATATAAGAAACTAGGGTTTGGGCGTTGATTTTGAACTAATAACTTTGGACATGTCTTTAAAAATAGTTAAATGTTTTTGTTACTGAAGTTATACTAAAAGCAGCTGGTTTTACTTAGTAAAGATTCCTTCCTGTGTGTTAGCAACAACCCAACAAAGCCAGCCTTGTTTTAGTTGAAGTCCAAATTCTGCCAACACTTAATATGAAATATGTTTATTTAGAAACTGGCTACTTGTCTGCTTTAAAAACAGCTTCTGGGTTTTGCTGTTTCATCAAACGTTTTGAGTATTCTATGTGCTGCCTTCTGCTGGACTTGAAAGCAATCCCTTGTACTAGAAGTGTCAGAAAAGTAGAGGCAGAGAAAGAGTAACATAGCTGTGGTGTTCTAGGAGTAATGGAAAAATCAAGCCAGAAAACAGAGTGGCAAATGAAGCTGAAGACTAGATTTATAATATCCCACAACCCTCTCTGCATATGCTAAGTAGTCATTTGAAAATAGGGAAGTCCTATTAAGAATGTAGCAAAACTTTATTTATTCTTTGCTTATGAGTCAGTGTAGAGAAGTTGGGGGTACATAATGGTACATTACACTTTATGTAGCTCAATACATTTTAATTAAGCACATTTTTAATGCCGTTTTTGTGGTAAAATTGGTGCCTCGGCTGATATTTGGGTTGACTTATACTAGAGTATGTACGGTACTCAAGCAATCCCTGTGACTAGTTGGGGAGTTCTAATACCCTGTCCTGGTGCTCAAACGCCTTGAGATAGGGCTCCCCCTGGTGGCTAGGTGGGATTGCCATTGAGATAGACTGTAAGAGTTCCCTGTACAAAAATCTGTTTTAATCAATGGAGTAATTTTTACAGCATGTCTCTATTTTTTTTTTCTTCTTTTACATTTTATTAGGGACTCAAACAACTCTTACCACAATCCATACATATACATACATCAATTGTATAAAGCACATCCATACATTCCCTGCCCCAATCATTCTCAAGGCATTTGCTCTCCACTTAAGCCCCTTGCATCAGGTCCTCTTTTTTCCACCCCCCTCCCTCCCCATTCCCCCCTCCCTCGTATGCCCTTGGTAATTTATACATCGTTATTTTGTCATATCTTGCCCTATCCGGAGTCTCCCTTCCCCCCTTCTCTGCTGTCCCTCTCCCAGGGAAGAGGTCACATGTGGATCCTTGTAATCAGTTCCCCCTTTCCAACCCACTCACCCTCCACTCTCCCAGCATCGTCCCTCACACCCTTGGTCCTGAAGGTATCATCCACCCTGGATTCCCTGTACCTCCAACCCTCATATGTACCAGTGTACAGCCTCTGTCTTATCCAGCCCTGCAAGGTAGAATTCGGATCATGGTAGTTGTGGGGAGGAAGCATCCAGGATCTGGGGGAAAGCTGTGTTCTTCATCGATACTACCTCACACCCTAATTAACCCATCTCCTCTCCTAAACCCCTCTATGAGGGGATCTCCATTGGCCGACATGTCTCTATTTTTATTTTCATGTTACTTATGCCCATACAACACCAAGTAGCTTTGTAGCACAGTTTAGTATTTTATAGTAGTGTTTTAAAAAATTTTAACATTTTATTAGGGACTCAGACAACTCTTATCACAATCCATACATAACCTCAATTGTATAAAGCATATCTGTACATTCTTTGCCCTCATCATTTTCAAAGCATTTGCTCTTCACTTAAGCCCTTTGCATGAAGTCCTCTTTTTCCCCCTCCCTTCCTGCTCCCCCCTTCCTCATGAGCCCTTGATAATTTATAAATTATTATTTTGTAATATCTTTCCCTGATAGTAATATATCTTATGGCTGCATCTCTTCCTCTCTCTAGATACATTAGCCTTCTTTTCTCAAACATCAAGAGATATTTGGCATCAGAGACTGTGTTTTTTTCTTTCTTTTTTTAAAATCATTTTATTGGGGGCTCTTGTAGCTCTTGTAACAATCCATACATCCATGTTTCAAGCACATTTGTACATATGTTGCCATCATCCTTTTCAACATATTTTCTTTCTATTTGAGCCCTTGATATCAGCCCCTCATTTTTTCCTCGCCCTCCCTCATGTACCCTTGATAATTAATAAATTTTTTTTTTTTTTCATGTCTTATACTGACTGATGTCTCCCTTCACCCATGTTTCTGTTTGTCCCCCT
The DNA here is from genome assembly GCF_050624435.1 of Tenrec ecaudatus. Taxonomy (NCBI): domain Eukaryota; kingdom Metazoa; phylum Chordata; class Mammalia; order Afrosoricida; family Tenrecidae; genus Tenrec; species Tenrec ecaudatus. Next base: position 140,722,859 of record NC_134532.1, read on the forward strand.
GGGCAGGGGTGGGGGGCTGTCTCCCCCACCCACCCCCAACCTTCCCCATACCCTCATGATATGCCTATTCTCATTATTAGTCTGGAGGGGTTCATCTGTTCTGCAGGGGTTTATCTGTGTTGTGAGCTCTTAACTGTACCAGTGTACATGCTCTGGTCTAGCCAGATTTGTAAGGGAGAATTGGGATCATGATAGTGGGGGGGGGGGGGAGGAAGCATTAGAGAACTAGAGGAATGCTGTATGTTTCATTGGTGCTATACGGCACCCTGGCTGGCTCATCCTTCCTCATGACTCTGTATTTTCTTTTCTTACTACTTGTAACTCTTCCTGCGCTTAGTCTGCACTTCTCACTTCCTCACATTTCCAGGTTTCTGCTCAAATGTTACCTGGCCTTTTTCACCCATATAAAGTAAGTAACACCCACTCCCAGTGCTTTCAGCCCCTTTACCCTGACTCTGTCAACTTTCCTTTACTACCGACATAAAATATTTTGTTTATTTATTTTGAATCTTTTCTCCATCTACTGGAATGTGGAGCTCCTTGACATGCAAGCTGTGTACCAGCACCTGGCATATATACTTGGCACTAAATACTGGGGGAAAACAAATAGTGTTACTCTTAAACAATGGACATTTATCATTAATCATATTGTAATTGTAAAACTTTAAAAGTCATATTGTAATTAAAATAATTTTTAAAATAGTATTTTCATTTTGGAATAGTTTCCGCTTGCTATATGTATAGAGTGGCCATGAGTTAGAAATGGCTTGGTGGTAGTGGGTTTGGTTTAGTATAGTTATAGATTAGGCCAAAAAATGTACCAAATTTAATAGCTAATTTTACTATGCATACTAGCTGTCATAAGTAGTCAGAAGGTCATTCTTCTTCCCCTTTGTGCTTTAAAAGGGTACAAAGAGGCAATATGAAATATACCAAATGAATAAGTGTAAAGTTAGTATTTTTGAGACGTTAAAATAAGATTCCATAATTCACCTAGATGTTACCTTCTTACTAGAAGGTGTACTATTGTTTAGAAAATGGTGATGGCGATCTATGTACAAATATGCTTGTTATAATTGATGTATGGAGTGTTATAAGAACGTAAGAGCCCCAAATAAAAAGATTAATAATAAATAAATAAGAAGGTATACTGTACTGAAACCTTCTCTTCTGGTCTATAATGATTTATTGCTACCTCTAGATGATCTGTGGATCTAGTGCAGTTACACATACACATTTTGTCAAGTGAGCCTGCAATCCAACCAGCATCTCATTCCCCCTGAGCTCTGATTCAACACTGAGCTCTGTTGAATCCTTGGTTGGCATAAATGCTTAAGCTCTTTTTGTGTGTGTAAGAGAACTTTATATCAAGAAGTAATTATGTATCCATAAAAAATCCCAGCCCAGGCCAAAAGTTTGATGTTAGCTCATAAATTTGATATTAGCCCATGAATTCCTCTTCAGACTCATGCATTACATGTAATGATGCTGAAAGCAGGAAGATCACAGGCGCTGGGTGGAAAGTGCTGTGGATCCAATGGCAGTGGACACATCTCCAGGGCTCCTTGTGACTTGTCAACAGGAATGTGAATCAGAGAAGGGGGTGGGGTTTGAAGTTCCCAGAAGCCTCATGAGAAGGCCATGCCCACAAGGAGGGATCATCAGGCTGTGACACCTGATTGACAGGCTAGACTCCACTGCTTCATTTATTAAATTGACATGAAGTTGTGTAACTGCCACAGTTGCTTTTTTAAAAACAAAATCATTCTATTGGGGGCTCTTACAACATTCCATACATCAGTTGTATCAAGAATATTTGTACATATGTTGCGATCATTTTCTAAACACTTACTTTCGAGCCCTTGGTCTCAGCTCCTCTTAGACACCCCCCTCGTGTCCCCTTGATAAATTATAAATTATTATTTTCATATATTACTCCAACCACTGTTTCCTTTCAGCCATGTTACTGTTGTTCATCCCCATGGTGGGGGGATAGTGGTGGTGGTGGGAGGGATTATGCATCAATCACTGAGCTCAGTTCCCCCTTCCTCCCCTCCTCCCTGCACCTTCCTCCTACCCTGCTACTCGCATTTCTGTATCGCTACTCCCATTTCTGTTTCTGAGGGGTTTATCTGACCTGGGTTTCGTGCCTCATGAGCTCTTATCTGTACCAGTGCACATGCTCCAGTCTAGCCTGAACTGAAAGGCAGGACTGGAGTCATGATAATAGGGGGTGGAGAAGCCTCAAGGAACCAGAGGCATATTGTGTTTTCATCGGTGCTATACTGTTTCCTGGTAGACTCATGCCTTCCCTGTGACCATTCTGTGAGTGGATGTCCTGTGTCTGTAGATGGGTTTTGGGTCTCTGCTCTGACCCCCTCGTTCTCAACAATATGTTATTTTGTTATTGTTTTGGTTCTTCTGGTGAATGGTTAAATTCTTGACTCTTAATCTGAAGGCTAGCAGTTCAAATCCACCCAGGGGCTCTGTGGAAGAAAGGTCTGCCAGGCTACTTCAGAAAGATCATACCCATTTAAACCCGAGAACAGAGTTCTACACTGACAGGGGTTGCTATGCATCAGAACCAGTTTGAGGGCAACCTGGTTTGAGTTTTTTTTCCCTTTGTTCTCCCAAACCGTTTGCTGTTAACGTAGATTCTGATGCCATAGTAACCCTGTAGAACAGAGTGGAACTGCCCCTAGGTTGCCAAGGCTGATCTTTACGAGAGCAAATTGCCGCATCTTTCTTGTGTGCAGCAGGTGGTGGGCTCAAGCCATCGACTGTTTGGTTAGCCTTGTACTTAACTACTGTGCCTCCGTTCTTGGTCATGATTGCCTGCATTCTTTATAAAGTGAAATCTGCTCACGATTTTTATTTCAAGGTTAGTAAAATGAGAACAGAGCGTTATTTGGATGACAATGTTTAAATGGTCTGTTTTTCCTCTTCTACAGCAAACCAAGAGGAAGCTGGATGATGCCAGCAAACGTTTGGAGTTTCTCTATGATAAGCTTAGGGAGCAGACGGTAAGTTTGGGGGAAGGGAAGCTTTACAATAATGTTCTGTTCCTACTTGCTAGTCCAGAAGTGGCCCTACCTCTTAAAGAAAACATCCCATTCAGTATGCATGAGGGGAAGGTTGTCATCACCGTTACATGATGTGAGCTTGTTCTTTACATTGCATTCTTAGGGGATGAGAGAGTAGAACAGTATGACTGTGTGAGAGAGAAAGGAAGTATAATTGTAACCTTTCTGATAACAAATAACAATACAACTGGCCTGTGTCAACACCAAGGCCTGTGTCAACACCTCCTGCTTTAGATTTTAGCTCGTCCTCGAATCACGAAATCAGCTGGGAAGATCGTAGATACTTCCTAGAGACCAAATCTGAAATCTGTCTCAGAGTCTAAAACTCCTGATCCTTCCCTTGCACAGTAGCTGTGACACCAAAGCAAAGACGAGTAGCCACACGACGAACAGGCTAACGTGCTGTAACGGCGGCGGTGGCCGACACATGGATAGATGCACTGTGTCTGTCCTTTGTCCATGTCTCGCCATTTCTTCCTAGAATTGTTTTATTAATGAAAGCACTGGAGTCAGAACAAACCAGGACTGGACTCCATAATCCGTTCCCCACACCCGATCCTATCCCATAAGATAACTGAGCACTTCTCCCATGAAAGCTCATACGCAGTGATAGCAGTGCGGCCTCCCTGGAATAACGTGTTCTCTCTAAAGCATAGTGTGCATTCCAAGAAATGACACGCACCAAGAAGCTACAGGTGTTAGGAATTCCACAGGTGACAGAGTCACAAGAATCTGCTAAGAATTGGCGAGTTGAGTACATGGTGAGGTCTGGTGCCCTGCTAAATGGAAGTGGGCCAGATTTCCGAGTGATGTGACAGAGAGTCTTTAACCTCCTTCCTGGGTGCAAGGAAACTTTGAATGGGTTGGGGCGACACCAGAATAACTGAATTAAAACTGTTAAGTGAGGAAACATGACAGCTTGCGGTGAGGGAATACGGCCTTTGTTCAAAGGGTCTTCAGAAATTCACAGAAAAATGGAATTGACAGATAATGATATTTTTAATCTTTAAAACCTCTTATATGTATAATTCAAAAGTATTTTTAATGTAAATTTTTGTCATGGTCTGTAACCTCAGTATTGTTTGGCCGTAGAAGCTATTGTTCCTTAAGTACTAGCATAGGTTTATATGCATTGTTTTCATTATAAGCCTCATTTGGGTATCTGGGTCTAACGTTTATAAGGAGAGCTTATGGGAACTTCTTTTCTCAGTTTCATTATTTCTCTTGTTTCTACCTTTCTTTCAGCTGTCACCAACAATCGTCAGTGGTTTGCACAACATTGCAAGGAGCATTGAAACTCGGAACTACCCTGAAGGGTTGAGCATCCATACCCACATAGTCAGCACCAGCAACTTCAGTGAGACCTCCGCTTTCATGCCCGTTCTCAAAGTTGTTCTCACCCAAGCCAACAAGCTGGGTGTCTAAAAGGATAACATCACCCTTGCCAATATTGCCATTTCCAAAGATAGACGTTTAAAATGTTAACACATGGACCAAGTATCAGTCCTCACTCGGATGCTTCCACAGCAGCCGGTCAAGAGCATTTATACTGTTCCTGCAGATATATTCACCTTACAGCTGTCCAGGGCCTGGTGCTCCCCCCGCCCCCACCCCCACCCCCAGTTTTAATCTTCAGTTGCCCAGGATAATTTTCCTATTCTGCAAATAGTGTATTTCCTGGATTACATTTAGTGAGGTTTCCTAAAGTATTCTGATAAAAAATAGTTCTTTAAAGCACAGTATACTTTATGGGAAGAGCATCTGGTTGGTTGTTCATATAAGCAGAGCTAAAATGAAATTTCTTTCAGGTTCTCCCACCTCCCTCCATGTCACACAGATTAAAGGGTGTAATCCTATTTTTATGTGCATGTAGTCTCTCCTTTTTTAAAAAACAAACAACTGCTCACAGTTTCATGTCCCTGATTTTTGTGTTTTAGTTTACACTCTGGTCCTGATCAAATAATCAAAGAGCTGTGGATAGATTTTAGCAAATCAGAGTAAAAACTGGGCCCACTAGCTTTAAATAGCTATAGGAAAAGATTGAGCACTTTCATTCTGTAGAAAACATTCAACTTTATGTTTTAATAAATGTTTTCAATATTCTATTTGAGTTTTAAGATTGCATTGTCTACATTTTATAGTTAGATTCACTCACCTTTTAAAAAAATAACAAATGTATACTGAGGTTTAAGGTTAGAAAGAAACGTAGCCCAACCTCCTGAATCAAGCTAATTCCTCCCCCTTTTCTCCCCACCATTGGCTCTTTAAAGGGTCAGAAAGGGGCAGTCAGGGCATGTTTCAAGTTCTCATGTGGCTGCTAAGAAAAGCCAGGCATTCGTCAACTAGTTACCCTACCAAGGGACTTTCATATAATCTGTCATCACATAATGTAATAAACAAAAGGAAGTGGTTTCATAGAATCTTTTTTTTTTAAATTTTTAAAATATTTTTTCTCTTAATAAATTATTTTATTGGAGGCTTGTACAATCCTTACGACAATTCATACATACAGCCATTGTGTCAATCACATGTGTACATTTGTTGCCATCAGCATTCTCAAAACATTTTCTTTCTACTTGGGTCCTTGCTATCAGCTCCTCATTTTTCCCCTCCCTCCCAACCTCCTTCTTTCATGAGCCCTTCATAATTTATAAATTATTATTATTTTTCCTTGTCTTACACTGACCGATGTCTCCCTTCACCCACTTTTCTGTTGTCCATCCATCCCCCAGAGAGGGGGTTATATGTAGATCCTTGTAATCAATTCTCCCTTTCTTCCCCACCTTCCCCCTTACCCTCCTGGTATCTCTACTCATAATTGGGAGGGGTTTATCTGTCCTGAATTTCCTGAGTTTCCAGCTCTGATCTGTACCAGTGTGCATCCTCTAGTCCAGCCGGATTTTTAAGGTAGAATTGGGATCATGATAGTGGGGGGTGGGGAAGGAAGCATTAAAGAGCTAGAGGAAAGTTGTATGTTTTTTTTTTTAAGTTGTATGTTTCATCGGTGCTACACTGCACCCTGATTGACTTGTCTTCTCCCTGTGACCCTTCCGTAAGCGGATATCCAGTTGCCTACAGATGGGCTTTGGGTCTCCACTTTGCACTCCCCTTCATTCACAATGATAATATTTTTTGTTCTTCGATGCCTGGTTTCGTAAAATCTGAGGAGAATTAGATTCTAATTGTTTCCCCCCCTCTATACAGTCAGTAAGAAAATTAGAATACAGCTAACTAGAATACACTGTGTGGCCATGTGCAGATAGTGTTTTGAAGAGTGAGAATAATTCATTATTTTCTTCTACAAACAGGCTAAGGCAGTTTACAAAAACAGCCCAATTCCCTCTGCTGAGGTTTCATAAAAGAAACCACCTTGTAAAAATCTAGTTTTCAACCCATAGTGACTGCAGGTAATGGAGGAGGGCTGCCCCAAAGGGTTATTGATGCAGTTATCTTATGAGACCAGCTAGTCTCCAGGTCTCTCTCCCACAGAGCCTCTGGCCAAACTCTGAGGTAGCAGCTGAGTGCTTAAGCCACCAAGGCTCTTAAAAATTAATCAAGTCCGTTTTAACAGATGTTAGAGTAGTATTTTTAACCCGTAGAAGGTACTTGATAGCGCCTGAGTCCTAGAGTCTGAGAACTGGAATGACTGAGCTTGCTCGTGAATCTCCACTACTCACTGAAAGGGCAACTGCCCTGTTGAATCTGACCTTGGAACTGTGTTGTCAGTCTAAGGCCCTGTCTGAACCGGCAGCTGGCCTCCTGGAATTACTTCACTCATAACCTTCTAGTCAGGATTTCCGTATGGCTTCACTCTCACCTCAACTTGGCAGTGGCTTCACTGGTTTCACTTACAAAGAAACAAATTCCTAAAACATAAGAGACCCAAGTAGGTGGCAGTGGAACCACATGTGAGTAGCTGTTATCTCCCCCTTTTCAATACACCATTGTGATTTTTTTTCAGTGGTGGAGTTATTTCTCCCCGATGCTTATAACTTTGGAGAAATTTCATATACTGTAATAAGGTAAGATGAGCTGGTTCTAAGAGTTCTATTTCTGAAGTATGATGATATTTACAGAGAATACTTTGTTTCTCAAAAGAAAAGCTTTTGTCAATAGAGAAAAAATTAGAACTTGATACCATAAATATATCTCCTTAATGTTTTAAACTTGGAAAAAGGTATTCTGGCTCATACTCTCTATTTTACCTCTCTGTCTTATAATTCATTGCAGTGGCCACATGGAGCTCTCAGACAATCTTCCTGCTTGAGGAAGTTAACAGAAGTGCTCAGAGGAGAGGTGTTCAGTTAGGGCATGTTAGGAAGTTCTTTGAGGGCTGCTAATAAATGCCCATAGGCTAGGGCATGCCACTCTGCAATAAGCCTCAAACCAAAGGCACTCAGATCCTCCAATTAATTGTCCAGGGACATCCTACTCCACAAGCCAGGCCCCTGCTCCAGAGCACTCAGTTTTGCTTCTCTCTGAGCTGGGAAGCCTACCATTCTGTCTCATACTCTGGTTCCTGCTTCTGTTGAGCATTTGCCTCTCTTCAGACGTCAAAGCTGCCTTCAGGATCAAGATGGCTCACTGCGCAGGGATCTCGGTCCAGAGCAGTGGTTCTCAACCTCCCCAATGCCACAACCCTTTCATACACCTCCTCATGGTGTGGTGACCCCCCAACTAAAATTATTTTCCTTGCTACTGCATAACTGTAATTTTGCTTCTGTTATGAATTGGGCGACCCCTGTGAAAGGGTCATTCAACCCCCAAAGGGGTCGCAACCTACATGTTGAGAACCACTGCTCCTGGGGCCGCATGTCGTTCCTGGTTTTTGTGGTAGGGAGAAGCCGCCTGCTGCTTCTCAGAGGGCTCATTATAAACCCAGAGGGATGGCGATGACAGTGAAGCCTGTTACAGATGAATCCTCTCACTGTCTCCCCCATCTTCTTACCCAGGAAAAGGCTGTTTAGTAGGAGTTACAGACTGGCGAGAAGAGCCGCATTAAATAATTGACCACATCTGCAGAAACCTTTAGAGTCCATCCCTGCAGAACTCAGAAATTTCTGTTATAAGGCTATTTTTTTTCTTTTTTTAAAAAAAAACTTTTATGATGGCGGGAGGCGAGGTTAGTGTGCCCACCCAGCACTGCACCTCCAGCCGCCAGGAACCAGCAGCGTGACCTAGCCTCCCAGCCACCGCCCGCCTGATGAGCTCGCTGGAGTCTGCCTGCACCAGGGAAGCCTGACTCCCAGCTGCTCCAGCATGAACTGGAAGGTCCTCGAGCATGTGCCCGTGCTGCTGTATATTTTGGCAGCAAAGTTATTGATCCTCTGCCTGGCGTTTGCCGGAGTCAAGATATACCAGAGGCGGAGACTGGAAGCAAAACTACACAGGCTGGAGGCTGAAAGGAAAACGTAGTCGGCGAAGAAAGAAAACTGAAGGCGGGGAAGCCCACGGTCTGTGGCCCTATTTTGCCGTTTAAATGTCAGCTCTGGTGGACGCCAGCTGAGAAGAAAGAAGACTTAATTATTGAATGACGTGTCAGAATAAACTCCCAGCCATTTAAACTTAAAAAAAAAAAAACTTTTATTGGGGGCTCTTTTTTTTTTTTAACATTTGATTAGGGGCTCATACAACTCATCACAATCCATACATATACATACATCAATTGTATAAAGCACATCTGTACATTCTTTGCCCTAATCATTTTCAATGCATTTGCTCTCCACTTAAGCCCTTTGCATCAGGTCCTCTTTCCCCCCCTCCCCTCCCCCCCCCTCATGAGCCCTTGATAATTTATAGATTGTTATTTTGTCATATCTTGCCCTATCCGGAGTCTCCCTTCCCCCCCTTCTCTGCCGTCCATCTCCCAGGGAGGAGGTCACATGTGGATCCTTGTAGTCGGTTCCCCTTTTCCAACCCACTCACCCTCTACTTTCTAAGTATCTCCCCTCACACCTCTGGTCCTGAAGGTATCATCCACCCTGGATTCCCTGTGCCTCCAGCTCCCATATGCACCAGTGTACAACTTCTGCCCTATCCAGTCCTGCAAGGTAGAATTCGGATCATGGTAGTTGGGGGGAGGAAGCATCCAGGTTCTGGGGGAAAGCTGTGTTATTCATAGGTACTACATCGCACCTTGACTGACCCATCTCCTCTCCTAAACCCCTCTGTGAGGGGATTTCCATTGGCCGACAAATGGGCTTTGGGTCTCCACTCTGCACTTCCCCCTTCATTCGCTATGGTATGATGCCTTATACCTCACTATGCATGATGCCTTATAACTGGTCCCTTTGGCACCTCATAATCGCACAGGCTGGTGTGCTTCCATGTGGGCTTTGTTGCTTCTGAGCTAGATGGCCGCTTGTTCACCTTCAAGCCTTTAAGACCCCAGACACTATATCTTTAAATAGCCGGGCACCATCAGCTTTCTTCTCCACATTTGCTTATGCACCCATTTGTCTTCAGCGATCGTATCATGGAGGTGTGCAGCCAATGATATGATTTTTTGTTCTTTGATGCCTGATAACATCCCTTTGGGACCACATGATCACACAGGCTGGTGTGTTCTTCCATGTGGGCTTTGTTACTTCTGAGCTAGATGGCCGCTTGTTTATCTTCAAGCCTTTAAGACCCCAGACACTATCTCTTTTGATAGCCGGGCACCATCAGCTTTCTTCAGCACATTTACTTGTTCACCTGCTTTGGCTTCAGCAATTGTATTGTTAGGGTGAGCATCGTAGAGTGCCAGTTTAATAAAAGAAAGTATTCATGCATTGAGGGAGTGCTTGATTAGAGGCCCAAGGTCCTTCCGCCACCTTAATACTAAACTTATAGACACTTAGATCTATTTCCCCATCCTCATATATATATATATATATATATATATATATATATATATATATATATATATATATATTTGCATGTACATGTCTTTGTATAAATGCCCTTTGACTCCTAGCTCTTTCCTCCATGTCCCTTGACTTTCCTCCTGCCCCACTACCATGTTCCATCCCCATCTGGGCTATAGCTATACTTTTTTTTTTTTTTAGATATATACTCTTCTTTATGTAACCTTACCCATGATCATTCCCTACCAGGCCTGCTACTCCCCCCTCACCACCAGTTTGGATCCCATGTTGTTCCCCTGTCCCTGGGTTTGTTAACACCACTTCCTTACCCCCCCCCCACCTCCCCCTATCCCAAGTCCCCCCGGAACGGTCGGTCCTGTTGTTTTTCCTCCAGATAGTTCATCCAGCCTGTTTTATTTAGACAGACCTGTGGAGACAATAACATGCACGAAAACAAGACAGAGGAAAACAAAGCAACAGTATACAACCAGACAACAAAACAACAACAAACTACTGACAACAAAACACATCAAGAAAGAAAATCTTGTAGTTAGTTCAAGGATCCAGTCTATTGGGGGACCATGCCCTGGCCCCAAAGTCCACTCTCAGTATTCCCTGGGGACCTTGCTGCTCCATTTCCTTGCTGTTCCGCTGCACTCCCCCAATGCTTTATATAAGGCTACTTTTATATGATGGTAAATCTAAAAGTATTACTACAGAAACCACTATTAAACCAAAATACCATAGAAATCACTATTAAACCAAAATATAACACTGTGAAGCAGTGTCTCGATTCAGTGCCCACCTAAGCCTGTGTACGTGTGAATGCAGTGTTTCTGTCAATCTAGCCCTTCTCAGGAAGTCTGTCACGTCCAAACAGCAGCTTGGGCAGGTTCGAGGCTCGCAAAGCGTGTTCTTGCGTTCCTTTTTATTGGTCTTTGAGTTTGGGGAACAGATGTTAGAAGAGGCAAGATCAGGCTTGTAAGCTGGGTAAGAGGTTTCCCAGGGAAATTCTGATGGGACAGCCCTTACTGCCCTTGAGGAGTAAGCAGGTACATTGTCATGGGGGTTGGGGGAGCAGTCCTCAGCATAACTTTTCTGGCCTAACAAGCCCCTTTAATTGTCCTTTGGTCTTCAAGAAAAGATTAACCCTCTGGAATCTCAAAAAATAGTCACCATGGCCTTATTTTTTTCTTTTAACTTTTTGTGATTTGAGTTAAGGTTTATAGAGCAAATCTATTTTCCATTAAAAAATACATACACATTTTGTTTTATATCACTGACTGCAATCAACAGTGTAACATCACTTCTCCCCCTTTACTTCCTATGTTTCTATTTTTATCCCTCTTCCTCTCCTAACCCTTCTGAATTTTCACCATAACCTGCCTGAAAGTAATGGATCCCATCTGTGAAGTCACCGTTGTCATTGAACTTGCTCTGTAGGTTGAGTTGGTAATCTAAGATTTGTCTCAGGATGACTTCCATGACAGGGTCACAATAGCTTTGGCCTTGCTTGACACACTTAAAAAAGGACCTGCCTTTTGAACTAGCTTATCTTTGTGCTACACTTTTGGCACCCTTCAAACCAAAAGCTGCTTCAGGCCCAGTTGTTTGCCTAACGTTGAAATGCGCAACCACGTGAAACCCCAGCTTCCGTCGTTTTCGCATCGGTGGTTATCGATGGTCTTAACTCTCAGCTCATCTTGGCGGTCTTCCCAGTTGTCCTTAAAATGATCCAGCTATAGACTTTTGCTTTGGTTTTAGTGAAGCAGAATTTCCTTACTTGTTGCAAAGTTTCAATAATTTGGGAAGATTGCCCCCTTGAGTTTTGTTAAAAATTTTTGTATTAGTCCTGGCCTCCAAATTTTTTTTCTTCATGACACAGTCCCCTTAAAAAAGAATTTAAGAGAACTTGTTTGCAGCCATTCACTGATCCCAGAGACATGTTTAAGTTTGGAATGAAAGTAAGGGAACACTGGTAGCAAAATCTTTTATCTGCTGGTGGTGGTTAGGTGGTTGAGTGGCTTCCAACTCATAGCAACCCTGTGTGCACCAGAAGGAAATATGGCCCAGGCTGCGCTACCCTCACCATGGTTATGTTCGAGCCCACTGTTGCAGCCCATCTTTTAAAAATTATTATTAATCATTATATTGGCAGGCTCTTAAAAATCTCATAACAACCCATCACTCAATTGTATTAAGCACACTTGTACGTATATTACCATCAACATTCCCAAAACAATGGCTTTCTACTTGAGCCCTTGCTATTAGTTTTCTTCCCCTCCCTCCCCTACACTCCCACCTTTGTGAATATTTGATCAATTATATATTATTGTTATTTCATATCTTACATTGTCCGTTGTCTCCCTTCACCCACATTTCTGTTATTCATTTGCCTGGGGGGCAGCTCTATATCCAACTTTGTGACAGGTTCCTCCATTACCCCCTTCGTCCCCCACCATCCCCCTACCCTCATGGTGTCAATACTCCCACTATAGCTCAGGGGTTTATCTGTCCTGGATTCCATGTGTCGAGAGCTCTTATCTGGACCAATATGTGTACTCACTCCAGTCTAGCTGGATTTGTTAGGTAGAACTGGGTTGTGGTGGAGGGAGAAAGCATTCAGGAACTAGAGGAATGATGTGTTTCTTCGGTGCTCTACTGTACCCTGGTTGAATCGTCCCTTCCTTATAACCCTTCAGTGGAGGGATATCCAACTGTCTACAGATGGGATTTAGGTCTCCACTCCAACCCCCCTCTTTTGCATCGATATAATTGTTTCTTTTGGATCTTTTGATACCTGATGCTGTCGACACGTTGTGATCACACAGGCTGGTGTGCTACTTCCATGTGGGCTTAGTTGCTTCCTTGCTGGATAGCCACTTCTTTAACTTCAGGATTTTTTTTATTTTTATTTTTATTTTTTTTTGATACTTTATTATTTTATTTATTTATTTTTTTAACGATTTATTGGGGCTCATACAATTCTTTTCACAGTTCATATATATACATACATCAATTGTATAAAGCACATCTGTACAGTCTTTGCCCTAATCATTTTTTTTCTCTTTTCTTCTTTTACATTTTATTAGGGACTCATACAACTCTTACCACAATCCATACATATACATACATCAATTGTATAAAGCACATCCATACATTCCCCGCCCCAATCATTCTCAAGGCATTTGCTCTCCACTTAAGCCCCTTGCATCAGGTCCTCTTTTTTTCCCCTCCTCCCTCCCCCTCCCCCCCTCCCTCATATGCCCTTGGTAATTTATACATCGTTGTTTTGTCATATCTTGCCCTATCCGGAGTCTCCCTTCCCCCCTTCTCTGCTGTCCCTCCCCCAGGGAAGAGGTCACATGTGGATCCTTGTAATCAGTTCCCCCTTTCCAACCCACTCACCCTCCACTCTCCCAGCATCGTCCCTCACACCCTTGGTCCTGAAGGTATCATCCACCCTGGATTCCCTGTACCTCCAACCCTCATATGCACCAGTGTACAGCCTCTGTCCTATCCAGCCCTGCAAGGTAGAATTCGGATCATGGTAGTTGGGGGGAGGAAGCATCCAGGATCCAGGGGAAAGCTGTGTTCTTCATCGATACTACCTCACACCCTAATTAACCCATCTCCTCTCCTAAACCCCTCTATGAGGGGATCTCCATTGGTCGACACTTGGGCCTTGGGTCTCCACTCTGCACTTCCCCCTTCATTTAATATGATATATATATACATATACATACATACATATATACATTACATATACACATATATACACATACATACACACCCTTATATCTTTTTTTTTTGCATGATGCCTTATACCTGGTCCCTTGGGCACCTCGTGATCGCACTGGCCGGTGTGCTTCTTCCATGTGGACTTATTTGCTTCTGAGCTAGATGGCCGCTTGTTCACCTTCAAGCCTTTAAGACCCCAGACACTATCTCTTTTGATAGCCGGGCACCATCAGCTTTCTTCACCACATTTGCTTATGCACCCATTTGTCTTCAGCGATCCTATCATGGAGGTGTGCAGTCAATGATATGATTTTTTGTTCTTTGATGCCTGGTAACTGATCCCTTTGGGACCACTCGCTCACTCAGGCTGGTGTGTTCTTCCATGTGGACTTTGTTGCTTCTGAGCTAGATTGCCGCTTGTTTATCTTCAAGCCTTTAAGACCCCAGTCACTATCTCTTTTGATAGCCGGGCACCATCAGCTTTCTTCACCACATTTACTTGTTCACCCATTTTGGTTCCAGCCGTTGTGTCGGGAGAGTGAGCATCATAGAGTTCCAATTTAATAAAAGAAGGCATTCATGCATTGAGGGAGTGTTTGAGTAGAGGCCCAAGGTCCTTCCGCCACCTTAATACTTGACCTATAAATATAGACACATAGATCTATTTCCCCATCCTCCTATATATATTTGCATGTACATGTCTTTGTCTAGACCTCCATGAATGCCCTTTGACTCCTAGCTCTTTCCTCCGTCTCCCCCGACTCCCCTCCTGCCCCACCACCATGCTTCATCGCCACCTGGGCTAGAGTATACCTCCTCTCTAAGCAACCCCACCCCTGATCATTTCCCAGCAGGCCTGCCACTCCCACTTCTCTACCATTTGGGGTCCCATGTTTTTCCCTTGTCCCTGGGTTTGTTAACACCACTTCCTTACCCCCCCTACCCCCCCCACCCCAAGTCCCCCCAAAACTGTCGGTCCCGTTGTTTTTCCTCCAGATAGTTCATCCAGCCTGTCCTATTCAGACAGACCTGTGTAGTCACTAACATGCACAAAAACTAGACAGAGGAAAACAAAGCAACAGTATACAACCAGACAACAAAACAACAAAAACAAACCACTGACAAAGAACAGAATAAAACAGTTCACAAGAGAAAAGCTTGTAGTTAGTTCAGGGATCGTTTGCTGGCCCTTAGGAGTGTTTTCCAGTCCAGTCTGTTGGGGCACCACGCCCTGGCCCCGAAGTCCACTTTCAGCATTCCCTGGGGACCTTGCCACTCCATTCCCTTGCTGTTCCGCTGCACTCCCCCAGTGATTTGCCTCGGTGTGGTGGGATCAGGTCAGGTGCAATTCCCACACTGTGTCTCCGGTGCTGTCCCCTGTATCGCCCTTAGTCACTGAGGGGCATCATGTCTCATAGTGGGGCCAGCCATGTTGTTCTCTCTGTGGACTGGCTGCTCTACTCAGGAACATCATCATCACGGCCTGGTGGGCCAGGCTGTGCTCCACTCTCTCCTCCTGCCCCTTCATCTGCTCCCGTGTGCTCTGATCAAATATGTCCATCTCCCAGAGCTGCAGAGTCAATGTCGTCCTTTGGAAAAAATGTTTTTCGGGGGAGGGGCAGGAATCCACTTAATTTATGGTGCTGGGGCCAGCCTCCCAGACCTCTCCACCGGTTCCCTCCTCCACACCGGGATATTGCGTTCACACCTTGCGACACTGGGTTGAAGTCTGGTCCCACTTTCCCTGTGGAGATATAAACAATACCCTCCCCTTGGGTGGATTAATGCCCTATGACCCCACTACCCTTTTCTTCCTTGTATTTATCCTTTTGTTTTCCTTTCCCCACCTCCTCCACCATTGTCTACCATGTACATCCCTGGTTTTTTTTAAAAAAGCAAAAGTGGCACAGGGAAAAAAGCTACTATATACAAACATTTTAGGGGTGAAGACGGGGTAGTAGTATGAACTTCAGGATTTTAAGACCACAGACACACTCTCTTCTAATAGCCTGGTATCATCAGCTTTCTTCACCACATTTGCTTATGCACCCATTTTGTCTTCAGCAGTTGTGTCGGGAAGGTGAATATCAAAGAGTGCCAGGTTTTTAGAACAAAGTGTTCTGTGCTAAGGGAGGCCTTGAGTAGAGGCCCAAAGTCTGTCTGCTATCTTAATGCTTAACATATAAATATATGTACATTGGCCTCTATCCCTATCTTTGTAAATATGTTTCCATAACAACATGTCTATAGCTGTACAAATAGCATTTGCTTCTTAGTTCTTTCCTCTATTTCAGTGGTTCTCAACCTTCCTAATACCATAACCTTTTTTTTAAAAAACATTTTATTAGGGGCTCATATAACTTATCACAATCCATACATATACATACATCAATTGTATATGCCATAACCTTTTAATACAGTTCCTCATGTTGTGGAGACCCCCCAACCATAAAATTATTTTCATCGCTACTTCATAACTGTAATTTTGCTATTGTTACGAATAGGGTGACCCCTATGAAAGGGTCATCCGACCCCCCCAAAGGGGTCATGATCCATAGATTGAGAACTACTGTTCTATTTCCCTTCACCTTCCTCCTGTCCCACTATGATGCTTACCTTCCGTCTGGCTCTTCCTAATTCCTCTCAGATACATTGTCCTTGATCAAACCTCACCAGGCTTTATACGCCCTCCTTGCCATCAATTTTATTTCTCTTGTTCCCTTGTCCCTGAGTCCTGTCCCCTTGGGACCCCCAGTCCTGTTGCTTCTTCCTCGTGACTATTTGTCCTGCCTATCTTATATAGATAGACATAAGTGAAAGAAAAGAAACAACTTGATAAATGTTCCAGGTCTGTCTGCTGACCCTTATGAGTGTTTTCCGTTCGTGTCTGGTGAGGTGCCAAGCTCTGTCCCCCGAGTCAGAACTCTATTTTCAGGATTCCTCGAGACTTTGTTACTTTGCTCCCTTTGCTGCTCTGTTGCATTACCCACGCGTTTCTCCCACTGTGCCCGGGGCAGACCGGGCGCACTCCACACAGTGTCTGCAGTGCTGTCCCCGTAGCATTGTGGGTCAGTGAGGGAATCTCCTGTCTTGTGTGTAGTCCGGCTTTGTGGGTTCTCTCTGTGCATTGGCTGCTCCGAGCAAGCTTGGTGGGCCATGATGAGGTTCTCTCTCTCAAACAAGTGTTTACTATATAAATTTAAAGCTGTGTTATTCAGCTCTTGCCATCACTTCATGTATAATGTCATCCTGTATCATGGGGCTGTATGATGAGTCATGCTGTTTCTACCCATTGCCCTCAGGTCGATTTATTTTTTGTAGATGAAATTGGGTTTTGGTTTTTTTTTTAAATCATTTTATTGGGGCTCATATAACTCATCACAATCCATACATACATCAGTTGAGTAAAGCACCCTTATACATTCGTTGCCCTCATCATTCTCATAATTCGCCTTCCGCTTGGCATACATTCATCCATTGTGTCCAGCACACTTTCACATATGTTGCCATCATCATTTTCAAAACATTTTCTTTCTACTTGAGCCCTTGGTATCAGATCATTTTTTTTTCTCCTGCCCGCTCTCCCTCATGAACCTTGAACGATAATAAATTATTATTTTTTCATGTCTTACACTGACCAGTGTCTCCCTTCACCCACTTTTCTATTGTCCATTCCCCTAGGAGGGGGTTAGATGTAGATCATTGTGATCAGTTCCCCTTTTCTCCCCCCACTTTCCCTTTACCCTCATGGTATTCCTACTCATGATTGGTCCTGAGGGGTTTATCTGTCTCCTGGATTCCCTATGTTTCCACCTCTTATCTATACCAGCATACATGCTCTGGTCTAGCCAGATATGTAAGGTAGAATTGGGGTCATGATAGTGGGGTAGAGGAAGCATTAAAGAACTAGAGAAAGTTGTATGTTTCAATGGTGCGATACTGTACCCTGACTGACCCCTCTCTTCCTTGTGACCCTTCTGTAAGGGGATGTCCAATTGTCTACAGATGGAATTTGTGTCTCCACTCCGCACTTCCCCTCATTAACATTGATATTTTTGTTCTGGATCTTTGATACCTTATCCCTGATCCCATCGACACCTCATGGTCACACAGGCTGGTGTGCTTCTTCCATGTGGACTTTGCCAGTTCTCAGCTAGATGGCCGCTTGTTTATCTTCAAGCCTTTAAGACCCCAGATGCTATCTCTTTTGATAGCCCGGCACCATCAGCTTTTTCACCACATTTGCTTATGTACCCATTTTGTCTTCAGCGATCATGTCCAGAAGGTGAGCATCACAGAATGCTAGGTTATTAGAACAAAGTGTTCTTGCATTGAGGGAGGACTTCAGTAGAGGCCCAATGTCTGTCTGCTACCTTAATATTTAACCTATAAGTATATATACATAGATCTATTTCCCTATTATTATATATAAATATATTTACATATGTACATGCCTGTATTTAGACCTTTATAATACTCTCTGGCTCCTATTTATTTCCTCTGTTTCCTTTTACTTTCCTCTTGTTCCACTATCATGTTCAGCCTTCATTCAGGTTTCAGTAATTCGTCTGTTACATTGCACTTGATCAAGCATCCTACATTCTAGTAGCCATCGATTTTAGCTCATTTCTCATTCCCTTGTACCTGGGTTTGTTAACACCCATTTTCTTTACCCTGGTTGTTTTCTCCTCCAGATTGTGTATCTCACCTATCTTATCTAGATAAACATGCAAAGACAATAGTTACAAAAACAAGACAGAGCAAAACAAAACTAGAAAATGAAGCAAAACAACAGCAACAGAAAAAAGAAAAGCCTGCAAATAGATCCAGGACCTTCAGGGGTGTTTTCTGGTAGAGTGATGGGGTGTCACGCCCTGTCCCCAAAGTCTATTTTTGGTATTCCCTAGGGACCCTGGTCGATTTTTATGCATAGTGACCTGTGATATGATTTCCAAGTCTAGATCTTTATGGGAGCAGAAAGCCTCATTCTCCTTTGGACTGGCTGCTGGGTTTGAGTCACCTTACAGTTAACAGACTATCCGGCTAACAGACTATCCGGCTAACGCTTATCCAGCTGCTCCCCCCGCGCTCCTTAAAATGTGTCAGTAAGGACTCTGTAGTGAGCATAGGATGAATGCCAGTTAGTTAGAAGAGGAAATCTTTTCCTTTGCAGAGTTGTGTGAGAACGGCGCGTAGTGTGAGGGAGCCGTCAGCGTGTGTCGAGCAGTTGTCCAGAAAGACCCTCCCACTCGAGGGAACTGGAGGGTGGCGTGGAACTGAATGCACAACATTTCAGAAGTGAAGAAGGAAAGTGACTATCTCCGAAAATGCCCTAAAACCAGTTTGTGACCTCCTTCGGACTCTTCCTTCCTGAAGAGTACGTCAGTTTTCACAGGGCTTACTCGAGCCCCCAGAGGAAACGCTCTTTTCTGGCACATTCTTCTTAAATTGAAGAGATCCGACATGTATCCGACACTCCTCTCGCGGGAGTGCTCACGGGCTAGCGGGTTGCGCACCACGCTGCCAGCCTCAATTCTGGTTGTCCAGTGCAGCCGGTAAGCAGTGGACTCAGGAAGGGCTTCCCCCACGCCCCCATAAAACTATTTTCTCAAAGTAAGGCTAGCTAATTGTGATTACAACCTGAATTGTGTTTTCCTTTCATTGTGTGTGTGTGTTTTGTTTTCAGTTTGGGGTTACAGTACAAATGTGTTTTACGTTCACTTAGTGGGTTACTTGCCTATTTTGCTTTGATGAGCCTGTGGACACCTGATATTTCCCACAGAAGAGGAATGTAGCTCTAATGGGAACATTGAGCATTGTGTGCTGGCCTCTTTGGGGGATGATTCTTTTCACGTGGTAGGAAAGACAGCTCCTGCAGCCCCCCAATGCTTTGTTATTTCTGTTGCAGTCACCTCTTTCTTACTCACAGCCTACGATGTATAAGGGAAGAGTACTCAGGCAGCTCCGAGTGGCTCTGTAGGCATGTATCCCATATATACTACTATCCAAGGTTTGGGGTTTTTTTTAATTACTTGTGATTTAATGCCTATATCATTCCATATTTCAATCACACTGATTAGAATTGTACAGTTGCTACCATAATCAGTTTCCAGCCACTCTTTCTACATAGACCTAACCGAGTTTATGCCCAGGGAAGTGGAGTGTTCCAATTGGCCAGCTCAGATATTATAGCCACCCTAGAGTGGCCACAGTATTTTGTGGGGGTGGGGATGGGGTGCATTATTTTATTTATTTATTTTAATAATTTTATTGGCTCGTACAATTCATCACAATGTATACCTACATCTCCTTTGTCAAGCACATGTGTACATTTGTGGCCGTCATCATTCTCAAAGTATTTGCTTTCTGCTTCAGCCCTTGGTATCAGCTCCTCATTTTCCCCCCTCCCTCCCTGCTCTCCTATCCCTCATCAACCCTTGATGATTTATGAATTATCATTATTGTCATATTTCACACTCTCCGACATCTCCCTTCACCCATTTTTCTGTTGTCTGTCCCCCAGGGAGGGGATTGGCCACGGTATTTTTAAGCCCTGCAGGACTATGCTAAATGGAAAGGGTAGAGTTTAGAAAATTAGAGGAGAGAGAAGAATAAACCCAAAGCAGCCAAATACCAACTGTATGCAGCTTACCACAGGGAAGGCTTTCAGTGCCAATGATTTGGACTCTGGAGCGAGAGCTTTGGTGGTAACAGTATAAGGTACCGGGGAGCTCATTTCAATCTTAACTGCATTCACTTACAGACCACCTAACTAGGAGTCAGAACTGGCTCTCATGTCATCTCTCCCACTTATTGTTAGGCAAACTGCCTCCATTTCCCCATCTAAGGCATGAGCATGTACGACTGACTAGAAGTCTGTGATACTTTTACTTTTCAAAAATAAATGTAGAGCAACACCAAAGTTTTGAAGAAAGGTAACAGAAACAAGTTGTATTTATATTTGGGATATTTTTCCCCCTTCCACACCCCTTTTACAGACATATTTCTAATATGGAGGGGTGGGAAGAAATCGTCTTTCCTTGGTTGGAAATGAATTGGCAGGTATGACAGCACTGGTTTCTACTTTGAAGGATTTTCTTGGCTTTGAGGTCTGTAAGCAGTAAGTCCTCAGTAATAGAATTAACCTCATGAAACCAACCCTTCTGTACACCTTTTCCCCACACCAAGAATAGGCTACATTTGTAGGATTACATAGGATACGGTGAACGTGTTTTTGCTCTTGCTGTAAATCTGGGTCACTTTTGACATTCCTGAACTCTGTTTGCAAATACCCCTTCTTTCTAGAGAACAACTGGGCTTTCACCTTTAAAGAGAAGCCTGTGGTCATTGTTACAGCTGGAAGAGAAAGTCATGGGAACAAATTGTAATAGCAGCTAATAGAAAAAATATTACTTTCTCCATGTTTATTTGTCCTTGAAAGCCAAAGTCACTCTTAAAAATAAATGGGGTGGAGGTTCATGGGAGGAGGGAAACTGGAGACTTGAAAGCATTTGTATATGACAAATCAAGACGGCCTGTCTTCTGTCACAATAACAGGCTGTTAATTCATTTCTGAGACCTGGGTAGAGAGAGGCAGAGTAGGGAAGATTGTGCTTAGGTTTGTAGACCCTGTTTCACAGCCAGCTATTGGTAAGAGGTGGGTGTGGTGCTGGGACTAACATGCCATCAGTGGGTCTTTAAAGGAATGATTAATGGGTGATTCTCCCAGAGCACTCATTGTGGTTTGTAATACTTAAGGAGTCCTGGTGTCACCCTGGTTAAGTAACAGGTCAGTGGTTTGAATCGATCAGTCTGTGCAAGAAAAGACATGGTGGGCTTCTGCTCCAGTAAAGATTACAGCCTAGATAGCACAGTGCACAAAGACAGGGTTTTATGTCTATTTTGGTGAGAAGTTACAGGGGCTTCAAAAGCTCATCAAGCAATTGGAGGTGCAACTATTGGTCTCTCCCTGTCCAAAGGAAAAAAGAATGAAGACAGTCGAAGACACATGGGAACAATTCATTCAATGGACAATTGACCATGTGAATATCAGCTTCTAGGACTCGAGTCCAGAAGAACTAGAAGGTGCCAAGCAACTACTAAGGATCAGATTAGAGGGCCTGGAGAGTAGGAGAAAAGTGTAACAAAATTCAAAATCATAGAAAAAATCAAGTTCATTCAGATTATGGTCCTCAGCCACCCTTCAGGTCTTGAAAATGAACTCACTCCATCGCTCAATTTTTAACCTTATGACAGGTCTGTATGGGGAACATAACCCTAGGGAGGTACACACACCTTAAAATAATCAGCCAGTTGGGACCTCGAAATGAGATCATCTTTGTACCTCCAAATGACGTCATCAACCTGATTGACAGGCTAAACCCCACCCCTTCACTCCTGTCTCAAATTGACAACAGATTATGTAACTAGCAAAGAGGAAAAAACTAGGAGGCAAAGGACATTTATAGGGGTCCAAATACAGGCATGTCCATATGTAAATATATATAATGATAGGGAAATCGATCTATGTATATATATTAAGTATTAAGGTAGCAGATAAACATTGTACCTTTATACAAGTACTCCCTCAATGCAAGAACACTTTGTTCTAATAACCTGGAATTCCATGATGCTCGCCTTCCTGACACGATTGCTGAAGACAAAGCGGGTACATAAGCAAATGTGGTGAAGAAAACTGATGGTGCCCGGCTATCAAAATATACAGCATCTGGGGTCTTAAAGGTTTGAAGGTAAACAAGCATCCATCTAGCTGAGAAGCAACAAAGCCCACATGGATGAAACACACCAGCCTGTGTGATCTTGAGGTGTCGATAGGATCAGGGATCAGGCATCAAGGCCCAGAACAAAAAATCATCTGAATGAGGGGGAGGGTGGAGTAGAAACCTAAAGCCCTTCTGTAGACAATTGGATATCCCCTTACAGAAGGGTCAAAAGGAGGAGATGAGCCAGTCAGAGTGCAGTACAGCGCCGTTGAAACACAGAACTTTCCTCTAGTTTAATGCTTCCTCCCCCCACCACCCATCATGACCCCAATTCTATCTTACAAATCTCACTAGATCAGCGCATGTACACTGATATAGAGAAGAGCTCTCAACACAGGGAACCCAGGACAGATAACCCCCTCAGGGGCAATCGTGAGAGTAGCAATATCAGGTTAAGGGGAACGTGGGGGGAGAAAGGGGAAACTGATCACAATGTTACATATAAACCCCTCCCAGGGGATGGACAAGAGAAAAAGTTGGTGAAGGGATACAGTGGTCAGTGCAAGGCATGAAAAAAAAATTGTCAAGGGTTTGGGAAGCAAGGCAGGTGTGGGAGGGAGCGGGAAAAAATTAGCTGATACAAAGAGCTCAAGTAGAAAGAAAATGTTTTGAGAATGATGGCAACAAATGTGCTTGACACATGGATGGATGCGTGGCGTGCGGTAAGAGTTATATGAACCCCCAATAAAATGATTTTTAAAAGAGGAAAACATTTTAGGTGTCATGGGATAGGGAAGAAGGGGGAGGGGGGAATGAGCTAATACCACGAGCTCATATAGAAAGAAAATGTTTTGAAAATGATGACAACATGTACAAATGTGCTTGGCACAATGGACATATATATATAGATTGCAATTAAGAGCCCCCAATAAAATTATTTTTTAAGTGGTAAGGTGTTAAATTTTAACCTGATGGGCAGGCCCCAATCCCAACTATGCGGACACCCCCCTTCCTCCCAGAAGAATTCACTTCAGAGGACAGCACTGAGAAGCTACAGCTCAGGGAGAGGGCCACATCTCATCAGAGCACACAGGAGCAAATGAAGAGGTAAGGAGAGGGTAGAACACACCCTTGCCCACCAAGCCCTGAGGATGATATTCCTACTCAGAGCAGGCAATGCACAGAGAGGATCATAGGCCGGGCCCCACCACCCACAAGACAGATCCCTCACTTGACCCATAGTGCTTCGAGGGACAACACTGGAGGCACAGTGCAGGAACTGTGTCTATCTGATCCCACCACTCCAGGGTGAAACGCTAAGGGCATGCAACAAAGCAGCAAGGAGAGCAAAGCAATGAAGTCCCTGGGGAATACCAAAAATAGACACTGAGGCCAGGACATGCACCTCATCAGACTCGTCTGGAAAACACTCTTAAAGGTCAATAAACATACCTGGAACTATTTAAATCATACAACTCATCATAATCCATACGTACATCAATAGTGTAAAGCACATTTGTACATTCGTTGCCCTCATCATTCTCAAAACATATGCTTTCCACTTTAGCCCTTGGCATCAGCTCCTCATTTTTCCCCTCCCCTCCCCCTGCCCCTCCCTCATGAACCCTTGATGATTTATAAATTATTATTTTGTCATATCTTACACTGTCCAACATCTCCCTTCACCCGCTTTTCTGTTGTCCATCCCCCAAGGAGGAGGCTATATGTAGATCCTTGTAATCACTTCCCTCTTTCTACCCCACCTTCCTTCCACCCTCCTGATATGGCCACTCTCACCACTGGTCCTGAAAGGATCATTTGGATTCCCTGTGTTTCCAGTTCCTAACTGTACCAATGTACATCCTCTGGTCTAGTCAGATTTGTAAGGTAGGATTGGGATCATGATAGTAGAGCGGGGAGGAAACATTTAGGAACTAGAGGAAAGTTGTCTGTTTCATCGTTGCTCCACTGCACTGTGACTGGCTCGTATCCTCCCTGTGGCCATTCTGTAAGGGGATGTCTAGTTGCCTACAGATGGGCTTTGGGTCCCCACTCTGCACTCCCCCTCATTCACAATATGATTTTTTGTTCTTTGATGCCTGATATCTGATCCCTTCAACACCTCATGATCACACAGGCTGGTGTGCTTCTTCCATGTGGACTTTGTTGCTTCTCGTCTAGATGGCCACTTGTTTACCGACCTGGGACTATTTATAGGCTTTTCTTTTTTGCGTGTGTCATTGGATTTTTTGTTGTTTAGTTTTCTTCTGTTGCTTTGCTTTATTCTGTCTTGTTTTTTTGTGCATATTATCTCTGCATGTCTATCTAGATAAGATGGCGGGATGAACAATCTGAAGGAGAAAACAATGGGACTGACATTTCCGGGGGACATGGGAGAGGAGGAGGTGGGGGAAAGGAAGTGGTGTTAACAAATCCAGGGACAAGGGAACAATAAGTGATCTCAAATTGATGGCAAGGAGAGTGTAGGATGCCTGCAGGCTTCATCAAGGGCAATGTAAACAAGAGGAATTACTGAAACCTGAATGAACGTGATAGTGGGACAAGAGGAAAGTAAAAGGAAATAGAGGGAAGATCTAGGAGGCAAAGGGCATTTATAGAGGTCTAAATACAGGCATGTACAAATGTAAATTTATATAAAGATAGGGAAATAGATCTATGTACATATACTTATAGGTTAAATATTAAGATAGGATACAGACATTGGGCCTCTACTGAAGTCCTCCCTCAATGCAAGAACACTTTGTTCTAATAACCTGGCATTCTGTGATGCTAACCTTCCTGACATGATCGCTGAAGACGAAATGGGTGCATAAGCAAATGTGATGAAGAAAGCTGATGATGCCTGGCTATCAAAAGAGATAGCATTTGGGGTCTTAAAGGCTTGAAGATAAGCAAGTGATCATTTGGCTGAGAAGTGACAAAGTCCACATGGAAGATGCACACCAGCCTGTGTGATCGTGAGATGTCGATGGGATCAGGGATCAGGCATCAAAGAACAAAAAAATCATATCAATGTGAATGAGGGGGAGTGGGGAGTAGAGATCCAAAGGCCATCTGTTAACAATTGTACACCCCCTTATAGAAGGGTCACAAGGAAGAGAGGAACCAGTCAGGGTGCAGTATAGCACCATTGAAACACACATTTTCTCTAGTTCTTTAATGATTTCCCCACCACTATCATGACCCCAATGCTACCTTACAAATCCGGCTGGACCATAGCAAATACACTGGTACAGATAAAGAGCTGGAAACACAGGGAATCCAGAACAGATAAACCCCTTAGGACCAATCATGAGAGTAGTGATACCAGGAAGGGAAGCAGAAGGTGGGGGAGAAAGGGGAAACTGATTGCAATGATTTACATATAGCCCCCTCTGTGGGGGACGGACAATAGAAAAGTGGGTGAAGGGGGACATCGGTCAGTGTAAGACATGAAAAAATAATGATTTATAAATTATCCAGCGTTCATGTGGGAGGGACTAAAAAAATGAGCTGATACCAAGGGCTCAAGTAGAAAGAAAATGTTTTGAAAATGATGATGGCAATAATAGTACAAATATGCTTCACACAATGTATGTATGTATGTATATATATATTGTGATAAGAGCAGTACGATCCCCCAATAAAATGACTAAAAAATTTTTAACCGGAATTCATTTGCAACAATCTACTTTCCAATGCTTTCTGCATGTTAGCAAGGCTCTTCCCCACCTAGTCTGTGGTCAAGGTATTCACCTGAGGCTTAATCCTCACTGCTTTTGGTAACTGAACAAGTGTTAAATGGGTAAAAACATATCAAGATTATTATAAAGTCTTAAAAATTAACATAATAGTTTATTGACATGCCTTACACAATCTAACATATCTAGCCACATAGAATACTGTTGTTCACTCCTCTCCAGTGGGTTATACGGTCGTCCATCCTGTCAGCTCCCCTGCCCCTCCTTCTCTTCCTGTACCTCAGAGAACCATTGCTCCAGTCACTGTTTCTGAGGGTTATCGACCTTGGCTTTCCTGTATCGAACGATCTTAACTACACAAATGAACATATGCAAGTCTAACATGATTAATGAGGTAAAACAAATATAAACCATAATAGTAAGAGGAGGAAATATTAAAGAATTAGAGGATAGTTGTGTATTTCATCAGTGCCGTACCACACCCTGGATTTATCATCCCTTCCCGTGGCCCTTTTGAGAAGGCCTGTCTTACAGGTGGGTTTTGGGTCTCCACTACATCCACGCCCCTTCACATAGCTTTGGATGCTTGTTTTTGACCTTCTGATACCTTTTCCCTTTGACAAATCATGATCACACAGGCTGGTGTGCTTCTTCCATGTGGACTTTTTTGCTTCCCTGTTAAATGGCTGCTTGTTTAACGATAATCCTTTAAGACCCCAGACACTATATCTTTTAATAGCTGGGCACCATCAGCTTTCTTCACCACATTTGCTTATGTACCCATTTTGTGAGTATCACACAATGCCACATTAGAACAAACTGTTCTTGTACTGAGGTAAGATTTATGTAGAGGTTCAAAGTCCATCAGTTTCCTTTTGGCATTTGCACACATACATATCTAAACAAATACATCTATATTTATATTTACATATATACATTTTTTCCTTTCTTCTTTCCTCCTGTCCCTCTATCATGTGTACCCATTGTTCATCTCTCAGTAATTCCTCTGAAATGCAATCTGATTGATCAAACATGACCAGAAAAGCTATATGCTCCTTGCCACAAATTTTAGAACCCTTACTATTCTCCTTTACCTATTGTTATTAGTTCACTGCTCCCCACCACCTTCTCCCCTCCCATGCCCCACTGTGGGATTGCTTAATTTGCCTATCTTGTATACACACACACACACACACACACACACACACACTATACAAATAGTCCCACGTCTAAAAATCAAGGACTAAAGCCCTTCCCAGTCTGAGACTTTCCCCATGCTACCTGTCCAGAAACATCCTGGGCACAATTTCATGATTATGCCCAGCCTATCCCTAGAGTTATTAAGAAAAAGAAAAAGACAGCCATGTTATTCAGTACTTACCACACACCAAATACTGCGTTGGTGCCAGAAAGTCACACTGAATTAAGGGAGGACACGGAATGAGGGATATCACGGATGACATCAGATGGGTCTTGGCCAAAAGCCAGGCGAATACCAGAAAAATGTTTATCTGCGTTTTACTACCATTTGGCTAGCTGGATCATAACACATTATGGGTAACACTGCAAAGAACAAGAATTCCAGAACATTTCATGATTATGCAGAACCCGTCCATAGACCAAGAGGCAGTTGTTCAAACAGAACAGGGGGTACTGTGTAGTTTAAAATCAGGAATGGTGTGTGTCAGGGTTGGGTCCTTCCACCACACTTCAATCTGCTGTGTTGTCAGGGGCCATCGAGTTGGTTCTGCCTCATAGCGACCCTGTGTACAACAGAAGGAAGCACTGCCCAGGCCCGGGCCATCCTCACAACGGTTCTTTCATTTGAGCCCGTCAGTGCAGCCACTGCGTCAGACCGTCTTGTTCAAGGTCTTCCTCTTTTTCACTGCCCCTCTACCAAGCATGATGTCCTTCTCCAGGGACTGGTCTCTTCTGCCCAAAGTATGTGAGACAAAGTCTCCCCATCCTTGCTTCTAGGGAACATTCTGCTTGTACTTCTTCCAAATGTGTTTGTTCTTTTGGCAGTTCATGGTATTTTCAATGTTCTTCACCAGCACTGTAATTCAAAAGTATTAATTCTTTTACGGCCTTCCTTATTGTCCAATTTTTACATGCATATGATGCAATTGAAAACACCATGGCTTGGATCAAGTCCTCAAAGCAGACTCCTTGCTTTTCAACACTTTAAAGAGGACTTGTGCAGCAGATTTACCCAGTGCAGTACCTCATTTGATCTCTTGAGTGCTGCTTCCATGAGCACTGATTGTGGATCCAAACAAGGTGAAATCTTTGACAACTTCAATCTTTTCTTTATTTATCTTGATGTTACCTACTGGTCCAGTTGTGAGGATTTCGGTTATGTTTGCATTGAGTTGCAATCCATCCAGAAGGCTGTAGTCCTTGATCATCAGCAAGTGCTTCAAGTCCTCCTCACTTCTAACAAGCAAGGTTGTGTCATCTGTATATCGCAGGTTGTTAATAAGCCTTCCTCCAATTCGGATGCAGCATTCTTCATGCGTATGCTGAACAAATAATTCAAGAAGCTGGACTACATGAGAGGAACATGATATCTGGATTAGAGGAAGGCTCATTAACAACCTGCAATATGCAGATTGCACAAACTTGTTTGCTGAAAGCCAAGAGAACTTGAAGCACTTAATGATGAAGACCAAAGTCAGCAACCTTCAGTATGGAATACAACCCAAACTAAAGAAAACAAAAAACCTCATGATTGTACCAATAAGCAACATCATAATAAATGGAGAAAATATTGAAGTTGTAAAGGATTTAATTTTACTTGGATCCACAATCAACACCCATGAACGCATCTATCAGAAAATCAAATGTATTGCATTCGGCAAATCCGTTGCAAAAGTTCTCTTAGAGTAAAGGTGTCGCTTTGAAGGGTAAGACACACCTGACTCAAACCATGATACTTCCCATCATCTCATATGCATGTGAAAGCTGGACAAAGACGGAAGGAGAGCTGCTGCCTCTGCATTTGGTGTTAGTGATGAATATTAAATGTACCACGGTCTGTCAAAAACACGACTCTGTCTCACGCACTTTGGACCTGTAATCAGAATGGACTAGTCCCTGGAGAAACACATCACGCTGGGAAACTGGAGGGCCAGTGAAGCTGGATTGAGACAGTGGCTGCAGCAGTGCTCACACTTAATGAAAACTGTGAGTGTGAGGCAGGACCATGCAGTGTTTCTTGCTGCCGTACATAATAGCAACCACTACTGTGCTCCCCTGCTTCTCACTCACAAAAAACTTTGAGGTAGATTCCCCACCCCACCCCCATTGTATTGGGAGCTCTTACAGCTCTTATCACCATCCATCCATCCATCCATCCATCCATCCATCCATCCATCCATCCATCCATCCATCCATTGTGTCAACATAGGTTGCCATCATCATCTTCAAAATATTTTCTTTTTTTTTTTTAGCATTTTATTAGGGGCTCATACAACTCTTATCACAGTCCATACATATATATACATCAATTGTATAAAGCACATCCATACATTCTTTGCCCTAATCATTTTTTTCCTTTTCTTTTTTTACATTTTATTAGGGGCTCATACAACTCTTATCACAATCCATACATAAACATACATCAATTGTATAAAGCACATCCGCACATTCCCTGCCCCAATCATTCTCAAAGCATTTGCTCTCCACTTAAGCCCTTTGCATCAGGTCCTCTTTTTTTCCCCCTCCATCATGTGCCCTTGGTAATTTATACATTGTTATTTTGTCATATCTTGCCCTATCTGGAGTCTCCCTTCCCCCCCTTCTCTGAGGAGTCTCCCTTCCCCCCCTTCTCTGCTGTCCATCTCCCAGGGAGGAGGTCACATGTGGATCCTTGTAATCAGTTCCCCGTTTCCAACCCACTCACCCTCTACTCTCCCAGCATCACCCCTCATACCCCTGGTCCTGAAGGTATCATCCACCCTGGATTCCCTGTGCCTCCAGCCCCCATATGCACCAGTGTACAACCTCTGCCCTATCCAGTCCTGCAAGGTAGAATTCAGATCATGGTAGTTGGGGGGAGGAAGCATCCAGGATCTGGGGAAAAGCTGTGGTCTTCATCGATACTACCTCGCACCCTGACGGACCCATCTCTTCTCCTAAACCCCTCTATGAGGGGATCTCCAGTGGCCGAAACTCGAGCCTTGGGTCTCCACTCTGCTCTTCCCCCTTCATTCAATATGGTATATATATATATATATATATATATATATATATATATATATATATATATATATATATATATATATATATATATATACACACACACACACATATATATCTTTTTTTCCCAAAATATTTTCTTTTTACTTGAGCCATTGGTATCAGCTCCTCATTCCCCCCCACCCTCCCTCATGAACCCTTGATAATTTATCAATTATTCTTGTATTCATGTCTTACACCGGCTGCTGTCTCCCTTCACCCATTTTTCTGTTGTTCATTCTCCTTGGGGATGGGGAGGTGTTATATGTTGATCATTGTGATCGCGAGGTAGATGGTTTTAGCCTGATTTTTTATATATATAAAATAGCATGTTGAGATTATTTGGTAAATTGCATCGGCATGACTCCCAGCATAGGTCTTTCTTAGTCGGGTCAGTGAGTTAGTTTGCTCCGCTGCACTAATGTATCTCTAATATGCTAATTTATGCTGATAACATCTGTAGCTTTGCTCAGTTTGGGAGATTCTTTTATGTACATTTACCTCATTTAAATATTATAGCTACAGCTTAATCGCTTTTTGGCTAAGATCATGTGTAAAGCGACAGCTTATTAGCATGAACCCAAGGCACTGCTGTGGAGTCAGTTCGGACCCACAGGGACCCTGTGAGAGGAGAACTCCTAGGTTTGGAGACGCGAAAGCTTTCATTGTCAGCACAAAGCGGAGCTCACTGCACCACCAGGACTCTTACTTTAGTGCAAAGGCACTGCAAGATGTTTGTGGGAAAATATTTTTTCTCATGAAATGGTTATTGTCCCCTGTACAGTTCCTGTATAGAATGAAATTGGAAATCTGAGAGAGTATAATTGTTCTCAAACCACAGATATATTCAGCTCTAAATCAGAATGAAGGGGCCATACTCAATCCCAGGTGTTACACCAAACCTGGGCCATATCCACAACACCACAGTTCAACTATGGGGAAGAATGTGATATCAGAGACATAGGAAGTCATATTGACCTGTGATGACTAATGACACACTTTGCTGTTGAAATCAAGGACGTGAGCGTTTTCTGTTCAAAACCAAAGACCCCCCCGCCTTCAGTATGAATTCCATCTCAGTGTAAAGAAAACCAGAGTCCTCAGAACTGCTCTAGCGAATAACTCCATAGTCAATGGAGAACAGAATGAAGTTATCAAGTATTTCATTTTGCATGGATCCTCAGTCAATGCGCATGAAAGCCTCAATCAGTACATCAAAGGACATATTGCAGTGGGCAAATTAGTTACATAATCTCTTTTTAAGTATTAAAGATCAAAGAAAGAACCTTGGAAACTATGGTGTGCCTGACCCAAGTCATGGCATTTCCAATCAACTCATGTCCACGTGAAAGCTGAACAATGAATAAGAAAGACCACCAATCTATAGCGAATGGTTAGGTTAGGTTATATATATATGCTAATAAAACTTAAGGTCGTTCTCAGGTACTTTGTGTCTTTGCTCCCATTGCTGTTCTATTGCACTCCCCTCTTGGTTTGCCCCCATGTGAAACCTCGATAGCAGACATCTGGCTGGAGGGGTTGGGGGCGTGGGGGTGGCGTACAGCTCTTGGCACATCATCTGAACTGTTGGGGGCTAGTCACAAGGGGGCCACACTGAAAGTTAAAGGTATAATGGGGTGGGGGTGGGGCAGTAGACCCAGCTTTGGCTGCGGGAACAGCAATGTGGTCTTGTAGAAGGCGTGCCCCTCAGTCACTAATGCTGAGGACTAAAGGGATACGTGCTGATAGGTACAGTTAGGTAAGCAGGTCCAAGGGTATGGATCCCTGAAAGAAAAGGGAATGGACAAAGGGATTATACCAGGACCTGCTTGCTATCTAGCAGAGGGAGATTCATCAGGACAATTAATTAGACATGGAACTGTTTGCATGGCTTCTTTGTTGTTTTTTTCTTTCACTTTTGGTGTTTATCTATATGATAGGCAGGATAAACAATCCCAAGGAGATGACAAGGGGACCAAAGTTGGTGGGGGCAGAGAAGGAGGAGTATTGGAGAAGAGAAGGGAGTGTCGAGGTCCCCAGGGAATGCTGAAGGTGGACTTTGGGGCCAGGGCGTGGTACCCCAACAGACTGGACTGGAAAACACTCCTAAAGGCCAACAAACAATCCTGGAACTAACTACAAGCTTTTCTTTCTTGTGTTGTGTTTTGTTTTGTTTTTTGTCATTGGTTTGTTGTTATTTATTGCTTGGTTTTGCTCTGTCTTTTTTTGTGTGCATGTTATCATCTCCGCAGGTCTGTCTAAATAAGATAGGCTGGATGAACAATCTGGAGGAGAAAACAATGGGACTGACAGTTCCAGGGGGAAATGGGAGAGGCAGAGGTGGGGGGAAAGATAGTGGCATTAACGAACCCAGGGACAAGGGAATAGCAAGTGATCCAAATTGGTGGTGAGGAGGGTGTAGGAGGCCTGGTAGGGTGTGATCAAGGGTAATGTAACCAAGAGGAATTACTGAAACCCAAATGAACACTGGGCATGATAGTGGGACAAGAGGAAAGTAAAAGGAAGTAGAGGAAAGAGCTAGGAGGCAAAGGGCATTTATAGAGCTCTAAATAAAGGCATGTACATATGCAAATATATTTATATATGAGGATGGGTAAGTAGCTCTATGTGCATATATTTATAGGTTTAGTATGAAGGTAGCAGAAGGACATTGGGCCTCCACTCACGTACTCCCTCAATGCAAGAATAGTTTCTTCTATTAAATTGGCGTTCTATGATGCTCACTTTCCCGACACAACTGCTGAAGACAAAGTGGGTGAATAGCAAATGTGGTGAAGAAAGCTGATGGTGCCCAGCTATCAAAAGAGATAGTGACTGGGGTCTTAAAGGCTTGAAAGTAAACAAGCAGCAATCTAGTTGAGAAGCAACAAACCCCACAGGGAAGAAGCACACCAGCCTGTGTGCTCACAAGGTGTTGAAGGGATCAGTTATTAGGCATCAAAGAACAAAAAATCATATCATTGTGTGCTCACCTCTCTGATACTATCGCTGAAGACAAATGAGTGCATAAGCAAATGTGGCAAAGAAAGCTGATGGTGCCAGCCTATCAAAAGATATGGCGTCTGGGTTCTTAAAGGCTTGAAAGTAAACTAGTAGCCATCTAGCTGAGAAGCAACAAAGCCCACATGAAAGAAGCACACCAGCCTGTGCAATCATGAAGTGTTGAAGAGATCAGGTATCAGGCATCATCAGAACAAAAAATCATATCATAGTGAATGAGGTTGGGGAAAGCAGAGTGGAGACCCAAAGCCCATTTGTAGGTCACTGGACATCCCCTTACAGAAGAGTCTTAGGGAGGAGACGAGTCAATCAGGGTGCAAGGTAGCAACTATGAAACATACAACTTTCCTCTAGTTCCTAAATGCTTCCTCCCCCCCACTATCATGATCCTAATTCTACCTTACAATTCTGGCTAGACCAGAGGATGTACCCTGGTACAGATAGGAACTGGAAACACAGGGAATCCAGGGCGGATGATCTCTTCAGGAACAGCGATATTGGGAAGGTGGAGGGAGGGTGGGTTGGAAAGGGGGAACCAATTACAGGGATCTACATGTGATCTCCTCCCTGGGGGACAGACAACGGAAAAGTGGATGGAGGGAGACGTCAGGCAGGGCAAGATATGACAAAATAATAATTTATAAATTATCAAAGGCTCATGAGGGAAGGAGAGTGGGGGAGGGAGGGGAAAAAGTGAAAAACTGATACCAAGGGCTTGGGTAGAGAGCAAATATTTTGAGAATGATGATGTCAATGAAGGTACAAATGTGCTTTACACAATTGATATATGTATGGATTGTGATAAGAGTTGTATGAGCCCCTAATAAAATGATTTTTTTAAAAAGGTAAAAAAAAGTTTTTTGAAAATGGTGGTGACAGCAACTATACAATTATCCTTGATCTAATTGAATTATGGATTGTTATAATATCTTTAAGGGCCCCCAATAAAATGAATAAAAAAATAAAATGTCAGAAGAAAGCTTAAGAAATTTCACTAAATGAATTTTAGTAATACCAAAATTATAGAGCCAAAGGACAAAAGTCTAAAATACATAATCTTTTAAAAAATTTATTAGGGGCTCATATCACAATCCATACATATACATACATCAATTGTATAAAGCACATCTGTACATTCTTTGCCCTAATCATTTTCAAAGCATTTGCTCTCCACTTAAGCCCTTTGCATCAGGTCCTCTTTTTTTTCCCCTCCCTCCCTACATAATCTTTATACATGGTTTTTAAAAAAAAAACCACAAAGAATCAATGCAATTGAATTATGGTGTCAATCTTGAAAAGTACCATGGACCACAAGAACAATCAAATACATCTTGATAGACTTACAGATAGAATGCTCCTTAGAAGCAAGAATGACAGAACTTCATCTCATATTTTGGGCTTGCTGTCAGGAGAGCCTAATCCCTAGAGAAGAATAGATGAACTATCACAGTCCAGCTCTTGTCTATTTAGCACCTGTACCCATCACCTTAAACCATACATAATCTCTAAATAAAGACAATGAAAAAGTCACACTTTTGTCTTACATGATAAAACTAACCAGGTACAGTTGTAAGCGTACTAACTCCATTTACATCTTATATTTCATAAGTAAACAAAACAAAAATATTTGATAGATACATAAAAAGAGGAAATACTCATAACAATTCGTCTGTTTGGGTTTTTTTTCTGCAACTGATCTCATAGCTGATATTTAGAATTACCTTCTTCCACTACACATTCCTTATTCCCTTTGCCCTGTGCCAAGTACCTCAGCTGGTTGTGGTTCTCTGCCAAACCTTCATGAATTTGATCCAAACCTTCATTCGGTTCAACAAAAGTGATCCAAACCTTCATTCCTGAAGGGTCATTAGTTGTCAAGTTGGAATTGGGATTCTGTAGTTTACCATTTATTTTAATCACAGGGCATGGTGGTTTTGATACCAACATGCATGTTTCAACTTGTTGGATCAGGATTCATATTGATTTGACAGGACCCAGTCATCTCCGATGATGAGCTAAAACACAACGTAATCACCTCCAGAAGGAGATGTGATAGGAACAAGCAATTGACAGGAAGTTCCCTCGTGAGTGTGACCTACTTCCAATATAAGTGAATGCTTTGCAAAAGCTTACTGGCTGTTTTGCTGGGTGTGGATTCTGCATCTGGCTCATTGACCTCAGTTCTTTGAACTCCAACCAATAGCTTGCTGTATTGCCTGCCAATCCTGCCATCTGACCTGCGGACTTGGGTTCATTCATCTCTGCAGCCACAAGCTGGTTGACCTCCTACTGATCTTGTTTTATCAGCCACTGGTCACGTCCAAGAGAAGCCTCCAGTCTAACATCTGACCCAGGGGCATGGAACTAGCCCATGTCTACAACTGTGTGAACCATTTTCTTCCCCAGACATCCTTGTCATATATATATATATATATATATATATATATATATATATATATATATATATATATATACCATGAAATGTGTCTCACTCCTTTATTTTACTCTTTCTTCTATCTCTCTTATTCTCTATAACTTTACTATAATCTTTATATATTATAGCAGTACAATAGCGCCTACTGGACCTGTGATTATTTGTTAGGGGCTGGCTACCCTGACACCCAAGGAGCATGGCATAATAGGGAGAGGAAGTAAAATGTTTTTCAGTGGGTGAGTAGACGTCATAGTGTATGGTATCACTCACATTTTTCACCTTGGTTCTTGGACCTATATATCCTGGCTTTTAGAGAAACAGCACCATGTAATGAACACTGATTTAGAATGTATACAGCCTCCTGGAGAACATTGGCCCAACTCTGCAACGTCTCACCACCTAACTGGCATCATGACTGTGTCTGGAAAAGGTCATCCCATCATCCTTACCTAGCTGGCTGCTTCAGGCTGAATTCCGTGAGCAGGGCTCCTTGCTGCACTTGCTGTGCGCTCATTTGCCGTGAACTTGCGTAGGAAGAGCTCACCGTCCTCCCTACCACCGGAGCCCTACACACGTCACTGCAGTGGAAGGCATCTGAATTTGGGGCGTTTATTTCCCACCCTCTCGCACCATGCTGTTTTGTCAACAGGTGTAGAGTCATTCTTCCTTACTCGGCCTCATTGTCATCATGGCATCAATATAATGGATCACTGTGATGTTTTGTGGACGGGAAAGGAGCTCAAGGCGCTTGTGGACTAAATGATGCCAGGGTGCTTGAGAGCTGATAGACCCTGAGGAGGGACTGTGAAATTGTGTTGTTGCCCTGGCCAGCCGAAGGCAAACTTCTTCTGATGATCCTTCAACGCTGGAATTGAGAAAAGGGTATTGGCCCCACCCAATAGTTGCACACAAATACCAAGGGGTGGATGTATTTACTCAAGCAATGAAACATCTGGAGCAGCAGCTACAACTGGAGTCCTCATTAAATTTATGACAATCTACTGCCATTCTTAAAAACGCACCCAGTTTTGCTCAGGCCAAATAGGTAAATTAAATGGAGATGTGGCAGGAAATCACCATCCCAGCATCCTTCAAGTCCTTGATGGCATGGATCTCTGCAATCCTTCCAGGAATGTGGTATTGCTTTTGGTTTACTATGTTCCAAGGTGGAGGTAGTTCTAATGGCTTCCACTTGGTTTTTCCTACCATAATGCCCCTTAGTCCACATGTCAGGCATCCAACCTGGAGGCTCTAGCAGTTACTGCGTATGTCTATTCCAGTTTTATATTCTGGAACTAGAGAAATTACTACAGATTCAGGACCCACTGGATCTAGAGTGAGATGAACTAAAACCAAACACTGCTTTCAAGTTAATTCCTATTGTTGACCTGATGGGATACTGGGTTATGCATCGACACCACCAGCTGCTCTGTGGGAGAAAGATGAGGTTTTCTACTCCCCCAAAGAGTTACAGTCTTGAAATCCACAGGGGAAGTTCTACTCTGTCCTACGGGGTTGCTTTGATTTGGAACCTGAGCTTAGACTCCATTAATAACTTGACCTCCGTATGTCCACAGATCCGACTGGTAGACTACAATGGTGTTCTGAGTCTCCTGGAATTAGTGTCAATTCAGAGATCATGTCCAATAGCCCCTCCAACATGGTTAGATTTCCGGAGTGGGTAATACCTCGATTCTTTGCTTCGCACACCGAAAGAATTCACACCAAAGTACATTGTGTGATCCAAGGAGGTATTTATGAAGGACAAGTTTCAGGTTTTACAGTCTCAAAGGGGGTCACAACTGGGCAAAAACAACCATGTGGAAAAGAGCACTCACATGTGCGGTACTGGGGGGGAATCCCAGGAAGCCAGAAGCCCAAGAACCCTAGAGGCTAAGAGCATGTGGGCCAAGAGGCTGTGGGCCTGAGTAGGCCTGGAGCATGTGCACCCACACTGGGGAGGGAGACCCTCACCCTCTACCTGCTACTGACCAGGAGCAGGGCAAGAGGGTGAAAGGCCAACAGAGGATCCGGAGCATGCTCCCTGCCTTTATGCTAGCCCATCCCTGGCAGGGAAAGGAATGGTTGATGGTATTGGTTGCCCTCATTGCTGAGTTAAGCCCACCTGGGTGATGTCATGAGTCTTGGCCCAGTTTGGGCACTCAGGTGTACCTCCCACTTGGCTCAGGGGCTTGAGTATGAGCCTGCTCAATTTGGGGTCTTCATAGGTGTCTAATGGCTGCCTGATTTCTTTCCAACCTCCTTTTTGGGGGCCTTTGCAGGCCTGGGAAGGATGACCTCCCTGACCCTAAGCTAGCTACCTAACAACATCTGATTGTTTCTTCCCCCCAGTGAACAGTCACTCGTGTCAAATGCTGTAGATCCCTTTGGAGAAAAACTAACAGTATATATTTTTGACACATTAGTGGGAGCCTGAATGAGGACCTGGCTTCCTTTTAATTTAAATGGTTGTGGATCTGTAAATTGGCTTTCAAGCCTGGGAATTGACTGAGGGGCTGTGACTCTATTCTGGCATTGAAGGTAGACTGCCATCCAGTTGACCTAGAATTCTTTTGCCTGTACAGATCAAGTAAACATTTAGTAGTTGTCCTGTATATTTCACTGCTGTGCGTACTCGGCCTAAGTGGCCAATGGCTTAAGTCATTGAGTCAGACTATTCTGACTACTATTTTGCCTCCGCTCTTCCTTATGGTGACCATGCTCACCTTGCCTCTGTCAGGTAAGTGCTGCCACTTGGGCCCCTATCACTGTGGAGCCCAATTAACCCAGAGCAATATGGTTTTAAAAACTTAGTTCCATTGAGTCAATAGAGTTAGACGTCTTCCTTCAACTAGGGCAGTTCCCACTGTCGTCTGAATGACATTACATAACACGGCAATTTTTCAGCCATACGGAGGTTCCCTTCACAAATGTGTTCCTACCATTCTGGTATGTCATCCGTGGGTCTAGGGCCTGCCCTGATAAAGACACTCTAATATACTACTCTCACTAAGTCTTGGATACATTCTTCGATAGCATACCAAGCCAGATCTGGTACTTCAACTGGATTTATGGTTGGCTACCTCAAAATCCATGCTTCAGTGAACCAACCAATCAATGACGAGGACCTTTACCAACCTCTCAAGCTTGAAACACTGAATGGAGAATACACGCTTCATGGGCCTATAGGAATAAATTCAGACGGATCCAACCTTATGTTTCTCAGACCATTATTCTACACCCTTAATTACTATATTCCCCAGGCTTCAGTGTGTAACAAAGAAATCACACAGTATTTTGGGGGTGTAACACACTTCTTCCTAGGTCTTTCATCTTTGGGGGCTTGCTGGAATTTAAGTCTAATTATAGACCTGGAAGCAATAATGCGCAGTGAGGGTGTTTCTTGGGAATACTTAGCAATATCTCATGAGGTATCTGCATCAGGCAATGCGCCAAATAATGCCCCAGTTGCCATGTCAGCAAGCACAGTTGGGCTACTCTCATCAAGTGTGGGTGGAAGGGAATGATTTTTACTGATAATGGGTTAGCACACAAAGATGGTATAATATATTCAGATGGGAGGGGTGGTGCTGCTGGCAGGTACGATAAGATGGAATTTAGGGGTCCCATCTTCTGATCATATGCCCATATGTTCCCACTCTAAGTTTAAGGATTTTATTGGTTCCCAATTAATACCTTCACTTTAAAGTTAGACATCATTCAATGTTGGAAATTCACTTGGAGTTGTAATACTATTACTCTTGTAAGAAGAAGACTCTGGGTTTGTCTGTTGGCAGTGTCAATCCTGCTGCTACCACAAGAAATAGGGCTTTCTTCCAGGGAACAAGTGGAAATGCTGAGGTGTTTTATGGAGAACGTGAGCTGTGACTTCAATGCCCTGAGCACATCTTTTTCTCTTTTTCACTTTGTCTATTATAATTAGTATCAACCAACCAGCTTCCCTCTAATTCTCACGGTGACAAAACTGCAGAAAAAAATCAAGCCCGTAGCCACTTAGAGCAGTGGTTCTCAACCTTCCTAATGCTACAACTCTTTAATACAGTTCCTCATGTGTGGTGATCCCAAACCATAAAATTATTTTCATTGCTACTTCATAACAATAATTTTGCTACTGTTATAAATCACAATGTAAACATCTGATACACAGGATGTATTTTCATCACTACAACTTGAACATAATTAAAGCATAGTGATTAACCACAAAACAGTATATAATTATATATTGTGAAATATTTATTTCTAGGCAATATGGCAGGCTGTTGGCTAGAGTTCAAAAAATAAGAGGTTGATGAGTCAAGTGCGGGATCCAGACCAAACAAAAAGGAAGCAAGCTTTTCCACAGCGTCTACTTATATTGGAAGCAGGGCTCATTATGTAGGATTTAACTGCCAACCTAGGAGAATCATGGCCTAGCCAAGCTGATGCAAAACCTTAGCTATCTAGCTATTCTACAAATCATTATTCTTACTCAACCTTAAAATCTGGAAATTTCATCAGACTACTGAATGAAGTTGTACAACCATAACTGGGCCCATGGAAATCATCTCAAACTTTGTCATCCATTCTCAGTTGAATACTTAATTTGACTTAACAATATGCTATTTATTTATTTATTAATCATTTTATTGGGGGGAGTCTCATAAATCGTATGCGAATCCATCATTCAATTATAGAAGCACACAACTACGTATTTTGCCACATTTCCAAAACATTTTTTTCTACTTGAGCCCTTGGTATCAGCTCCTCTTTTTACCTCTCCCTCATTTTCCCTCCCACCCTCATGAATCCTTGCTCAATTATATATTATTGTTGTTATTCGTTGTCTCACACTGTCCATTGTCTCCCTTTACCCACATTTCTGTTATTTGTCTCCCTGGGTGGTGGGCTATATATCCAGCCTTTGATGGGTTCCCCCACCCCCATCACTCCCATCGTCCTCCTACCGTCAACTCCCACTGCTATTCCTGATGGTTTTATCTGTCCTGAATTCCATGTGTTGAGAGCTCCTATCTGTACCAATGTGTGTCCTCTGGTCTAGCTGGATTTGTAAGGTAGAACTGGGTCATGGTAGTGGGGTTGGAGGAAGCATTCAGGAACTAGAGGAATGATGTGTGTTTCATTGGTGCTGCACTTCACCCTGGTTGAGTCGTTCCTTCTTTATAACCCTTCTGTGGGGGGATGACCAGTTTCTACAGATGGGCTTTGGGTGTCCACTCCAATCCCCTTCATTCATATCCATATAATTGTTTGTTTTGAATCTTTTCATACCTGATACCTGATCTTCTCGACACCTCATGATCATGCATCTGGTTTGCTTCTTCCATGTGGGCTTATTTGCTTCCCTGCTAGATGGCTGCTTGTTTAACTTCAAACTTTTGAGATCCCAGATGCTATATCTTTTGATAGCCAGGCACCATCAGCTTTCTTCATTACATTAGCTTATGCACCCATTTTGTCTTCAGCGATCGTGTTGTGAAGGTGAGTATCCAAGAGTGCCAGGTTATTAGAACAAAGTGTTCTTGTGTTTAGGGAGGCCTTGAGTAGAGGCCCAAAGTCTGTCTGCTATCTTAATACTTTAACAAGTAAATATATGTACATTGGCCTCTATCCCTTTCATTATAAATGAATATATTTACATATATACATGCTTATGCTTCCTACTTCTATTTCCTTTCACCTTCCTTCTATCCCACTATCATGCTCACCCTCCACTTGGCTCTCAGTAATTCCTCTTGGATACGCTGTACTTGATCAAACCCCACCAGGCCTCCTCACCATCATTTTTAGATCTCTTGTTCCCTCAACCCTGAACAATGTATTTTTATTTATTTATTTTTTAAAACATTTTATTAGGGGCTCATACAACTCTTATCACAACCCATGCATATACATACATCAATTGTATAAAGCACATCTGTACATTCTTTACCCTAATCATTTTTTTCTTTTCTTTTTTTACATTTTATTAGGGGCTCATACAACTCTTATCACAATCCACACATATACATACATCAATTGTATAAAGCACATCCGTACATTCTTTGCCCTAATCACTCTCAAAGCATTTGCTCTCCACTTAAGCCCTCTGCATCAGGTCCTCTTTTTTTTTTTTTCCCCTCCCTCCCCGCTCCACCCTCCCTCATGAGCAACAATGTATTTTTAAAGTCTGCTTTTGGTTAGCCTCCTTTCTTATTCCAATGAACAATTCTTAGAAGGCTTCATCTTTCTACAGTTTTCTAACAAAGACCTACTCTGTTCATCTGCAGTTGATCTGGCCTTTCCTTCCCTGAGAAGGGAAAGCCACCATAGTGCCCTCCCTCACTTTACTGACTCACTTTGTAACTGTATCAGTTTTCATCCTCATTTCCTTCCACTCCCCAAGGGAAAACTGTCCTTTTTGTTCAAAGTTAACCCTACCATCTGATCATCTCATCTCATTCTGTACAACTCTTCATCCAACCCTAAGAAACTAGTTCTATCAAGCATCTTCATTCTTATATTTTTTACCTTTTCACCTTCTTTCATTTTCTTTTCTTCTCTCTCTCTCTGTCTCTGTCTCTCTGTCTCTCTCTCTCTCACGCACACACACACACACACACCTCTCCCCTTATCTTGCCTCTCCACCCTCATTCTCAACCTTGTCCATCTTCTCAAAAGGTTCATTTTTATATATGTATTCTATACTTATCTCTTTCTCTTTATTCTTTTTAATCAATTAATTTTTTATCCTCCTTGTTCTTTAACTCGCCTCTGTGTAATGTCTATTCTTTTTAAAAAATCATTTTATTGGGGGTTCATACAGCTCTATCACAATCCATACATCCATCCATTGTGTCAAGCACATTTGTACATATGTTCACCTCATCATTTTCAAAATATTTTCTATTTGAGCCTTTGGCACCAGCTCATTTCCCCTCATTGCTTCCTCATGAGCCCTTGATAATTTATAAATTATTATGTGTTCATGTCTTACACTGATCGCTGTCTCTCTTCAGCCACTTTTCTGTTGTCCATCCCCCTGGGAGGGGGTTATATGTTGATCATTGTGATTGGTTCCTCCTTTCTCCCAGTAATGTCTATGCTTGTCATTCACTGAAAACACCTTGACAAAGTTCCTGAGTCACCTTTGTATGCAGTAGGCATTCCCTCTCCTTCCTAATCTTTCAGTAACATTTGATATTGTGGATCTTTCCCATACTCGGCTGATTTTCCTCTAAGTAGAGAAAAAAGGGTCTCTCTCCGACTACACCAGGACTTCTCTTTTCTACCATCCTCATAAATTGTGGCTCCCTATGGTTCTATCCAGAGTCCTTATTTCTTCTTACCTTCCCTGAGAAAATGTTTCCACTACCAAAGACTTTACTGAACTATGATGAAACTGATATCCCCAACTTAAGATGCCAACTCATAGTGACTCTATAGGACAGGGTAGAACTGTCCCTATGAGTTTCTGAGACGGTAACTGTTTAAGGGGGTATAAAGCCTGTCTTTCTCCTTGAGGAGCTGCTGATGGTTTTGAACTGCTGACCTTGAGGAGTGAAGCCCAACTGGCAATCAGTATGCCACCAGGCTTCCTCCCCTCAACCCTCAAAACTCATTTTCACCCAGTCAATGCTGACTCATAGCAACCCCCTGTGGGTTTCTGAGACTATAACTGTTTATAAGAATAGAAAACCTGGTCTTTCTCCCACAGAGAAGCTGCTGGTGGTTTTGAACTGCTGACCATGTGGATCACAGACCAATGCTTAATCACTACACCAGTAGGGCTCCCTTCCTACACCAGTAGGGCTCCCTAAATCATCTGCTTTACCCATTACCTGATTCATAGGGACTATCTATAGTGTTTCCAAGGTTTTGAAAATCCTTTCAGTAGACAGCCTCATCTTTCTTCCTGAGGGTGACTGGTGTGTTTGAACTACAGATCTTGCAGTTAAGCAGTCCATTGCAGACTGCCTACCTGACAGCACCACCAGGGTTCATGTGCTCTAAAAACCCACCCCAGGCATGGAGTCAATTCTGACTCAGAGGAACCTTGGCCCTAGGTTGGGAGAAATGGGCAGACACAACATTTTTGCAGGGTGTTTTCCTTAGAATGTTCTAGGTGAGTCCCCTCCCCCAAGGTTGATTTTTAATGGCTCTGACTTGAAGGTTATTATTCCATTAAATGAGCTGTAAAAAGCCCCCTAAAACTAACAAGCACACACCCACCCGTGGCCAACAAGTTCAGCCCTACTCATGGCGACCTCACGTGTTACAGAATGTAACTGTCCCATGGGGTTTTCTTGCCTGTGATCTTAAGGGTCGCTATGAGTTAGAACCCACTTCAGGGCAATGGGCTGGGAATCTTTAAAAGAGCAGCTCACCCAAGTCTTTCTTCTTTAGAGCCTTTGGGTGGATCCCAACCTCCAAACTTCTTTAGTGGTGGGTTGCAAACAGCTTGCACCCTCCAGGCTCCCCAAAGTAGTAGCTAATTCGCCCCCAATCTGCGGTAACAAAGCTGTGTGCGGCTCAGTGAGCAATGGCATATTGTTAGCTACCCATCAGCGCCCACATTATCTGTGTGTCTACCAGTGGGCACTAAAGGACCCCGTGGTTGGAGCCCTGGTGACTCAATGATTAAGCGCTCTACTGCTGCCTGACAGGTCGGCTGGGCGACTGGAAGCCACTAGCCAGGAGAAAGGTATGGTAGTTTGTTTCCTTAAAGATTCCAGCCTTGGAATCTGTATGGGGCCGTCCTACTCCTAGTGGAGATCACCTGGATGGCAAAGGGCTTGGTTTTTAAAGTCACAGTTGTTCTCCATTCCTCCTCCCACTGGTCCAGCGGGCCATGCTGACGGGCAGACACCAGGGCATTGAATTGTCATCTTGGATCTGGCCTTAACTTGCGCTGGGAACACTGGGCTAGTGTTTTAAATTTTCCATCAAAGTGGTCTGAGACTTAGGGAAGGAGGGGGAGGGGAGGGAGGGAGAAAGGAAGCAGAAGGGAAATAAAATAAAAGAAA
Organism: Tenrec ecaudatus; assembly: GCF_050624435.1. Lineage (NCBI taxonomy): Eukaryota > Metazoa > Chordata > Mammalia > Afrosoricida > Tenrecidae > Tenrec > Tenrec ecaudatus. Next base: position 140,767,672 of record NC_134532.1, read on the forward strand.
GGAAAAGAGGATGGAAAACTTAAAAAAAAAAAAGGCTAAGCGTGGCAAAGGGTATTTTGAGGGGTTTGGAAAAACCCCAAATCCCAAACCAGCAGAAATGCCTTGTGCGGACGCTCTGCAGGCTCACTGGCCCAGGACCCAGGAGCACCCGCGCCCCTGGTCGGAGGCTGCCGGCTGCCTGCCCAGAGGATACCCTCCTTGGACTCGGAGGAGCTCGGGCCGCGGAGGCCAAGGGGGCGCCTTTCTCTTTAAGAGCCCCCCAGGCAAGCCTGATTGGCTGTAGCTATGCAGGGCTTTCTTCTCCCGCGGCCTCCCGGTGCTCCCGCCCCGTCGCTTTCTGCGCTCGCGCTCCACCCCCCTCATCCCGCCCCCTCCGCGCCCCTTCCCGACCCTCGGGCTCTCCTCCTCTTCCTCGCTGCCCAGCGCTGCCCGACAGTGGCGTGGGGGACGTGCCAGCAACAGATGCGGGGCGCCCAGAGGCGCATCCGTAGGCCAAGCTGAGCGCCCGGCGGAGCGGGATCCCGGGAGGAGGGAGGTGCAGAGAATCCCCCCTACCCGGCAGAAGCCCCCGCCGCCCGCCCGCGAGCTCCGCGCAGGCCGAGCTCTGCCTGCCGCCGCCGCAGCCGCCCCGGCCCCTCTCCGAGCCATGCGCGGCCCGACCGCCGACGGGGCCCAGGTGCCCTTCTGCAACGCCAAGGAGGAGATCTGCGCCCGGGTGGAGAGCTCCGAGGGCGCCGGCGCCTCGGCCAGGCCGGACGCGCGCCGGCAGCGCCCGCGCATCGTGTGGAGGAACGTGGTCCTGATGAGCCTGCTCCACCTGGGGGCCGTGTACTCGCTGGTGCTCATCCCGCGGGCCAAGGCGCTCACGCTGCTCTGGGGTAAGTCCCGCCGGCGCCCCCTGCGCCCCGGGCGCCGCGTCGGGGCTGCCTGCGCGCGCGGCGGGCCGGGCTCCGCGGGCCGCTGCCCTTCCGGGAGTGCCGTCCTCTGCCCTCTGGGACCCGCAGGGCTTTCTGCCCAGGGATTTTAAACTTCGGCCTCCCGGACTGTCTGCCGCAGGGAGCGCGTCGGTCGGCTCCGGGAGGGAGAGCGCGGAGGAACCGGAGCCCGCGGCGCCGCGGCTGTGCGCCCAGCCGTGTTCTACGTTTTGCCCCCGGGGACGGAGGACCCGCGGGAGGGTCGTGTCCCAGCCGCGTCCCCTCCCTGGGATCCCCGGCTCCTCTGCCTCCTCCGTGGGCCACCGTGGTTAGGGCTGATCGAAGGACTAGGAAGGTAACGAAGGCAGGAGGAGAGAGCAGCCCGGGTTGGAGGCTTGGTTTTTGCCCGGCAGAAATCAGTTCTTTTTCTGTCTCTTCAAGACCATGGTCCCTGCCCGTCCCCGCCCCCCCCCCCCTCGCCCCCACCGCCCTGGGCAGTGGATCTTTGGTACCCAGCTGCAGGTCTCAAGGCTCCGAAGTTTCTTGGGGAGAAAACCGAGCCCCAGGCGAGAGCGCTCTTCACACAGCACAAAGCTCCGACAGTGGCTAAGCCCTTCTCCAGGCCCCCAGACGCCGACTGGCCCCCCCGCGGGTCTGTATCTATCCGACCCCTTGTAGCTGCACATCCACCCTTCCTGGCAGAGGAGGGAACCCAGTAGTCTACCATCACCGAAGACTCCCAAGGTTTTGTGCCTACCCTGCAGGACCTGGGTCCCTGACCCTGGAAGCACCCCGCACTTTCTTTCTCCCACCCTCTTGGCTCCGGTCACCGCCACCGATGGCAGTAGCCAGGACAGGACAGGACAGGAGGTGCAGGCATTGATAGCCAGGCTGAGAATTCCACTCGGTAATCCAAGAAGCCTTTGCAGCTCCCGTTTCACGAGATCTCCAAGGAATGGAGCCGGGAGAAGCACAACCTACTTTTATTGCCAGAAGGGAAGAGGGAGGATGGAAATTAAAAGACCTTTTTCTTCAAAGCTCTGTATTTGGGAAAATGCCAGCATCAAATGCCTAGGTAGTTAATGAGCCACGGAGGCGCCAAGCCCTCCCTTAACTGTGCAGCCCCAGCGCTGGGAAGCCAAGCTGTGGAGGATGCAGATGCCTTGACTTAGGGGGATGTGACTGAGGGAGGGAACACACAGTGGAGGGATCATGAGAACAGCAGGGGTCTTCCAGAATCTGTGAAGAATCCCAAAGTTCCCCTTAGCTCCCAGTAACTGCCTACCTCATCTCTGGTCAATGGTGTGCCTCCCTCCCCCACCCACCCCCATCCATCCTTGTTAAGTGTGTTTAATTCTATTGCCTGCCTCCTCCTTGTATCTCCTAATTACCACGACACACTCCCACCCTGCCAACAAAAGCCTTTATTGCCCTCGGGTCCCTATTGAGGGCCTCTCCCATCTTCCGGGGGCTGTGCCCAGCACTAGACTTAGCCCACCCGCCTCTCAGAGACCCAGGCTTGTCTTCAATAGATGCAGTGTTGGAGAGCTCAGGGAGGAGGGGAGGAGCGACCCCTTATAATGTTCTCTGACTCCTACCTGCCTGGAGCGCCAGCGGCCCCACAGGCCCCACTCCTGGCAGTCACAGATCAGCTGACAGCCTGACGCTGGCCCCTGACCAGAAGCCAGAAGGGCAAGACCCTCTTCTCTAGGCTTGCCTTTCCAGGCTGTTCTTCGTGGTGAAGACAGAATCTATGCTTTAAAAGACCTTGGCCAAAGGACACATTCCCTACCGCAAACTCGTCCAGCTTCTTGGGAGAAGCCAATACCCTGCAGGGATTGTCGAATCTCACGCCTGTGCGTACTGAATATCCTGCTGCCTTAGCTCTCTCATCAGTTCTGTTCCCTCAGTTTTGAGCCTTTCTCTATTGGTCCTTCAACGCCACAAAGAAGGTAAATATGCAGCCAGGCAAGCAAGGAGAGAGAGAGAGAGAAAGGGCCAAGAACATCTAATATGAAGGGGCTTCAAATAGTTCATGGAAATGCGTTCAGTGGAATGAAACGATAATGGAATTTTACAGGCAGCTTTTGGAAGCTCCCTCACATACGCATTGACAGAGCAGACAGAAATGGATATTCTGTGGTTTCAAGGTCCAGGGTTATGGCCCAGAAACATTCCATGCAAATGGACCTTTCCTCCATTGGGACCGTTAAGTGCGTTAAATGCAAAAATGATGCTCTGATCTGTAAACCCCACTTAATTCACAATCAAAGTTTAAAAAGAGAAAACAAGTGGATCGTAAGTGATAGATGTCTTTTGAGCAAAGCTGTGAGGATCAGTTGGCCCGAAGGCTTGGATACACAGAGCACCTGAAAGACCGAGGGACCACGGATGCAGGGGTATAGTCCCTGAAAGCCTTGGTGCCTTGATGCCCCAATCCCCCCCTGGAATGTCTCTTCCTCTCCTGTCTCCCACTGGCTTTAACTTTGTGCCAGTTGATGCACCAGTGGATGGCTCATCTACCTTGGGGACCCGAGTTGTTAGGCTGAGCCCATCCACCCTCTACCCCAGGTGAGGTTGCCCTGGAAACAAGAGGCATCCATGCAGTGTACCCAGTAGAAGGGTGTGTTAGGTGTGCAGTATTCAGAGAACAATTTGCGTGGTAATAAAATATCATCCATAAAAGATCCATCAAGTTGTTCGGTCTAGCCTCCTCCACGGCCTAGCTCCCCCACCCACCCCCTGCTTTTTATTATTCTCTTTGGGGCAGACATATTTTTTTTCTTCTCCTCCTTCTGATCTCTCCAGTTTCCTGAGTGGGCAAGCTGTCAGAACAGAATGCTCCTGGTGCCCTCAGGCCTTGAGGGATGAATTTATGAGTTTCAAGGACAGAAAAGCAAAGGACAGCTGGAGGGGGTGGGGTGGGGGAATCCTTCCCTGCAGACTTGAGCTCACAGAAGGGCCTCCTGAGACTTAGGCCAAAGGAGCAGTAAATTGATACCTTGACTACGCAGGTGGGGAGAGCACAGGTGGGGAGACCGTGAGGGCATTGAACGATAGTTAGGGACTGAGATAAAAGTCGTAGGGCAGTTTATCCCTGATTGCCTGTCGACATTCTGGTTGGTGGTTTCCAGAAATGCCAGGGACAGTTCAGGTTTCTCCCAAATGTCACATTCTCTCAGTGTGTCCCGGAGTGACATTGTGGTTCTTTGCTCACAAGATAACTTCCATGACAGTCCTGGGCAGGTAGCGCAGTCCACGCCAGGACTGCCCTCCCTTCAGTGGCTTGGCCTGCCTTCGTTTGCCCTGTGGAGGAGCAGGCATGGCCATTGTGTGAGCTTGTCCCAGAAACCCTGGGGCCCTACCAGTGGCTAGAGCATCCGGACCCTCTGACGTGGGCCGTAGCCTATTGATGGTGGGGATTCGGAGAGGGAGGCAATTTGGAGGTTACATTCACGAAATTCGGCCCAATTCAGAGAATTGCTCAACGGGAGTTGCTTTTTAGGCATTAGACAAAAATAGGCCAGCCATGACGAAGATGATCCTGATGTCTTCGCTAAGTTGGGCTGCTTTTCCCCTCAAGTCCCCTAGGTGGTGGAGAAGCCCCTAGAATTGGCCAGGGACTTCTGTCTTCTTGCCTCCAGGCTTTCTCGGTGGACAGAGCTCAGCGGAGGGGCAGTCCTAGATGTGAATCCCCACTCTCTACTTACTTGCCATCTTGGTGGCCTTTGGTATCTGCAAGCCTCTGTTTTTCTCCCAGTAAAATGGACACCTGAGTGCCAATTGCTGCTGAAGTTGACGGAGCATGAAGGATGGAGGACAGTGCCTGGTCCTTGCTTGGCGATCAGCCATTGTTAACCGTCATATACCTGGTCCCAAGACAGGGTCTGTCTCCCGATAGAAGCGAAAAAAGTCGTGCTGCAGCACAATAGATTCTACAAAACTCACCCCACTCGGCGCCCTTCCCTTCGTGGCAGGGAAAAGCCTGTGTCGGCTTTGGGAATGAGGGTTCATTTTTGAAAGCTCCCCAAACAGCTGAGCACAAATTTCCCCTTTCCACTCTCCCTCTCTCAGTCCTTCCACTCCGTCTTCCTCCTCTTGCATCTTCTTTCATTTCCCAAAAGGACAATGATTTCATAGCAAAAACTCTCTTTGTTCAGCTGACAACTCCCCTGGCCCTCAGGACTCAGTGCCTTTTTGAGCACAGCTGGGTACAGTGGCGGTAGAATTCAGCCCTCTGCGTGTCTTCGGTTTTTGTTTCAACTTGTGATTTCTCCTCCTGCCCCTTTGAGTCATCGTTTGAAAAAAACAACAACAAAAACCCTTCCGAGCTCAGGGAACTACTAAAGAGGTGAATCAATCTTTTCTAAAACCTCCTTGTTCCCAGCTCAGCAGTGTTGCCACACTCTTGCATTTTCAGTAAATGGCGAGGCATTCAGGCCGGAGTGCCGCCGAAGCAGATAGGCTAATTTGCGTTTTCGCAGGCCTCATTGTTCCAGCAAGTGTTTATGTATAGATCAAGACGGACATTCTTTGGTAAATTTTAAAAAAGCAAAGAGAAGGTCACTGCAGACTGCTCTGTGATCATGACATGCGCAGTCATGCTGCCGAGCAGGGACCTGCGTTGGCATCCCGGCACTGCCCCGTAGCAGCTAGCTCCTCAGCCTCCCGCACAACCCCTGATAGGTGGGAGCCTGTTTCCTGCAACATGGCCTGATAGCAGAATGGTTAGGTGACGTCAAATCAGTTCCGACTCACAGTGACCCTGCGTACAACAGAGCGACACCCCTCCTCGTCCTGCGCCACCCTCACAGTTGTCACCTTTTAGCCCGTTGTTGCTAGCACAGTGTCGGTCCATCGTGTGGAGGGCCTTCCTTTGTCACATTGCCCCCTACTGGACCAAGCATGATGCTCTCTCTCCAGGGACTGGTGTCTCCCAACAACACGCCCAAAGCTCAGGACATGTAGTCTCCTCAGCCTTGCCTCTCAAGAGCACGCTGGCCATCCTCCTTCCAACATAGATCTGTTTGTCCTTCTAACTGTCCATGGTACTTCCACTAGTCTTCTGCACCACAATTCAAATGCACGATTCTTCTTCAGTCTTCCTTAGTCAGTATCCAACTTCCACACCCATATGAGGCGATTGAAGATACCATGGCTTGGCTCAGGTGCTACACCTTAGCCCTCAAATTCTGCTCTTCAATACTTTAAAGAGGTTTGGTTCGGCACATTTACCCAAGGCAGCGCGTCACTTGGTATCTTCACTTTTGCTTCTGTGAGCAGTGATGGTGGATCCAGGCAAGATGAAAGCCGTGACAGCGCCAGCCTTCCCTGGGCCTGTTTGTGCTCTCGGCAGTCCACCGTCGATGGTGCTGTCTGCTCGTCTCACCTGCAGGCGGGGGACTGTGCCACAGAACCTGCACTGGATTCCTCGGGACCTTACATTGCTCTGGTTCACATATAAGTCGTCTCCTTTAAATTCAAATACTTGACCGTGAGCTTCTCTGTGAGTATCATGTTTTAGTTTTTACGTTATCCAGGTTTATATATTACCTATGTTGCCAAAATTATAATGACTGCTTGGGAACGCTATTGATCGATTTGAAAATCTATTGGTGCCATAGACTTGGTGGCGCCTTTAACTCCTTCGTGACCTGTAGGCTGTATAATGCCTGCCTACATTTTTTTCTCCCTTCAAAGTTTAGTGGGAAGCTTTTATCCCACTTTCGTGCATGTCCACTATCAGGTGGACCCACCTGTATACCAAAGAAACCCATTGCATTGGATAGAATTTCAACTCATAGTAACCCTGCATGCGTGTCACTAATGTATCAAATCCATATTATGTTGCACGTTGTTCCCCATCTTATTCAAAATACCGTCTTTTACAGAAAACACATGATTTTAACAAAATATGCGAAGCAGAAAATAGTTCAGTCTTGAGAAGGTTGTGGTTTCACAAAGCTAAAAAACCATTCTCTTCCTTGAGCATCTCTGTGGACATCCGCCTCCCAGTCCCCCTGCTTGGATGCATTGCATTATTTTGGACACGACATTGGGGTTTGGGAGTGAGATGGTTCAAAGCCCAGCCTCCATGTGTGGCCTTGAAGCAAATCAGTTACTCTCCCAGCCTCAGCGTCCTCACCTTCCCAGGAGGGATGGGGATGGACAGCAGCATCAGGTTGCAGGTAGAATGAAATGGATCAAGGAAGAGTGCAACCTGGGACCTGGCTTCATGCACCGCTCTAGTGTTTCACTTGGCACTGACCCAGGCAGCTCCCACTTGGAGGAAGCCTGTGTGTTAGGCCAGGTTGACTAGAAAAACGAACTCATTGGGACTTATATGTGTGTACGTGAGAGCTTTATATCAAGAAGTAAGTATGCATCAATAAAACACCCCAGCCCAGTCTATAAGTCTGATATTAGCCCATGAATTCTACAGACTCACACAGCACATGCAATGATGCCGAATGCAGGAAGATCCCAGGCCAGCGGGTGGAAAGTCCTGTGGATCCAGTGGCAGTGGAAGCATCTCCAGGGCTCTGGCTGCCATCAGTGTGGCTCCATGTAGCTTGTCTACAGGAAGGTGAAGCAGAGAGTGTCCCGCTTCCAGGGAGGAAGAGAGGAAGTCACAGAATCCTCAGGAGAAGGCCATGCCCATACAGGTGCATCATGGGCTATGACCTGATTGGCAGGCTATATTCCACCCCTTTCGCTCAGGTTGACAGACGATTATGTAACTGCCACACCCTGGTTGTGGGAAAGTCTTGCTTGTATGTAAAGCCAGTTTGTCACCAATTTTATTTCTGTTGGCTATGGATTGGTGGTCCTGACAACAGGTAATCATTCCTCATGTGTGAATGAATTTCAGAGCTTCCTGGTTTGGCACATATTCCTTTATCCACAAATTCATTCCATTCTTTCCCATTTCCTGTGTGTCAAAAGTGACTGCACATCAGAATTACTTAGGGTGTTTAAAACATTTCCAGAAGCTAGGCCTCCACCCCGAGTGTGAAAAACCGGGTGGAACAAAACACCCCCGTGGCTGTTGCGTTGATTCTAGTGCGTGGAGACTCCGCATGTGCAAAGATGATCTTTGCTCCAGAGGACTTTCTGTTGGAAGCAGAGGCATTGCTGGGTGAATTCGAACTGCCAACCTTCCCGTAAGTAGTCAAGTGCTTAACGGTTTGTGTCAGTCAAGGACTCAGATTAGGGAAATCTTCACACCATCGCATTCAGTGTGGCCGGGGTAGAGTGAACCTCTGCCGTGACTCTAGGAGAACCTCACCTGTTCCTACCAGTTCTTTGAGGCTAGAACTTTCATACTAAGTGTGTGCGTGAACCAAAGCCAAACCAAATGCACCACGGTTGAGTGTGTAGCTCCTGTTGTTGTTGTTAGGTGCTATTGAGTCGGTTCTGAGACATAGCAACTCCATGTAAAACGGACACATTGGCCACGCCACCATCCTCTCAATTGTTCCTGTGCTTGAACCCATTGATGCAGCCACTGTGCGAAATTATCTTGTCAAAGGTCTTCCTCTCTTTCACTGCCCTGCTCCTCTGCCAAGCATGGTGTCCTTCACCAGGATAGCATGTCCAAAGTACATAAGATGAATCATATATTTTCCTCTAGGGAGCCTTCTGGCTATATATACTTCTTCCAAAACAGATCTGTTTGCATCGATTCTTCTTTGGTCTTCCTTATTCAGTCTCTAACTTTCACATGTGTAAGAGGCAATCAAAAACATTGTGGCTTGGGTAAGATGCACCTTAGTCCTCAAAGCAACACCTTTCTTTTTTAACACTTTCAAGGTCTCTCTTTTTTTGGTTTACAAATAATTATTTTGGGAGCTCTTATAGCTCTTATAACAATCCATGCATCAATTGTATCAAGCACATTTGTACATGTGTTGCCTTCATCATTTTTTTAATCCAAAATGGGTTTATTAGAATGGCTTCCAACTCATCTCGACTCAGGGCCTTTTAGTGCTGCTTCCGTCTGAAGGAGCATCCTTCTGCGAGCCTTGCTTTTCCTCCTGTAGGCTGACAGAGGACAGGAGAGCAGCCAACACACAAAACTACTGTTTGTGCATGGCTGAAGACCGTGGTGATTTTATAGCAGCCTGGGCATTTGACATCCATGAAGTAGGAATTGGGGCTCTGCACCAGGCGCTTCTTCTTGTGTTTTCTCTTCTCCTCTTCGGGAGAGGGGTGAAGGAGATTCTTTGTGAGAGGCATGATCACTGAGTGGTCGTCAGCGCCGGAAAGGCGCCTTCATCATTTAAAAAATATTTGCTTTCTGTTTGAGCCTTAGTATCAGCTCCTCATTTTCCCCTCCTCCCTCGCCTTCTCTCCCATCCTCATGGATCTGAGCAATGGTAAATTATTACTGTTTGGTTAAAGAGTTCTTGTGCAGGCATAGACTTACCCAGTGCGATGTGCCATTTGATCTCTTCACTGCTGCTTCCATGGGCACTGACTTGTGGATCAAACTCATAGCAACCCTCTGTATCTGAGCCTGCCTATCTTTATGGGAACAGATAGCCTCATCTCTCTCCCGAGGAGCAGCTGGTGGGTTTGAACCACCCACCTTGGTGTTAGTAACACTCATCCGACAGCGCCAGCCGGATTCCTTACAGGAGTAGAAAGTGGTCCTGAATCTGCATCCATGTTCAGTAAGCATGTCCTTTTGTACACAGGCTGGGTCTGCTTTATTTATTTATTTCTATTAGGGGCTCATGTATGGATTTGCTTTTATGAGGTTTTCACATGGCAAGCACTCTGCCGCCAGTAGAAAAGGTGGGCAGTTTGAACACACCTAGAGGCTCTTCAGGGAAAAGGCCTGGCTCTCTGCTTTCATAAGGATGACAGCCCAGACCATTGCTACATGGAGTTGCGACTGCATCTCACAACAACAGTAGCAGGTAGTGATCTTAGTTATAATTTCTAGGCTTTGAAAACAATAACAACAGCAACACAATGGAGACATTCCTTTAGGCGTTCTGATGAACAGCCAGAGCCGAGCACCATGATTAACTTTATATATGCGCTTCCCCCAGGATCTGCCGGGCGCTGGCATGCCCTCTTAAACAAGACACCGTCCCCGATGTCGACTCTGGTTGAAAGAGATCAGCAAGCAGGTGTAACTGCCAAGAGAGTGCCTTGGAGGCCATACTGATAGCGCCATGGCGACAGTCCCCCAAGCCTTAGAGCCGTGCTACTCCGCGTGGACTACTGCCCAGCACCACCAGCACCACTTGGGAGCTGGATAGAAATGCAGGCCCTCATGCCCCACCCTGGCCCTATTGAAGCAGCACCAGTGAATGAGCTCTCAGGTGGTTGATCGGTGCACTGAAGTTAGGGAAGCACGCTGGCTCAGGTCCAGCCACAGGCTGACCATTTAGAAAGGCCGCCATCAGTGGGGTTTTGCAATCTCCGCGGTGAATGACTGCCTTCCCTTTGCTTCCCCTCCTACACTCCTGACTCCTCGTAGCTTATTTTAGAACACGCCGGGATCCTGCTTCTCATGACAACAATAGGCCGTTGCATAAAATCTTTCTACTGGCAGTAGCGATGTTTAATTCATGAGCTGGAAAATTAATTTTATTTTCGTGAATAGAGCTCTGTGCATGACTCTAGGAAATCCAGCCCGTCTGCTTCACAGACACCTGGTGAGGCTGGGGGCGGGGGCAGGGAGGAGGGCTGTGCTCCTCAGAAGGGGGAATTGGTTAGGATGCCTTTGGCTGCTGGTGGCACAAAACTTGGCTGTCAGATGGCATCGGTGCTAAGGGAAATGTCTAATTTCACTGATAAGAAATCCTGACTCAACCATGTCTTTAAGGCTGTGGGTTTCTTTCCAGCCATCTCAGCCTTGATTGCATTTAGCTGTCCTTATGGTGACAAAGTGGCTGCCCCAGTTCCAGGAAGCACATACAGTCGACCTCAAGTCCATGGAAGAAGAGAGGCGCTGCCCCTTTCTGATCCTGTTTCATTGCAGAGGACACCTAAGCCCGAGGCTGGCTTCCCCAGGCTCCTGTGCAGCATGGTGGTAAAAGCCTGTGGTCAAACCCATCGCTGCTTACGCTCTGCCTCCTTCACTCCCTCTCCCACCGCCCTCGTCCCAGGGTCGCCACTGCTCCAGGAAGACCTAGGCTGTTTCACATGCTGGTGACTCTTCCCTTCTACACCCAACCCCTACACTGCTTCTACACCTGCCAGCACCGCCTCACCCACTCCAGCCTCTGCCATTGAGTTGATTCTGGTTCAGAGTGGCCCTGTGGACCCCAACCAAGTCATTGAGTCCATGCTGATGCATAGCGACCCGATCTATAGGACAGGGTAGAACTGCCCCTGTGGGTTTCCGAGACTAACTCTTAACTGGAGTAGAAGGCCTCACCATCCTCTTGTAGACCGGCTGGTGTTTTTGAACTTCCAACATTTTGATTAGTAGCCCAATGCATCACCATGATGGCACCCTATAGAACACTTCATTTGCATGCCTGTCTCCGCCCCTGCAGAATTCCTTATTCATGTCATTAGCAAATGATCCAGTTCCCTAAGGAGTGTAGCGGTTACTAGTTGGGCAGCCAACCACAAGGACTGCAGTTCAAAAACACCAACCGGCTTTGAGGGTGAAAGAAGAGACCTTTGACTTCTGTAACAATGGATCGTCTCGGAAGCCCACAGTTCTAGTCCATCCTATGGGGTTGCTGCCAGTGGGATCGACTTGCTGGCAGCAGGTGTGGTTTGGAGATTTATCCAGGTCCCTTGGACAAGCACCTTGTTTGCACGAGGCCACCCAGTCATTTGGTGGGAGTTACACCGACTATGACTCAAATCCATGAAACCACTGACAGTGTGGCCCTGCGAGGCGGAGCAGGGTATAGGATCAGAGCTGCTCCCGGGCTTTCTGGGACCGCACATCTTCATGGGAGCGGCATGTTTCTCCCGAGCAGTGCCTGGTGGGTTTGAACTGCTGACACGACTGTTAGCTGCCCGATGCATTGCCAACCATGTCAGCAGGGCTCCGAGTCTGACTCACACACCCACTGCCTCACCAGGACCTCTGCCCACGGTGCGCTCCCCATGGTCGAGCAGAGGGAAGAACACATTGGTACGTGAGTGTAAGTCATTGTGCGGCCTTTCTTCCTAAGGGGAGTGTGTATTTTAACCCTTTTGCATGAGAAATGTGTTTGTTTTCATAGGGAACTCACTTGCCGCGTGAATGCTGGGCAAGGATGGAGGAGAGAGAGGCCCCAGCTGCAGACATCCTGCAGCCCTGAACAGCTGGGAGTCGCCCGGGACTGCCCCGTGGAGTTTGCAGTGCTTTTCTGGGCCAGCTCTTTGAGGGTCAGGTGGGGGTGGGGGAGGGACACAGGGCATTGTTTAAATTCCCCTGTGGGAGGGTACCCCAAAGGGAATTAAGAAGACAAAGATGGAAAACCAGTGATTTAGGATATGTTCTCACGGCAATTTTCCGAGGCGACCCATGTCCTCATGGAGGCTGTCAGACTGATGGATATTTGTCATTAGTGGCCCTGGGTCCCCATGCCTGGACCTGTGCCGTCTCACGAATGGTGGTAGATGCACTGTTGCGAGACATAGTGTTTCCACTGGTGCTTTTTGGTAGTAGACCTTCAGGCCTTTCTTCCTAGTGTGTTTTAGTCTATTAGCGCCCCCTGAAACTTGTCCAGCATTGTAGCAACACGGAACCCCTAATGAGTGACAGGTAATGACTATGTGTATGCGCTGCATTGGCCGGGAATGGAACCTGAGTCTCCTGCGTGGAAAGAAAGAATTCTACCACAGATCTGATGCCGCGGGACTCATACGCTGATAAGGGCTGATGCTGCTGTTGCTTTTGCTTGTTTTCTTCATCACTCTGTGACACGGGCTCTGGCAGTGAAATCACACCCAGCCTTAAAATGTGCGTGAAGCAGGTTCAGTTAAGCTTTGTTGCCTATTTACTTGCCATCACCTACACCAAACCAGCCAGCCAACCAAACACACACACAAACAGAAAACCCCTCACTGTTGCCCAGCAGGTTCCGAAACTATCACCCTACAGGACAGATTGGAGCAGCCCGCAGGGTCTCAGGTCTGTGCATCTGTACAGAAGAGGACTGCCACAGCTCTCGTGGGCAGGGCAGCTGGCGTGTTGGAACTGCCAAGAGTAGAGTGGTTACCCCGCGGGGCCACCAGGGCTCCATCACACAGCTGGTGCTTTTGTTTGCACACCTGACCTCAGAAGGAAGCCCTTTCTTAGGAAGAACGTATTAACAAAGTGATCAGGGAAACAAAGTGTGGCTTTGGGCTAGGGTGTGGAAAGCGAAAGTCAGGCAACAAGCTTAGAGCAGGATTGTAGCTGTGGTGTAAAACCTTTGAGTCAAAAGCTGCATGGAAAATACCTATTTATTGACAGCCACTTGGTGTGGTTGCTGGGTGGCTGTATTCAGAGCTGGCCCCTTCTTTGATTGACAGGTATGTGATACTGATAGGGTAGTTGAGGTCTTCAGGGGTGATGGCACCTTCCTGAGATTGCTCCTGAAATAGGAGTGGGCGGGCTTGGGGAGATCAAATAATGATAATAAACTTGGAGATGAATGGAGAAAAGGATTTGTAATTCAGCATTCAGCTGATTTTTTTTCTTTTGTCACTGAGGGAGCCCTGGTGGCCTGGTGGTTACCAGCTGGGCTGCTCACTGCAAGGTCAGCAGTTCAAAACCACCAGCTGTTCTTCAGGAGAAAGACAGGGGTTTTTACTCCTGTGAAGAGTTACAGTTTTGGAAACTCACAGGGGTAGTTCTGTCCTGTCCTGTAGGCTTACCTGTGAGTCATATGTACTTGATAAGGAATTTGTTTTTGATTTATTATATTACTATCATCATACCTTTGCTCTTCGGACTTGTTGTTTTTAACGTGCCATGCCCTACCCCCCTGCAGCCCCCACCTTTAGAAAAGCCTAGTCCTCAAATGGGCAAAGCCATGTCCTGAACTGTCTTTCTCCTACAGATCAAAGAGCTTTTATCAAGCAAACAGTTCAGGACTTCGGGTCCTGGGCTGAGAAGAGCGTGAATGAACAAAGACCCTTCATAACTCAAACAGCCGGGCCCTCGCTCTCCCTGACACAGCTTGAGCTAGCCACGTGCCCTGTTCTGTAGGCATGTCGTAGCAACGAGGCCTTTGAATGATGGACCGGACCATGGATGACCAGGAGAACAAACAGATCCGTCCTGGAAGCAAGGATGGGGAGATTGTGTCTCACGTCCTTTGGGCATGTTATCAGGAGAGGCCAGTCCCTGGGCATCATGCTCGGTCAAGTAGAGAGCGAAAAAGAGGACGAACCTCAGTGAGATGCATGGACCCGGTGGCTGCAACACCTTTAGAGCCACCATGGTACCCACCAATTGAATGCCAGCTCTTACCCCACGTCCGGTTTAGGTTAAAGTATATTCCAGACCATTGCTCCTACACATGACAGTTTGGAACTGACCTGGTGCATAGTGATTATACATTGGGCTGTGATTGGCATGGTTGGCAGTTCAAAACCACCAGCAGCTCCGTGGGAGAAAGACTGGGCTTTCTACTCCCATAAATATTCAGTTTGGGTTGAGGTGATTCTAAGGTGCTTCAGGCCTTAGACACATTCCTGGGAGGGAAAGGTTTTGAGGAAGCCAAGAAAAAGGAAGCTGGAGAAAGCCTCCAATAGTCCAGGGCAGAAATCTTCATGCACCGAGGTGAGACACCGGGCATCCTTCATCACAGGATTAGGACTCCCCACCCCACAGGACTCAGCAGCGACAGTTTGGGTAGTGACAGGCGTCATTATCACGTCCAGGCTCAGACATGCGCAGCGGTGCTGCACCTCCCATGTTGGGTCAGAGTGGGCTCCAGGGCTCCGACCCGAGAACCAGTCCATCTTTGCAGAAGAGCGGACACTCACGTTGGAAATCATGTCCCCACTGCCGGTCTCTCTGGGCTTGGGGTGGCCATGAGTTGGGAAAACTGGGAGGCAGCTGAGAGCAATAGTAACCTGGACCCCTGTGTCTCTGTTTCTCTGTTCCTTGGGAGCCAGGGGCTGGTGGCTGATGTGTCTGGTCCAAGACAAATATGAATGGGCGGGGTCACTGCGGGCTCCTGGTGTTAACTGTTCTAAGGAGCGGGTAGTCCCCGTCCAAATCCTGTACGTAAGTGGTGGTGGGTCGTATGACTATTTTCTTTCTTTTTCTTCTTTTTTAAAAAATAATTTTATTGGGGGCTCGTCCAATTCTTACCACAATCCATCCATTCATCCATCCATGTGTCCAGCACATTTGTACATTGGTTGCCATCATCATTCTCAAAACATTTGCTTTCCGCTTGAGCTGCTTTCCTGAGCTGCCATGGGCGGGGTTGCCGTGAGTCAGCACGGACTCCAGGATGGGTTTGGCTGGGAACATATCTTCAAGAACGCAGATTGCTGGGACTTTCTTCCCCTGAGCGGGTTGGGTGGGTTTGGACCACCAACCTATATATAGGTCACTCACTCACTGCCGCCGCGTCCATGTCGACTCAGACCAACCCTATAGGACAAGGTAGAACTGCCCCGGAGGGTTTCTGCGCCCGTAACTCTTTAAGGGAGCGGAAAGCCCCATCTTTCTCCCTCGGAGTGACTGGTGAATTTGAACTGCTGATCTTGTGATGGCAGCCCAACTCGTAATCCCTATGACACCGGGGCTCCTTAGAGGTCAGTAGACTAGTGCAAATGGTTTCTGCCACCCAGGGACCTTCATAGGGAGGGAAGCAAAGCAAAGCACTGAAAACCGAACGGCCCTGCGCAGGGTGGCCAGGCTCCAAGCCTCAACAGAGGGGGAACAACTGAAGA
Source organism: Tenrec ecaudatus (assembly GCF_050624435.1). Lineage (NCBI taxonomy): Eukaryota > Metazoa > Chordata > Mammalia > Afrosoricida > Tenrecidae > Tenrec > Tenrec ecaudatus. Next base: position 140,783,448 of record NC_134532.1, read on the forward strand.
AGTTCCTGCTGGTCTCCCAGGGTCCTCTGGGGTAGCCAGGTGTTGCTTCAGTCTAAAGGTGGGAGGGAGGGAGAGCTTTCACTGAGACTTTTTTATTTTTGCTGATTAGTTAAGGTGTTAAATTGCTAAATCAGTCCCTGGCTAGGGTGATTCGTAGTGGATATTAATTGGGTTATGAAAAAAAGATAAAGTGCTTTCAGGTGCAAAAACAATTCTTTAGGCACAGTTGTGATGCTGCTGAATATGCAAACTGATGACGTTATTTGTGCTCGAGTTTAGGTGCCTCAGGGGCATTTCTGGGATGGGTGTTTATGCACCTGCTAGGATAGAGGCAGGCGGAGAGATTAAAATAGCTAATTAAGTCCCGTTTTACACATATTTGTGGGGTGCTCCTGGTGTCTGTATGTTAGGTACTGGGAATGCACAGGTGAGTGAGTTGTCCTTTCTACCACGAGATCCCTCAATCTGGGAGGAGAGATGGGAGTGGACAGTGGCCATTCAGCAGGATGAGTGCCAGAACAGCAATGATCGCGGCAGGAGGGGACATGAGGGAGACGGCTGGTTGGAGGGGATGACCCCGAGTCGCCATTGAAAAGATGAGCAGGAGCTGTCCAGGCCGGAACCAGGAAAGGGCATCCCGAGCACATCCCCGAGGGTGGCTAAAGATGAGCATCATTTAGGATAGCAAGTGCTATGGACCAGGCACGAGACTAAATGCTGTCTGTTGTAACTTGCTGCATGCATTCAACAAGAGCCACTTACAGGTGCATGGTGTCTTACCTACAGCCCTGGGAAAAACAAATAAACAATGGGGAAAAATCCCAACTTTAAACAAAACCCAAATTAGTTTGTAACAGAGTGGGAGATAAGACCTGATCGAATGCATCCGTTTGATAAATGATTTACCCTATTTGTCCTGAATACTCATCTTACTGTGTTGGTTACAGACCCATTCCGTCTAAAGCATATGCTAAAATCTAAAAAGTCTGAGCTTATAGGCATCTGTGACCTATTGGATAAGGGATGGCAGACTAGTCCTGGTATTACTCACATCTTGTATTTGAAGAAGCTCACTTGCCCAAGTGTGGGGCCAACTCACTTTCCAAAAGTGCCAGAACAAGGAAGGGGCTTCTTACAGAGGAGTGATTGGGTGCTAGCCTGTGGAGTGGGGGGTGGGTCGTACAACACAGATGTGTTTCCTTATCACCACCCTCTTGGTGACAGTGAGAGGGATAAGGATGTTGACTTGTGCCCCCTGAAGGTGGAGACTAAGCCATCCTCACAGATAATGTTGTTCGCTGCCTTCAAAGGGCAGCCCCCAACCCATAGTGACTCCATGCATAGTGGGGCAAAGGCTTCCCAGGCATGCGTTGCCCTGATGGTTGGTTGGAAAGTAAATCCTTGGCCCAGAGGGTGTATTTTCTTATCACAAAACTCGCTCCATTGAGTTGGGTAATGGCTGCTTTTTGAAAGATAGTTTGCTCCATTCTTGTGAGCATACATCTGCAAAAGGGAGACGCTGTGATCCACAGGGTTTGATTGGTTACTTTTCAGAAATAGATCAAGCTATACCGAAATCTGTTCAGTATCATAGCGACACCCCGCCCCCCCCCACACACACAGTTGGTTGCTAGCTGGACAAGAGGTGTGTCGGGTGAGACTCAAACTCGGGTCTCCCTCGTGGAGGGGAGAATTTTCTCTCTGAACCATTCATACGTCACTCCGATGACTGTAGGTGCCATCGAGTCGGTGCCCATCCCTAGCCGTCCTCTGCACAACCGCCAAGTACAGCCCAGCCCGAGTCATCCCCACGGTTGTTCTCATGTTTGAACCCCTCGATGCGTCTGCACGCTCAGATCTCAACCTCCAAACTCACTGCCCACCTATGCAGGACAGGGTCGAACTGCCCCTGTTTGTGGGGGGATGGAAAGCCCCGTCTTTCTCCCGGGGAGTGGGCTGGTGGTTTCAAACCGCAGACCTTGTGGATCGCAGCCCAATGCATAACCCCGACGCCGTCAGGGCTCCTGAGCATGCATATGGTGGTTGGTATATCATTGTGAAGGAGCATGTTGTGCCTTTCTCCCTGTGGGTTTTGGTGAGGATGGCGCAGGAGAGGGCAGTCCTTGGTTCCGTTGTGCACAGGGCTGCTGTGGGTTGGGACTGACTCCATAGCACCTATGATGCCTGCTATCACCTTATTACAAGCCAGCGCCCTGGATCACTTGTCGCTCATCTCGATGCCTCATTAATCCCATATCGAATTCATGCCACTAGCTTTTGGTCTGTAGCCTCTGAAGTCTCCTTGCCAGATAAGAAAGGTGAGACGTGTACATAACCCTGCAGTTTTCCAGGTCTGAGCCAGGTCAGCCGTACCTGTAAGCGGAAAGTAAGAAGCCGACCATGGGGAATGACGTAAGGACACAGTCTTAATAGGGCCACACAGTCCTTTCCTGGGCTGCCTCAGCATGTTGGAAGGCAAGGGTCCTGGGCTGGGGGTAGGCGCTTCAGGGATTTCATGACACCGTCCCGCCCCCCGAAATATAATACGAGGTTAGCTGGTATTTTCCTCCTGTCAGAGTCTCAGAAGGCCTGCGACTTTAAAAAGGACCACGGAACGTCTGGCAGTGACCTACAAGAAAAGTGTGTGTAAGAGATTACACGGAAACACGAAGGGGAAAGAGCCCCTGGCCGTGGAACCCTGAGACACGGGGAAATGACAGCAAGACTTTCGGGGCAGGACCTCGAGGGGGGAAGCATCCCAAGGGGGCAGCATGCTCTTTGTGGGGAAGAGGACAGGGATTTGTCTCAGTGAGATTTTCTCGGCTAATTGCATGCGTCTGGTGCGTCGGCTTGTCCAGCCTTGGTTTCAAACCCGAGCTGGGAAAACACCCCCCAGCGGGGTGAAGTTGTGACCTGACATGAAGGAGGGAGGGTGGGGGGTGTTGGGAGGCTGTCGAGAAACTTGCCCAGAACCAAGACCAGCCACATAATTTAAAGTGTTGAGTGCTAAGTTTATGGAGGGCTCGTGGCAGTTTGGGATGAGCACTGAGCCGTGGGCTTCCCGGTCAGCAGTGCAAACTCAGCAGCCACTCCCTGGGAGAAAGATGAAGCTGTCTGCCTGACATCTGCTTCCAGGCTGGAAACCCCGAAGGAGCAGCTCTGCGCAGTCCAGTAGGCTTGCTGTGGGTTGGAACTGACTGGGTGTCAGTGAGGCTTTTTGTGGTTGTTGGTGGTGAAAACTGCATACCAGCCACTCATGCCCACGATAAGAAACTTAAAGACTTTGCCAACTTCTATAGTCTGAAAATGATCCAACGTACAACCTAGAAATACCGAGAGTTTCTGGTATTTGGAATGTGAAAGTGAGAAACAAGGATGAGCACTTGAAAAATAAGTATTGGTGTGAGAAGGGACTCTGGGGATTGCATGAGAGGACTGGGCAAAGTTGATGCCACGTTCATTACGAGCACTTCTTTTTTTAAAAATCGTTTTATTGGGGCCTCGCACAACTCATATCACAATCCGTCCATCCATCCATTGTGTCAAGCACATTTGTACATTGTTGCCCTCATCATTCTCAAAACATTTGCCTTCTACTTGAACCCTTGGTATCAGCTCCTCATTTTTCCCCTCCCTCCCTGCTCCCCCCTCCCTCATGAACCCTTGATAATTTATAAATTATTATTATTTTGTCATATCTTACCCTGTCGAACGTCTCCCTTCACCCACTTTTCTGTTGTCCATCCCCCAGGGAAGGGGTTATATGTGTATCCTTGTAATAAGTTTCCCCTTTCTACCCCACTCTCCCTCTACCCTCCCAGTATCACCACTCACACTACTGGTCCTGAAGGGATCATCTGTCCTGGATTCTCTCTGTTTCCAGTTCCTATCTGTACCAGTATACATCCTCTGGTCTAGTCAGATTTGTAAGGTAGAATTGGGATCATGATAATGGGGTGGGGAGGAAGCATTAAAGAGCTAAAGGAAAATTGTATGTTTCATCGTTGCTACCCTGCACCCTGACTGGCATGTCCCCTCCCTGTGACCCTTCTGTAAGGGATGTCCAATTTCCCATAGATGGGCCCTGGGTCCCCACTCTGTACTCTCCCTCACTCACAATGCTATGATTTGTTTTTTGGTCTTTGATGCCTGATACATGATCCCTTTGACACCTTGTGATCTCACAGGCTGGTGTGCTTCTTCCACGTGGACTTTGTTGCTCCTCAGTTACATGGCCCCTTGTTTATTTTCCAGCCTATGGGACCCTGAATTCTATGTCTTTTGACAGCCGGGCACCATCAGCTTTCTTCACTGCATTTGCTTATGCATCCATTTTGTCTTCAACTATCATGTCGGGGTAGACTGGTGGAAGCACCTCTTTTTCAATGACATAAGCAGTGAGTTTACAAGTGGGCCTGCCAGCTGCAATATACAGGAGTCAAATCGATGACATCTCTGTGAAGAGGCAATGAAGCAGCTCAATATCATTGGTCAGAACAAGAAATCAAACAATGACTTGTTGTTAGGTGCTGTCGGGTCAGTCCCCGTGCACAACAGAGAAACCGCCTGGTCCCACCCCATCCTCACGATTGTCCTTAGGTTTGAGGCCAGTGCTGTAGCCACTTTATTTTGTCGAGGGCCTTCCTCTTTTTTTGCTGCCCCTCTGCTTTACCAGGCATGATGTCCTTCTCCAGGGACTGGTCTGTCCTGACAACATGACTGAAGTGTGTGAGGTGGAGTCTTGTCATTCTTGCCTCTCAGGAGAACTCGGGCTGAGCTGCTTTCCAAACCAGATCCATTTGGGTTTTTTTTGTAGTCCATGGTACTTTCGGTATTCTTCTCCAGCACCTCAATTCAAAGGTATCAATTCTTCTTTGGTCTTCCTTGTTCAGTGTCCAACTTTCACACACATAGGAGGCAGTTGGAAATACCACGGCTTGGGTCATGCGCACCTTGGTCCGCAAAGTCACCTCCTTGTTTTCAACCCTTGTAAGAGGTCTGTGCTGCGGATTTGCTCAATGCACGTGTTGTTTGTTCTCTTGATGGCTGCTTCTGTGAACATTGTGGATCTAGGCAAGACAGCGTCCTTGACAACTTCTGCTCTCTCCATTTATTGTAATGGTACCTATTGGTCCAGTTGTGAAATGTTTAATTTTCTTTATGCTGAGTTGTGATTCATACTGAAGGGCTCACCCTTTCGTCTTCATCGGCAAGTGCTTCAGGGTCTCCTCACTTTCAGTAAGCAGGACTGAGTTACATGTTGCATATTGCAGGTTGATCGCAATCCTCTCTCCAGTCACATCCCTCTTTCTATACTCCAGCTTCTCGGGGTTTTGTTCAGTGTCTTCCGCTTGGAAAATGCACTGCAGAAGAGCTTGTTAGAGTGATGGGCTGTGTGGCGCAATGGCTAGCACATTGGATTTCTAAAGTGGTAAAAGCCAAGATGTCACTTTGAAGATTAAGGCGATCCTGACCTAACCATGGCATTTTACATTGCCTTGCATATATGCAAAAACTGGACAATAAAGATAGATGACTAAAGAAGACAGATGAATAAACAGATGAATGAATCTAGATGAATAAGTAGATACGTAAAGGTGCCTTTGGCTTACGGTGTTGGCTAAGGATATGAACTATATTATGAACTGACAGAAGAACAACCAAATCTGTGTTGGAAGAAGTTCAACCAGAATGCTCATGAGAAGTGAGACTATGAGAAGTCATCTCATGTACTTTGGATGCGTTATCAGAGGGCCCCTGTTCCTGGAGAGTGGGATCATGTGTGGTACAGCCCAGGATCAGTCACAAAGAAGAAATCCCTTAAGGAGATGGATGGACCCAGTGGCGGCACCCATGGGCCCAAGCCTAGAAACAGTTGTGGGTGGCAATGCACGCAGGGTCACTACGAGCTGGAATGAACTCAACTGCACTGGACAACAGCAGCAGTGCCAGGTGCAAGGTTCCTGGGTGCTGCAAATGGTTTACGATCTGCTGCTAATAGACCAATTGGCAGTCCGAGCCCACCAAGAGTTGCGTTTTGGAAGAAAGCCCTGATGATCGGTGTACATAAAAGATTACAGCTACAAAATCCTCTCAAGCAGTTATGCTCTGCATCACATGGGGGCGTGGTTAGTCAGAATTGCTGGCAGTGTGTGTGTGTGTGTAGAGGTGGGGAAGGGGAGGAAGGTGCTCATTCAAAACAGGTGTCTTTAGGTAGTACAGTGGTAATGTGCTAGCCAAAAGGTTAATGGTTTAACCCTATCCAGAAGTGGCTTGGAGGGAAGGTCTGATGATCTACTGCCAAAACATTCCTTAGGTATTGAAAGTCCCAAGGGTCGGAATTCTACTTTGACGCACAACTCAATGGAATCAACTCAATGGCAACTGCTCTTTGAGTGCCAAGTGGGAAGCCAGGCCCCTTCCTCCGTCCAGCAGGGATTTCCCTGCTCTAGCTGTCAACAACAGAGTAGTCAACCTAGTGGGGACTCTTCCAGTCCCGGAAAGTACCCCTGCCCAGAGGCAGAGTACGCTCCCTCGCTGTGTGTCCTGGGCATTCTCTGATAGCCCAGTGCTATTCCAGGCCTGCTTCTCAGGAAATGCCCCACTCCCCTGAGGACTTCCTTTCTTATCACACAGTTATTTTGATCGAAGTGGATGTTTGGCGCCATTTGAAAGGTAGTTTGCTCAGTTCTTGGGGAACCCACATTTTGGGGATGGGAAGGGCCTTTCGTAGGGCCTCCCCTCACTGGCGCTGTGTCCTCTGGTTAGCACCGCAGATTCCCTTTCTCAGTGCAGAACGGTGGCGGTCTTGTGACCCACCCCAGGGCGACACGAGGCTTATTGGTTAAGGCACTCTGAGAAAGGGATCCAGACCGCGGAGGAGATCCCACAGCCCTCCCCTCTCTCACACATCACCGCCAATGGGCTTCTGCGTGGAGACAACCCAGTGCGCTCTGGCTAAGAAGACGTACTTTTGATGTTGTTTAGTTCTTCTGTGTCTTTAGTGAGTGAGGTTTTAAAAAAAATGTTAAACTGTTTTATTGACATATAATTTGCTTACCATACAGTTAAATAGTGTAAACATACTAAAAAGAGTTATCACCACAATCAATTTCAGACCAATTTCTTCTATCGTGTACCCGTTATTATTAGCTCCCCATCTGCCCCCAGCCTTCCCTGCCACACCCCTCAGGAACCATTCATCCAGTTATTGTCTGTATAGATCTACCTATCCTGCACACGATAAACCGAAAAACATGCCCTAAATGAAAAGAAAACCACAGTTCATTAACAGTAACAAAATAAGACACGGAAAAACCTCAGTTGAAAGCATTACAGAAAATAATGAAAACTAGACAAATTTAAAATGAGTCTGAGGAGACAACAAATGATAAAGTGTTAAATTTTAGCCTAACTACATCCACATCTGTCCACTTTCCAATACATCCTTGTCTGAGAGCAAGGCTATCCCATCCCTGGTCAGTGATCGGGGTGATTCACCCGAGGTTTAGTCCAGTGGGGACCCATGCAAATGGATTCGGGGCTTCCACCGCTGTCGTCATCCATAGCAAAGTGGGTGCTCAGATTGAAGCTATGATACCATTCCCTCCTCCGGTCTTGGATTTTATTATTTACAGATGTTAAGCAGATATTATAAACAAACAACAACAACAAGATGTTCTTTCTCCTCGACACCAGTGCCCATCAGGACCATTCCAGCGCCCGCCGTCCAGTGTGTGTCCGAGTAGATAGACCTGGGGATCCACAGGGTTGTCAGACTTTCCTGCTGAGGTTCTTGGGGTAGACTTTACACCACCGGGACTCCTCTTGCGCACACCCCTACGTCTACATCCACACTTACCCCTGAGGGAAGTGTGCCCTGAGAGCTGGTGAGCCAGTGACTCCGTGACCCGGGCTTCCACAGCACTGCCTGCAGGCAGCTTTCGTGGAGGGGGCTTGAGGGAACCAGGAGTGCGAGGGGCAAGGAATGGAGGGGCAAGGAATGTCTTTCCCCTGGGAAAGACATTCAGGACTCTCTAGATACCCATCCCAATCAATGACATCCTCTTCTTTCCGGCAGCTCCTTCATGGGGGAAAGAGGCAGCCGCAGGGACTTGTGCTTCATCTCTTCCTCCCACCCTGCCCTGGCAGAGCCCCGGGTGCTAATTAGCTGCCAAGTGGCAGGCCGTGGGAGGGAGCGTGGGAGCCAGGTCTGCGCGCCTCGCCCTGGCGCATGTGGAATTCATCAGGGGAAGTATCGGGCTGTCGTGGAGGGCTCTCTCTGCCTGGTAGGGTCAGGGGGTAGCCAGAGGGAATGGGCTGTTGCTGTCTCCAATGCATTGCTAATGATTGGATCGAAAATTTCGCCCGTCTCCCAGTGGACTCTGTTGTTCTTTGTAATGGAATCGCCTCTGACGCCTGCCCGTTTCCAGGTACGACAGAAGGAAACGTTGCCTGCTCCTATACCATCTGCACCATCACTGGCACACCTATGTGGCGTATTTTGGGAGCCCTGGTGGTGTTCTGGTTACTGGTTGGGTGCATGGTCTGCAGCTCAAAGCCGCCAGCAACTCTGTGGGAGAGAGATTGGGTTTTCTACTCCTGCACTTTCATTACCGTCTCAGAAACCCATGGGGGCTGGGGTGGTGTCACTACGAGTCAGCATGGACTAGATGGCAGGGACTTGGCTTATTTTGGTTTCTAATGTCAGAGACTCTCCTCCTTGCATGACACCAACCAGTGTTCTGTTCCAATCCATTAAAGCAGATCGCCAGGCTTTTCTGGAAGCTCGGCTGAAACCACCCCCAGGTGGTGTTGGGTGTGGTGGAGTCAGCTCCTCCTAGCAGTGGGTGATTCTAGGGACCACAGAACGAAACCCTGCCCGGTCTTGGGTCGCTCTCGATTGTCCTTATGTTGGTCCCGCTGCGCTGCAGCTCAGGAAGCTCTGCGGAAGCTTGTCTGCCATGCCTGGCCTGAGTTAGCGTTGGAATGCGGGTGGCATCCTTCCAGCATGGCAGCAACAGCGCCCACCCACTGCAGGCTGGCTCATCGACCGACCGAGGGGTGCAGAGTGGAGCCATAGCTAAGCACTCAGCTGCCCACAGAAAGGTCCGGGGCTGGAACCCTCCGCCGGTCCTTGGGAGAAAAGACCCAGCATCCTGCTTCCCTAATGATTAGAGGCCTTGAGATGGCACCAGGGGAACCCCATAGGAGCATCTCTATCTTGGGAGAAGGGAGGGTGGGGGTGGGGAGTTGGGGAGGGAGAGAGGGAGTGGGGAGGAACTGAAGGGGAAGGTTTGGGGTCAGCCTCGGGGAAGTTCCTCAGGCACTATGTCCTTTCTCTTTGGGGAGAAGCAAAGCGTGGGGGAAGAGGGGGCCTATTTTCTTCTGCTTTATCTCTTTGTAAGAGCTTCAGCTTAACATCCTGTCAGCAAAGTAAGAATGTGCGTTATTCCCAGTAGTACAAACACATAACATGCCCGGCTGCTAACGGCAGCATTGGAGCGACCAGTTAGCTACGGGCATCTAGTGGGTAGAAACCGGGAATGAGACACTGCACAGTGGCCAGTGTCCAGGAGAGCCCCCGCCTCCAAGGATTATCGTGCCCCAAATGCTCTGTGTTGGACACACGGACGGATCTCTTCATCCTCGACGGCATTGGGAGGGCTGGAGGTTCAGAGCCTCTGGATATTCTGAGGGCCACGGGTTTGGTAACGGGTTGATGGGAAACCAAAGCCAATGCAATGCAGTCCCACCCTTCACTTGAAGAAGAGATTTGGGGATAGAGGAAGGGAAGCGTGCCCCTTAAAGCTGCGTGGGTATCCAGGGGAGAAGATGGGAAGAGAGAGCAAAGCGAGGGAGAGACAGACAGAAAGGGGCTGTGTGCGTGTTTGCTGTGGGGCTGGACCAGGACATCTCTGTAGCAGTGAAAAGAGGACCGTGTGTATTCTTTGGGGACTGAGGCCAGTTGTGGGCACTGGGGGCCCAGCAGGGAGGACACACGTGGCTGCAGAGGAACGGAGGAGGGAGCAGGCCAGAGAGCCTCGATTGTCCTTGGGCTGCCTGCCGAGGGCGTGTGTCCTCCCTCGGGCCAAAGCAGGAATGAAGACCATCCATGCTGTGCTAGCTGGCTGAGCTGCCCATCTGTCAAGGCTCCTTTTCAAGTAAACCGATGACACCGGTCGAAACGGACCGCTTCCTTTGTACAGCCTTCGAATGTGTTACAAACGTCCTTTATAACACAGGTACGCGGGGAGCGTCACAGGGTTTGTGGATACATGGGATGAAAAGATAATGGAATCTTTCGATCAGCTTCTTGTCGCCTCCCACTTACTGAGCACCTACTCGATGCCAGGGACCAGGACAGGCAATGAGTGAACAGACACAGTCCCTGCCCTCCTGGAGCAGCTAGTCCTCAACCCTGTCTCAGGCACTATAGGTGCTGTGACAGCGATGCAGTGGGAGCACCCACGTCGCCATGTATGACGGGGAGGGGAGGCGGAGGAGCTGGGAAACCTCTCATGAGAAGCGATACCACAGTCGAGTGCTGAGGGTCAGCAGGCGTTCTCCCAGAGGCTCTTGCCTCCCCAGGCCAGTTCACTGTGGTTCTTCAGGAAGCAAAGGCAATTGGACTACGTACTCCTTTAAAGGGCATGGCCCTTTTAGTTGATCTTTATGAAATACTGCTGAGAAGTGTACGGAAGCAGGGAGCAGCAGTGGATGCGCTGGGGAGCGTGGCAGCACAGACTCTGCGCTGCACCTCTTCAGGCCTCACCGAGGTCCAGGCAGGGTGGTTCTGGGGAAGCTGGGGAGGAGAGTGGAGGTGGTGGTGTTGGTGGGGAGAACATCCTGTCACAGATATTCTTTTATATCTGGTCAATGCAGAAAGTTCACAGAAGGGCCAGGAAGGAAAATAAGCAAAACATAGTTCAGGTAGGCATTGTTTTTCCTAAGTATTTTTTTGGGGATAATTTTAATTTTGATGTCACTTCAAATGTATAGAAAAGTGGCACTCTTGTATGCCTTTGACCCAGATCGGATCCACCAAGTATTTAAATTTTGACTCCCTTCTCCTCCTTTCCCCCAAATCTATATATATGAAGACATCTTTTTAAAACCACTCAAGAGGAAATTGGAGACATTGAGCCCCCTTATCACGAGATACTTTCATGTGTGTTTCTTCAGAACATGGGCACTCTCTTACTTAACCATCGTTAATCATTTCTGTTTTGTCCATTGACTTCATACTGCAGGAAGTCACTTGCAAAAAACCCCAGAAACCCTTCGCTGATCGAGGCTGACTTGGTGATCTTGTCAAGCTTGATCCAGTGGGATCGTGAAGCATACATAGCTTCAGATGACCGCCACCGCCAGTGCCGCGGGTCGGTTCTGACCACGACGCCCTACGCCTGGCAGAGGGAAAGAGGGCTCAACGGGGTTCTCTTGTGTAGCAGGTCACCAGGCCTTTCTCCTGAGACTTCTCTAGGTGCATTGAACCTCCAGCGCTCTGGTTAGCAGCCAAGCGCACGAAGTGTTTGCAAAGTCTTACTGACTTTCTTTAGCTTCCATCTGAAACTCAAAATGGAGCGAATCATCGGTGAACCAGTAGAACATGAGTGGTGGTGGTGTTAAGTCAAGACCGAATCCACTCTCATCAAGTCCATTCCGACCCACAGTGACCTTGTTTAGGATGTCCCAGGCTTTACATCTTTGCCGGAGCACCCAACCTTCTCTTTCTCCCGAGAAGTGGCTGGTGGCTTTGAACTACTGGCCTTGGGGGTCAGTGGGCAGTCCAACGCATACCTGATAGTGCTATCAAGGCTCCTTGTTGTTGTTAGGTGCTGTCGAGTTGCACTTGACTTATAATGACCAACTCCAAAACAGAACCAGACACTGCCCTGCCCTGCACCTTTACAGTGGGTAAGCTTGAGCCCATTGTTGCAGCCACTGTGTCGATCCATCTCATTGGGGCCTTCCTCTCTTTTGCTGACCCTGCACTTTATCAGGTGTGTTAGGCTGAGTTTTCTGGAGAAAGAAAAAGAAAACCCACGTGTGTGTGTGTGTATGAAAGATAGTTATATCAAGAAAGGATATCATATTAATAAAGCAGCCCACATCACTGTAGTGGGTAAGCCAGTCTAACTCAAATCCACAGGTAACGTGCTAGCTGGAGGCTCTTCTCAAGCCACACAGCTGCTGGAGCAATGAACCGGGACGCAGGAAGACTGTAGGCTAATGGAGCAGAGTCAAGGGGATCCAACTCAATAGGCAACGTGGAAGGCCACTGACAGTGTTCAGTCAGCAGCCACATGATGGCTATAAACCCAAGAAGCCAGTTACAGGAGCCAGGCCATCAGGAAGGAGAAGAGAAGGAGCCAGTTCTCCAGTGTCTCTTATAGCTATAAATAGGCCACACCCTCAAGGAGCCATCATCATGCTATGACTTGATGGAGACATTGGACTCTATCCGTATCTTCTTACAGGTGCAGCCAAGTTGACACAAACTGAACTGTCACACCAAGTATGATGTCCTTTTCCAGGAACTGGTTTCTTGTGATAATGTGACTAAAGTACATGAGACAAAGACTCACCATCCTCATTTCCAGGGTGCATTCTGGCTGCACTTCTTCAAAGAACATTGGTAGGATTTAGAAAACACTTTCTACTTGATACCCTAGAGTAATATCGTTCTCCCTCAGTAGTCCACTCGAATACAATAGCATTTTGTTTATTGAATAACCTTTAGAGTCCTACTAAGAGGAAGGAATCTCAGAGCGAACTGAGTTTTAGATATTATTTTAGCCTTGCTTTACAGTAAACCAAACTGGGGACTAGAAATGCACTATCTTGACCGTCTCGGGGCAGTGGTTGAGACTGGAGCCCCGAGATCGTAACCATGCCTGAAAGAAAGCTTAGCGAGAACCGATCTAGTGTGCATGAGGGGAGTCCAGTGGCCTCTTGGGACCTGCCAAGGCGAACAAGGCGTGCGATGAGTGGCGAGATTGAGACCTTAGCCTCAAATGCAGCCCCATCAGAAAACGCAGGTCTCTCTCTCTCTCTCTCTCTCTCTCTCTCTCTATATATATATATATATATATATATATATATATATATATATATATATATATATATATATATATATATATATATATATATATATATCTTCCATTTAGATCTTCTATGCAGAAATTGACTACTTAAAATAAATTAGGCCTCCTCAAACTTCACTGCCACAGGGTCAGTTCCAGCCCTTTAGGACAGTGGGTTAAGACTACACTCCTTATGGGGACAGAAAGCTTTGTCTTCCTCCTGCACAGGGGCTGGTGGTTTCCTACGGCTGACCTGTGGTTAGCAGCCCAACGAGTGACCCACTACACCCCTGAGCTGGGGACAAAGCGTCCGGGACATTATTGCAAATACCAGCCAAGGCCTCCTTTCCAAGGATCATGCCGCTAGCCCTCTTCATTGCAGTGTGATTGTCTGGGAGGGAAGAATGCACCCTCAGATCCGTGAGGGGAGAGTGAGCCCAGAACGTTGTGGGTGATACAATACACCCCTCAGGAGAGTTGTGGAGGACGAGAGGATGCTGAGAAGTGGACTCCACATCCCCCAGAACCCTGTGTTGTCGCTTGTTTGTCTGTTGACTCTTCTGACAACACATTGTGCCTCTCAGGTACATCCTCTTTGTTAATGGAAGTATTATGGCCTACATCTTTCCTTTTGATTTCATGAAAGGAAATGTTCAAATACACAATGCCATTTCTTCTAAAGCAGTGGTTCTCAACCTTCCTAATGCAGCGACCCTTTCATACAGTTCCTCATGTTGTGGTGACCCCCCAACTATAAAATTATTTTCGTTGCTACTTCATCACTGTCATTTTGGTACTGTTATGAATCGGGCGACCCCTGTGAAAGGGTTGTTCAAGTCCTAAAGGGGTCGTGACCCACAGGTTGAGAACCGCTGCTCTAAAGTCTGGGAAAGGAACCAATAGAAAATGCGGACTCTTCCACCAACCCGCAACTCTCCTCACCTGAACAAAGTCCCTCTTATTGCCAGGGCACCTGTACTTGTTAACGTGGATGTGCTAGTTCTGCCTTCGCTTTGCTAAAGGTCAGAGGTCAGAGATGTTCTCCACTGTAACCCCCTAAGGTACAAGGTTTCTAGGCGAAGCTAGGGATTTGGAGGATAGGAAGGAGGAGGCTGCTGGGACCCCCGAGCTAGGTGATCTGGAAAAGCAGCTAGAACGAGAGCAATTTAAAAACAGATGGGCTTCCTGAAAGCTCCACCAAATCGTGTTTCCATGGCAACACCTCGGCTGATCTTGTCATTTGCTTAAAGGAATCACCCTTCCACTTGGATAGAATCCTCGGTGTCGATTGGAGGACGTGGCTCTATTTGAGAACAATGGGACTGATCCTCGCAGGAAGGAGACAAGATGTGGGTTAGCTCTCCGGGCAGCCGGAGGAGGAGCCTCCTGAGTGCCAGGCCTCTCCGTTAGCAGGAGCGAGGGCCAAGGTTGGCTACCCTAATGACTCAAGTGGAGAACAAGGGCAGCGGTCCATTAAGTGAGATTGGCTGTCACCCTCCCCCTCCTGCCTCTGGCCTTCTGTAACGGAGGATTCTTGCCCACCTGAAATTCATTCCTTTGATAAAATATTCATAGAGCATCTCCCATTGGATTTTGCCAAAATAGGTGCCCATCACAATGCACGTCTATTGTTTGCATCTCCTCTGAGAGATGGGAGAAAATCAAGGCTAGTCTCCAAGTCCTCTAAATTACCCGTCTCTCTCTTTTAAATCAAGGTATAATTCACATATCATACACTTCCATGGTTCAGTTGTATTTGAAAAGAGTTGTATTTACATCCCCACAATCGGTTCTAGCACATTCTCTGCCTCTTGTATTCATTCTTTGCTCCCCAATTCTCTTCAACCCCACCCTCCATGCCCCCAATAAGCTGTTGCATTAATTATTGTGTCTATACATCCACCCCTCTGTCCTCCATAAACTGGGACACATACCCCCTCCCCCCGAAAACACTAAACATTTTTTTTAAAGAAAAAGACACCACTGGCAATATTAAAATAAACCAGAGAGGGGGAAATGACCTCTATTGAGAAAAAAAGAGAAATATTAAAAACAAAACAAATGCAGAATGAGTCAAGAGGAAGATGAAATGACTAGGTATCATATTATACCACAGTTCCATCCACCATAACCAAGTCTCGGTCTGATAGCAAGGTCATTTGTGTTTCTCGACTGTGGTCAGAGGGGATCTACCAGAGGCGTGATCCAAGTGGGCACCCTGCTGATGGATTTGGGGCTCCCTCTGTCATCCCTAACCTTCTGAAAATGGGGTCTTCACAATTTAAGCTCCCGATACCTTTCCCTCCATCATGTTTAGATTTTGTTATTGTCATGTTTGGATCACACAGGCTGGTGTGCTTCCTCCATGAGGACTTGGTTGATGCCTCACTTAGATGGCTGCTTGTTTGCATACAAGCCTCTGAGACCCCAAACAGTTCTCTTCTTCAGACCCCACAGTTGTGTTGTGCTCAGGGCACTGGGTTAGGTAATGAAGTTCTAAATTGGATGGACCTAGGCCTGGCCTTAGAATCGGGTGGAGTTCAGGAACAGTGGCATGCCAAAGTCTAGACATAGGCCCCAGAGTAATGGCAAAGAGCAGCCCTTTCTTATGGGGCTGCAGGGTGGGGGGAGGTTCATGGAGCTGGTGAGGCTCGAGCTGGGCTTGCTGAAGGGCAGCAGGGTTTTGAAAGCAAGTAAGTGTGGAGTCAGTGCCAGCAGCGAAGCACTGAGCCTGGGATGAAGATGGGCAGCTCTTCCGGGAAGAAAGGAACAGAATTACTAAGACGTGTCTGTCTGTGGCATCGAAAGCCAAGACAGGCAGTTTAGATTTTTTTCCCCCTAAAGACAGTGAGGACATAAAGTTTTAGAAAAGGGAGGTGTTTTATGCAAAATAATGCTGAAGGATGAGGAACCTGGTAATGGAACTTTGGCTGGGTTTTAGGGGTGAGGTCCCAGAGGACGGAATTGGAAGCCGTTACCAATAGTCCCTGAGATGGGGGTGTGGCTGAGGGAATGGAAAGGAAGGGATGGGTGGATGCATGGATGGGATGGAAGAATGAATTGAGTGGTCACAGGAGATTCCCAAGAAAGAACAGACCGTTGAATTGGATCTAGCAGTGGAGACAGGGAGAGGATAAGGCAGGAGTCAGGTCACCAGGAGAGAAGGGGTGTTAGATCAAATTTTCTGAGAGATCATCTTGACCTGAGTCTTGTGGGGAAGCTTGCATGAGGAAGGACTATTTTAAGGATCATATTTAATATATGAGTTGATTTGGGGGTGAAGCAGAACACACAAGAACACGCCTTTCATTCCTGCGCAAGAAGAACAGCCCATCTAATGGGAAAATGACATTTCTAGTGGAGGAAAAGCATTTATTACAACATTCAAAGATGCTGATGGAGACCCAGCTTCTTGTCAGGTGTGATTGTGAGTGCTGGGGAGTCTAGGAAGGAACAAAATGGACCCGGCTTCCATTCTCACAGCCTAGTTAGGAAGCTGCCTAAATGAAAGGCGAGATTCAGCGCCATAAAAGGCAGGCTCAGGGGCGCCCCGGGACCTAGAGTAAAGGAACGGTGAGTTTCAATGGGGTGCACTGGCAGGTTCATTAAACAGGGGCTGGAGATGCCAGTTGGGGGCTCAGAAGAAGTTGCCAGGTCAGATTGCAGACTGAATCCGTGTGCACCCTATGCTTACCGGGCCATGGGCTTGCTGTTTTGTGGGCAGACATCTTTGTAGCTGTGACAGTTGAAGGCACGCGTGAGCGAACCTGTGTGTTTCATGTGCAACAAGAGCTGAACAAAACTGTCAGCCCTTCTTTTCCAGGGTCTGCAAGTGCTGGCTGTTAAGGGAATGCTGATGGAGCCCAGCCCAGAGGACTCAGCACACTCAAAGTAGCAGTGCATTTGGCTGCCTGCAGGCCCACATCCTCAGCTCAGCGTCACTGGTACCAATGTGGAATGTTGTCGCATGGAGCTTGTCTCCTAGTGTGACCGAGAATGCTCTTAGGAGAAAGCGTGGGCCACAGCTCCAACATCTCTCAGCTCAGGGACCTGCGGGCTCATGTGACGAGGTCCCCTCTTAGGATGCTATTGAAAGGGGTGCCTTTGTTAAAGTGCTCCGAGAGTCTCAGACTTGTGACTCATTGGCCCTCAACCCTGGTGGTGTAGAAGGTTACATGTTGGGCTGCTGACCCTAAGGTTCGAATCCACCCGCTGCGCCGAGGGAGAGAGAGGAGGTCTTGGAGACCCTAAGGGCCATCGCTGCCATGCTCTGTAGGGTCACTAGGAGTTGAGTCAACTTGATGGCAGTGGCTGTTTTAGCTTTGACTGGCCCTCGGCTCCCTCATAGAAGTTGTGTATGTGTGAATGTGATCTTTCTCAGCTCATACATGTTGTTTTTTTTCTCCCTGAGGGTTCTTATTACTGAGAGTGGTGCAGCCCCTTGGATATGTCCTGCTGAGCAGATATTCAGTTTGCCAGCAGGTCAGTTAAAAACAAAACAAACTCTCTATATATGGTGTTTGGCAGGACTTACCATGGTATCTACAGCATTTTAATAAACTGAGTGGAGTTTCATGCATATCCTGGCAAGAAGGGTAGAAGGTCATTTCCATTGACCTTCAGGAGTCGCCGGCTCTGTTAGGGCTGAGGCACAAGGAAGTCACGGAGACAGGTCCTTCATGTGGAGGGCAGGTATACTAGGACTAGAAAGCATTTGGGCAACGCTTCGTTCTCCCTGGGCAATTGCACCCTTCCTGTGGAGATTAGCGGGAAGATCCCAAGGGTTTGTGATAGTTACATCATCTGTTGTCAATTTGAGACTTATGAGTAAAGGGGTGGAGTTTAGCCTGTCAATCAGGTCGCAGCTTGATGGCCTCATTTAGAGGCGCTAAGGAGATAAATAGCTTGCTGGAGGCCAGACACATGCTCAGTCTCTGCGAGACATTACTGAGGATGAGCCTGATAGAGCTACATTGATGTAGCCAGAGCTCTGGGAGCTGGAGGAGCCACAAGAAGACCCCTGCCAGCACTGAGATGCTTACAACGCCACTGGATCCACAAGACCTCCCACCCACTGGCCTGTGATCTTTCTGCATTTGGTATTATTGCATGTGCCTGTGTGAGTCTGAAGAGGAATTTATGGATTAGTATGAGACATCTGAGCTAATATCGGACTTATGGACTTCATCTGGACTGGGCTGGCATGTTTTCTCAATATTCTTTTTAAAATTTTATCTTTTTAAAATCATTTCATTGGGGGCTCGTACAACTCTGATCACAACCCATCTATCCAACCATTGTGTCAAGCACATTTGTACATTTGTTGCCATCATCATTCTCAAAACATGTTCTTTCTACTTGAACCAATTGCTTTTATCTATAATGCTCTTTCCTATACACATATGAGTATCTATGGATTTGTTTCTCTAGTCTACCCAGACTAACACAGTTCGGTTTGTCCCCTTTCCCTCTCGTCTCCAACATCTCCTGCAAGGGTAAGCAGCTTGCTCCAGAATCACTGTCATCATCTGGAATCTTTTCAGATGTCTCCACATGGTCTCAACAGGCCTGCCTTAGGCCTCCTCCACAGTGCCTCTACCAGCCAATTCAATTATTTTCTATTGTTTACTATTTTTGAAATCTCAGAAGCAGCCAAATAAACATCACATCTAAGATTATAATTCTGCTGGCACAGTCATTAATGCACCCTGACTGCAAAATTCTCTGCAAATGTTATCCATATTGAGTCTTTGTTTTAACGTGCCTCTGTTGATAAATTTCTTAGTGGGCAGGACTTCCTTCTTCTGAAGTTTATCTGTGTGCTTGGACTATGGCACGCACCAAGCTAAGGCTGGGTGATAGTTTTGTTTGATCTTCACAAACCTGTGGTCACTGCACTTGCCTTGGGTGGAGTCAGACGCAGGGTGATCCTGTGTGGGACACAGTTTTCGTGGCTGTGACCTTTGGGAAGGAGGGTGCCAGGATTTTCTTTTGAGTACCTCCCTCCGAGTAGGTTCAAACCACCCACGTTTCCGTTAATAGCCAAACACTTAATGATTTGTGCTTCCCAGACTCCAGTGGAGGGACTGAAATGATCCCCATTGTAGAGCTGAGGCTATGGAGGATAAGTGGCTTGGTCAAGGTCATGTAGACAAGACAGGATACGATGAAGCCAGGGCCCGAGGGGCTTCAAGATGTTTTTGGAAGCATTATCTTTTCATTTCATTTTTTCCATGAAGATTTTGAAGCACCTGGTAGAAGCCCAGCATTCTGACTTCCAAGTCAGGGTTCCTAGCGATGCACCCCCACAGTAGTAGATTTGGATTTGAGTGCCAATTCCATCTCTTCCTAGCTATGTGACCTGGGGCAATTTATTTCCCTTGGTGTTGGTGTTCTTACCTATAAAATGAACATAAAATGTCCTCCCTCACTGAGTTGTCTAGTTCTCCACAGCAGCGAACCTTGTCTGTGCTGATCCCTTGTCTGTGCTGGGGGATATGGGTTTCTCTCTCAAGGATCAGAAAGTTTCAGTATCATGTGTTGACTTGGGGACATTTGATACACCTGGAGTTGTGGAAAGCCCTAAGGGAGGCATTTGTGCAAGCTTGGCGTTCTGAGACAGCTATCTGAAGAAGAGACTGCCTACACTGGGGCCTCAAGAAGCACCTTGCAGGGTTTCCCACCGTGGAATCACACAGAAAGGCGTGGCGGCTGCATGTCACAGTGAGATGGGAAACAAAACGTGCAACGAACATGGCGAAGCAAAGAGAGATGGGAGAGGAGTGCTGGAGAGGAAGATGGAGAGACAATGGGGAGGACCAGCCTGGGGAGCACCTTCCGTGACACTGAGTCGTTCGGGTCTTCCCCAGGTGGACAGTGAGGCGCATTGAAGGGTTTCGAGGACGAGGATGAAGTGTTTGCTCTCATGTTTTCCAGAGGTCAGCATGGCGGTTGTGTGGAGGGCGAATGTGAGGGGGCAACACTGGAGCTAAGGAAACTGAAAGGAAGATGTTGTGTTCGTCCCTGTCAGCGAGGTGAGAGCCCCGACTAGGAAGGTGCATCAGGAGGCAGAGGACTTAGGCTCTGGCAGCTCCTGATGCCTGAGTGGACGTGAGGCGGAGGAATGTGGTGTCTGGGGGCTCTCATGTCTATGCCATGCCTGTGCACAACACAGTGGATGTCGCCGGGCCCTGTGCCATCGTCAGGGGCATTGGCATTTTGGAGTCCGTGGTTGCAGCCATTGTGTATTTTGAATGCTTTCGAAAGTAGGGGCTCATTTCCCAGCACTCTAGTGGGCACTATTCTCCGTGACCCATAGTTTTCATTAGCTCATTTTGGGAAGTAGATTATCAAGCCTTTCTTCCTAGTTTGCCTCCGTTGTAAGCTGTGCGGAAACCTCTTCACCATGGGCGACCCTGCTGGCATTTGAAATACTGGTGGCTTAGCTTCCAGCATCACAGCAACATGCAAGCCATCCCAGTACTACAGACTGACTGGCAGGGTGACCAATAGGAAGACCTGCCTAATACCAAGGGTGTAACATAAGCCAGATATGATATGTATTAAAGACTCTTGGTGGTGTGGTAGTTGAACTTGTGACTGCTAACTGGAAGGCCAGTGATTCGAACCCACTAGCCTTTCTGTTGGAGAAGACTTGCCGACCTGTTCCCGTAAAGCTTACAATCTCGGAAACTTGGGAAGTTTTTACGGTCACATAAGGTCTCTGTCAGTTGGAAACAACTTAACAGCACACAACAACAGAAACACTGGGTGTTTCATCTCCAGTCCGCACAGTGAGCGTCAGGGTTTATAAGTGGGGAACTTGAGACACAGAGAAGCGATGGCTTGCCCAAGGGCACTTGGCCAGCAAATGACCAGCTGGGATTCATTGTGTGAGCTCTTCATCACCAGGCCGTACCTTCCCTGAGTCAGGACAAGAGGACAAAAGAACACGTCTAGATGTACCAGCATCACCACCACCACCACCCCTTCCTCCTCCTCCTCCTTCCCCTCCTCCACTACCACGTTACCATTGCCAGTCTTTCACCAGGGTAGCCACACGGATGACTGCCATTGATCCCAGATTCCAGAAGGGAGTGGAGAAAAGATTGGGCCCCACGCTCTGCATGTTCAGTGTGAGGGGTTCACAGAATATCTGTTCCTCCCGAAACTTCCTATCCCTGAGCCCTGGAGTTTCTATGCCCATAGTTCAACTGTTTTACATTTAGATGACAGTTCTAAGAAGGAAAACAAAAATGAGTGGAGCCGGTCCAGACCCTCTCATAATCTGAAGTGATTCCCCTCTCTTTCCAGCCCACTGACTAGATGGCAGATTAACATGTGAAGGTTTGACAGGAAAATAATGTAGCAGTGCCAACTGTCAGTGTTCCAGGCATAAAATTAAATTTAACATTGTATTGTGCATTTGAAGACTTGTCATCCTAAGGCTGGCCAGGCAAACATGATTTAGAAGGCCAATGGTCTTGAGGGGTGAGTACTCGAAGTAAAATAGGGGATCACGTAAGAGTAGTGACTAGATAAACGTGGAAATAGACAGGGTGTGTTCAGCTGCCATCCCTTGGGCTGCGTTGTGCCATCTCACCGTTGTCTTGATCAGTTTGACAAAGGGGATTTGATGTGCGGGCCCACTCCTGAAACCTGGAAACACCACAGTCCTCACCCCAGGCTCCGTCCTGACCCCTCTTCATTTCATACCTTTTACCTTTCCAACTTCCCTCTGCGTGTCCTGCTAACCTTCTCCTTGGCGGGAGCCTTCGGGCTGCAGCCCGTGCCGTCGTTTTCTAGTGGTTCCAGAAGGTTTATCTGCCCACAGACTAGTTCCTGAGCTCTGAAGGGACAGCGTGCTGCTTCCCCTCACCCAGCCCCGGTGCACAGCGCCTCCCGCAGTGTCTGACTGCTACTGCGCTTCTCGGTAAGGGTTCAAAGGCTGTCTGCTCAGTCCTGTGACCCAGCCTTCGAGGCTTGTCATTTCTGTCAACGTGAGAACTGAAATATAGGTCAGCCCCATAGATCCCAGTGTTAAAAATAAAAGCTTCATTTCCCAGACGCTGCGGGCTTGTGGGTTGGCCTGGCTCCATCCCCCCTCCCCTATTGCCACCAACCCCGCTTCTAAATTGCTTCTTGGAGCCAGTTAATGCCGCTCTTCATGTAAGAGGGAACCTGAGAACAGAAGGGGAGTTGGAATGATTTCCCTTTTCAGACTGTATCCCCACATGGAACTACTGCCTGGATGGAAATGTTCGGTAGGAATACTGAGCCTGTGATGGGTGAAGAGGGCTGGTGCTGGTAGTGAGTGGATGGCGAGCTTCCAGCCCCTTCTCTAAAGACGCGTGGGTTCTGGAGTGGAGCTTGAGGCAGGTCATTCTTCCTCTGCGCATCCCCAGCCAGTCCCTCCTGCCACACACATGGCAGCTCCGTGACCTGCCAGTGGGATTCCTCACAATTTCAATAGAAGGACCGCTAACCTCCCGTCTCTCATAGGTAGCAGTTATGGATTTAATTGTATTAAACACCCCCCCCCCCAACCCTTTCCCAGTGGAATCTTAACCACTAGACCTATAGAAGGAGCCCGGGTGGTGCAGGGGGCTGCTAACCAAAAGGTCAGTGGTTCAAACACACCAGCTCCTCCATGGGAGAAACATAGGGCAGGCAGTTTCCATGCAGATTACCCACTCACCCGTTGGCATCAAGTCGATTTTGACTCACAGGACAATCGGGATGCCCAAGTTTGAGTAGAACTGTCACATTAGCTTCCCAAGACGTCAGTCTTCACAGAAGGAGCCCGATGATGCAGTGGGTAAGGTCTCAACTGCTAATGAAGCAGTTTCCAGTTTGAACCCACCAACTGCTTCGTGGGAAAGTGATGTAACAGTCAACATGGTGAAATGACATGTTTGAGCCCATGCGTTTGATTTAGGGTGCTGGTCAAGAACACTCAAAGGCCCGTGGACTGCCAAAAGAACAACCCA
This sequence comes from Tenrec ecaudatus, assembly GCF_050624435.1. Classification (NCBI taxonomy): domain Eukaryota; kingdom Metazoa; phylum Chordata; class Mammalia; order Afrosoricida; family Tenrecidae; genus Tenrec; species Tenrec ecaudatus. The sequence goes on from NC_134532.1 coordinate 140,806,525, forward strand.
GCCTGTCTTGGAGGAGTACAACCAGCGTGCTGCTTACAGGCAAGGCTGTCAAGACGTCATCTTACATACTTCGGCCATGTTATCAGGAACGACCAATCCTGGAGAAGGGCATCATGTGTGGTGAAAAGGGGCGGCAAACAAGAGGAAGGCCCTCAGCTGGATGGATCAACGCAGAGGTTGCAACGGTGGGCAGTGTTTTGTCCTGCTGCATCCAGGGTCGCTAGGAGTCGGAGCTGACTTGATGACGGCACCAATCACTAGGGGTCAAAAACCATGCCGAAGCAACGGTTTGGTTTTGGTGCATACCAGCAGGTGAAGTCCCATTTGGGTCAGCCTTGGCATGTTAGCGGGGTCCGATTTGTGTAGAGTGTGTCTTTAAAACACTCACCTTTGGGATCTATAAAGAAGAGATTGGGCTCAGGGAGGACGTTGGGGGGGGGGGGCGGTGTCCAGGCCACTTGGAGATCTTTGAGGAGCTCTGAGAAGAATGGACAGAAGCGGACACAGGCTTTTCCCCAACGTGAACAGAGCTTGTCCCTAAAGCCACTGCCTTTAATGCAGGCCTGTAGCTCCTTCCCACCCTGTGAGAAAATAGACTTGCTGCTGAGATCATCTGCGAGCAGCGGTTCTGCTGCAGCAGTGCTGAGAACCCAGGCCACGAGTCCCTGCAATGGCCTCTCTCACAGACAGTTTGGCCTTTGCCCCTGATAGGAAAACCCAGGAGGTAGAAAGGCATGCTTTTAAATTTGTCTTGAATAGCCACACATCCCCCCCGCCCCCCCCCCCCCCCCCCCCGCCCACAACACACATTTTCTCCGGTTCTTCTTTTTCCTCTCCTTCCTGTTATCCTCCCATTCTGATTTCCCCCTTTATCTGTGTCCACCTTCATTCCATGTTGCCCTTCTTACGCCCGAGCAGCGTGTGTGTGTGTGTGTGTGGGGGGGGGGGGTAAGTTTTCCTGCACACTGCCCACCGGAATGCATCCGGTGTCTTTGAACGGCTTCCTCATCCTGGCCTGACTCCCAGGTCTTCTTTTTCAGGCTAGTCAGTGTTGGAGAAGGAGCTGCATTGTCTGGTGGGTGACCCCTAAGGAGCCAGGAATGCTCTCACAGGTGGGGCTTTTCATAGTAGACTGGCTTGTCTGATCCTAGCAATTGTGAAACCTGGTCTCGCCTCTCTCCCCATGTGGCCATCACCTTTTGGTGGTGGTTGACGTTGGCAGGCCTGGGTCAACTTCAGATGCAGGCGTTACCCAGGGTTTAAAGGACATTAACAGGCCCAGTCTTGTCTTTTCATCTGTTCACATTGGCTTCTCACATGCATTTTTGTCAGGGTCGTGGGCGCTGAGATAGTTTATTTTGCCAGCCTGGCCGATAAACACAAGTGGGATTAATGGAAGGGCGGAGAGATAAATGGCTCGGTGAGCCTCGCCTTTCTTGCCTCTTGCTCTTTAATCATCAGACCAGGGTGCAGCTGCCTTGCTTGTTCCATGCCTCAACTTAAAGGGCACACTACCTGTGGGACGCCTCTCCGGTGGACTGTGCCGCTGTAAGTTGAGGTCCCTTTAAGGCCACACGATTGGAATGGACATCTCTGGAGCTGGGGACTGACAGTTGGTGACCTGGCTGACAGTTGGTGACCTGCCTTGCTGTTTGCTGCCTGTGCTGGGATAGCCTAGCTCTCGCTACAGAGGACTACCTGATGGCCCTCAACACTAAAAGGGCTGCCAGTGTCTCACAACTCTCTCATGGGAGTGAGTTGCACCAGGCCATTTGTACTGCTTTATAATTTAGCTGTTCATTTCTTGTATTATCTATCTGTCTATATTTTAACAGTTCATTTCTTGTGTTATATATATATAATTACTAGCAATCTGGTTTTGTCTCTCTAGAGAACCCTGTCTAACACAGGTGCCACGGTGGAATCTTCTGGCTGCTTTTCCTATAGCTAGGAATGAGGTTGGGGGAGGGGGGGTGAAAATCAAGCAAGCAAACCCACTGCCGTCCAGTGGATTCGGACTCACAGTGACTCTATAGGATACAGTAGAATTGCCTTTGTGGGGTTCCAAGGTTATAAATCTTTACAGGAGAAGAAAGTCTCATGTTTCTCCCACAGGGCAGCTGCTGGTTCTGAACTGATGACCTCGTGGGTAGTGGCCCAACACCTAACCCACTACCCCACCAGGGCTCCTTGGAGGAGGAGATGGAAAGACAAATATGAATGTATTTCAATACACAATTTTGGGTCAAACAGAACTTTTGATGCTTACAAAGCTATCCTCTGTTATTTGTAAAAACTATCCTCTAGGTCCGTGGTTTTCAACCTTCCTCATGCCGCGACCCTTTAATACAGTTCCTCACCATAAAATTATTTTCATTGCTACTTCATAACTGTAATTTTGCTACTGTTATGAATCAGGTGATCCCAAAGGGGTCGCGACCCTCAGGTTGAGAACCACTGCTCTTAGGTCAAATTCAATAATTTTCTTTATTGCAGAGAAGTGACAGCTTTCTGTTTCCACAGGCCGTCCAGTCCTTCAAACCCAGGAGTGAAGTAAAATTAGGCCTTTCGTGCTCAGAGTATTCCAGTTGGCTGCTTTGAAAGAGGCTCTCTCCCTCCCACCTTCTCCCGCTTCCTGCCCTTCCAACCTCGCTGTGGGGCAGACAGTCTCGGGTGTCAAATTTCTGCCTGATCGGCACAGTGATATATTTCTTTCTTTTCTTTTAAAAAAAAAAAATCAAGGTTGACCTAAAAGAGCTGTTGCTTGCATTTTGCTTTCTGCTTTTCATAATCCCCATAGAGTTACAAATCTCAAAGGGGAGCAAGTTGCCCTGGTATAAAATTATAATTAATTAAGATGAAACACTTCAGGCCTTATCGTGTCATTCTCCTGTGCCTAGAATTAATAGGAGTTCCTTTATTGCTGTGGGATAGACCGCTGCCAGGGCTCTGTTTCCTGAGAACATCCACGATCCAGGGGCTTGTGACTGCCCCCTTTCAGGGACTCCTTTAGCTTGTGTGTAGGCACGAAGAGTGTTTTCCTGGTAAAGATGTGCTGCAAACCAGGGGAAAGGGGTTTCTCGCTCCCTGGTTTTATAACGCAGACATTTTCCTCCTGCTGTGTGCGCCTGTGTGAATCACATGAATGAACACGTCATGCGGCGTGAAATAAGTCCGCCACAGAGGCACACCCTGTCTGATCCCACTCAGGAGGAATAGGCAAGTGTGGACAGACCGGAGCTGCTTGGTGCTTGCCGGGCATGGAGGGCGGGAGAAACGGGAAATCGCTGCTTAGCAGGCCCTGAGTTTCTGTTGTTGTTGGTGAGATAATTTAGAAGAGCGTAGTTGTAACGGTTGTACAACATGATGAATATTACCAGTGTCCCTGAATTAAAAATTACTGAATCGGCAGATGTTTAGTGGTACATATTTTTACCATAATGTTTTAAAAAGAAAGCATTCCTCATTGCCTCAATTTATACACTTGTACACTCATCTCCTCTTCCCTCGTTCCTTTCAAACCTTCCTGAAATACATGTGCTCCTCCCTTCCTTGGCCCAGGCATTAGATCATTCAGGGAATGCCGCAGGGGGAGTGGACCACTTACTGTGGCGCTCTTTAACGCCCACCAACGGACCTTTTCCGGATGTGTCTGGGTAAGAGAAGGTGGGGGAAGAGACTGAGAGAATTCAGTTGTGAATCCTTGTTAACAGGACTGATTATGAGCGTCAGCCTGCCCGTTATAACGTGAGTCATCTCAGAAGCAGGAGGTCAGGGATCTTACTCCCAGCAAGGGGCAGGAGTCGAGTGTGTCCTCCGGGACCTGAGATCCCTGAACAGTGAACCCCCTTGATTCAGGAAGACAGCTTTGACACCGAGGGGTGACCGAGCAGCAGCAGCAACAGGAGCTCGAGCAGGAGACCTAGCAGTACATTTCCCAGTCCACAGAGCAAGTAAAGCTGCCTGCTTTGGGGCAGGAGGCTGGCTCACGGAGTACGGTGCCTCTGGGCATTCAATTCGGGTACTGGGTTTGCTGAACTATGGTGCTGGAGCCGAGTGTCTTCTGGTTGAGGCTTACAGTGGGAGTAGCATGCCCTTTGGGCATTTATTAGCAGTGCTGAAAGAAATTTTGTAATATGCCCTGTCTGAACAACTATAACCACGAATTCCCATGAATTAATTCCCATAATAAACTCCATAGTTATGAGCATTGTTTGTGAGTTGTGTGGTCATTGTAATGAATTATAGGACCCAGCTGGAAAAGTAGAGAGTGCTGTGGGACACAGAACAAAGCCTTTCCAAGCACTTGCTCAAAGGCTGGCTTTGTGCTAGGGCACTGTTAGACAAGGTTCTCTAGAGAAACAAAACCAGGATATATGTATATATGTATATATATATATATCAGCTAATCAGTCCACACAGCAGTACAGAGGGCTCAGTTCAACTCACTTCCATGGAACAGTTAGTATACCGGAAGTCCTTCAACTCACCAGGACTGCTGGGTTCAAGGTCAAGGAAGCAGACAGCTGATTCTTTCCTCAGGCAATTTAGGCAGTCCAGCCACAGGCAGCAAACAGCAGGGTGGGTCACCAACAGTCAGCAGCTCAGGAACTTAGTGAGGCAGGCCCAGATAAGATATCGAACACAAGCAATGCAAGATGACAGGATCTGCCAGCCTCAGTGTGGCGAAGCAGGTCTCAAAGGAACCTCAAGCTCTAGTGACAGGATCCACAGGTTGGCTGTCCCACAGGTAGTGTAGCTCACAAGTTGAGGCAGAGAACTAGCTAAAGCAGCTGCACATTGGTCCAATCTCCAGAGAGCAAGAGAGAAAGAGGCCAGCCTTGTCTAGCCATTTATCTCTTTGCTCTCCAATCAAACTGTGGCCTTATTAAACACACATGTTTTTATCGGCCAGGTTGGCACAATAAACTTACCTACCACTTCTTTCCAACTTGGCACAATTGTACACAATTCTTTAGCCATATATAATTTCCAGACATAACGAAATCACATTTATACCTAACATCATATACAAAGGAAAGATATTCAATAAGCACACATAAAGAAGATAAACTGACAATCACAAACCCTACTTTTGCAATTGATCATAACTGATAGGTAGAACTACTTTCTTCTACTACCCATTCTGTATTACCTTTGCTCTCGACCAGCACCTCAGCTGGCCTTGGTTGTTTGCCTGGTGGGGTGACTCAGACCTTCACTCCTGAGGGGACTGGGTCATTATAAGTCCTGTCCGGATTGGGTTGCTGCAACTTACCATTTACTTTAATAACAGGGCATGGTAACACTAAAAGTCGGCCTATGGGATCTCCTGGATTCCAGACATATTCTTCTTTACCTCCATTATGTAGCACCAGTGCAATTTCTCTTTGGTAATCAGGATCAATCACACCACTCAGTACAATGACACTTCCTGATCTCTTGATCCAAAGGCATGAGGATCCCAAAGTGCCCAGGGGGCATTCTCAGCTGCCAGTTCAGTGGAATCCATGCTGTGTTTCCAGGTGGGAGAGTTCCTTCCTTCTGGACCAGGACCTCCAGGCCTGAGGAACACAGGGTTGCTGGGACAGGAAGCAAAAATGCTGCAAGGGGATCACTAGGAGTAATAGTGAGTGGTGCCACTCCAGCTTCCACCCCTTGGTTCCTGGACCCATGAATCTTGGCTATTGGAGACACAGCACCATATATTGGCCACTGGTTTAGAGCATTTACAGCTTTCTGGAGAACATTGACTCAAGTCAGCCACCCCATAGGAGAAAGATGAGGTTTTCTGTTCTGCGAACCAGGGATCATCTGGGAGCCCCCCAGGGGCTCAGAATCAACTAGAAGGCACTGAATTTTCTTTTTGTTTTGGAGACCCAAGCCAACGTGTTTTTCATCACTTCACATGCACGTGAAAGCTGGATAATGAAGAAGGAAGACCAAAGAAGAATTGATATCTTTCCGTTGTAGTATTGGCTAAAAAGAGTGGATATACCATTGGCTGCCAGAGAAAAACAACAAATCTGCCTTGGAAGCAGTGCTGCCAGAATGCTCCTTGAAGCAAGATGATGAGACTTCAGCTTATGCACCTTGGCATGTCGTCAGGAGAGACCAGTCCCTGGAGATGGACATCATGCTTGGTAAGTTAGAGGGTCAGCAGGAGAGTTGTGGTGTCTGCTTATTAGTGAATAGATCTAGGACTAGATCTTCCCCAGTGTGACGACACCTAAGAGACGATAGATACATTTGCAAGGGTGATTTAGAAAGCTCGTGGAAACATGGAATGAGAAGATCATGGCATTTTCCCACAAACGTTTTGAAGTGAATATCTATCTGTAAATAACCAAACCTACTGTCATCAAGTTGATTTCAGCTCATAGAGAGTCCAGATAGGGTTTCCAAGGCCACAGTCTTTATGGGACCCGTTTCCTCTCTTTCCCAAGGAGCAGCTGATCTGTGGTTGGCAGCACATGCTTACCCCACAGTGCCACCCGAGCACCGAGTCAGGGGTATGTGTATATATGTATACGTGTGTGCACATGCCCATATGTGCATATCTATACATTCACATGTGCATCCGCGTGTGCATAGATACACATACAGCACACACATTTGTTGTTGGCATAATTTGAGATGCCTCCCAACTCATGGCAACTCATGCACAGAGAAAGGAACACTGCCTGGGACTCAAATTGTGTTCTTTGAAAATGTTCTTTGGATTTAGGGGACGAAAAGAAGTGTGAAGGGGCAAGATCAAGGCGCTACTGTGGCCCGGGTAAGGTTTCCCTATGAAAGTCTCTTGGGACAGCCGTGCTCCCCTCAGAGGATCTGCAGTGCAGTGGTGTGATGGGAAAGGAAGTCCTCAGCAACATTTCCTAGCCCTTTTCTCACCGATGAAGTGTTCGACGGTCTTCATCCTACTTCCTGTCAGCAGTGATTATGTGGTGTCCTGGGAGACAAATCTATGACTGTTAGTCCAGTGGAGCCCCCCCAAAGTTACTATACCTTCTGAGCGGAATTTACCCAGCTCAGTAGATTTCCCCCCTTGGAAGCCATTGTTTGGGTTGGACCTTTTTATTTTCCCAAGGTCCCCTACCGAGCTGATCTATCACAGACACATGTTTAAAGATGCTTTGTTTGAAATAAAACCATATATGAGTTAGAAACCCAGTAGCAATATTTTTTGACTTACCTTTGTAGAATCCCAGTCTCCCACATGGAAGGCAAGCATGCACACACACACACACACACACACACACACACACACACACACCACACTCACTCTTACATAGCTGATGCCGCGAAGCCAATTTCTACTCATAATGATGATACAGGACAGGGTAGATCTGCCCCATAACATTTTTTTTTTCACAAGAGAAAAGCTTGTAGTTAGTTCAGGGATCGTTTGCTGGCCCTTAGGAGTGTTTTCCAGTCCAGTCTGTTGGGACACCATGCCCTGGCCCCAAAGTCCACTTTCAACATTCCCTGGGGACCTTGCTGTTAGGCTGCACTCCCCCAGTGATTTGCCTCGGTGTGGTGGAATCAGGTCAGGTGCAATTCCCACACTGTGTCTCCGGTGCTGTCCCCTGTATCGCCCTTAGTCACTGAGGGGCATCATGTCTCATAGTAGGGCCAGCCATGTTGTTCTCTCTGTGGACTGGCTGCTCTACTCAGGAACATCATCCTCACGGCCTGGTGGGCCAGGCTGTGCTCCACTCTCTCCTCCTGCCCCTTCATCTGCTCCCGTGTGCTCTGATCAGATATGTTCATCTCCCGGAGCTGCAGAGTCAATGTCGTCCTTTGGAACAAATTCTTTTCGGGGGAGGGGCAGGAATCCACTTAATTTATGGTGCTGGGGCCAGCCTCCCGGACCTCTCCACTGGTTCCCTAATCCACGCCGGGCCCCATAACATTTCTAATGGTGTGATCTGTATAGAATCAGATTGCTACATCATCCTCCTTTGAAGGAAGTGAGTTCAAACTGCTCACCTTTTGGAAAGCTTAACTGCAGTGTCACCAGTATTTCTTCATATCTACATACATATATATATTCCTACTCTTCTATGGTTATCCCATGAACAAGAAACATGATGCCAAGAAAAATGATAATTACTTGCCAATGCGATAGCTGGGTCTTGAAGTGACACAAAGAGTTGACCACATAGGCCACTCACCTAAAGGTTTACGTCGAACCCACCCAGCATCACTGTGGAAGCAAGGCCTGGCGATCTGTGGTCATAAATAGTACAGCCACCACCCTGCTCTGTAACTCACGGGCTCACCTCGATGAACCTGGATCGACCTGACAGCCATAGGCTTCAGTTTGACTTGGTTTAATGAGCTAGTTTTAAATGTTTTCTATTAACTGGATTTAGAAACTACTCATCTAGTTGATTTCTCTTAGAAAGTAAAAGATTCAGAAGGATTAACTTGGTTAACCTTTGTGCCTTGAATTTGAAAATAACACATACAGGGACGTTTCCTCCACAACTGGTTCTAAAGGTCCGACTTTTCAGTCCTGTGAGACCCAACAGTTTAGTGGAGGATGAAAGAAAATCTTTAAAGCAATGCTAATACTTAGGCCGAACGTCAAGGTATCCACGAAATGGGGTAGGTCAGTAAATCGCTACACAGTCAACCCCCTGCACTCCCTCAATTTTGTTCATTGCTCATCTGTTCAACAATATTTATTGTGGGTTTGCTAGGTGCTTTCTGCATTGATTACATAGCTCTTTGATAAGCACTGGCGATAGAGGAGAGAGCAAAACAGGCCTGTTCTCATGATGTTTAAAGACTGGTGATAGACGGACAAGCAGTTAGAAACACAAAGGTGTCAGTGGTGTGGGAGGAAGGAACACATGTCTAAGAGCATACAACAAAGAAAACTAGATGGCTTTTAAAAAATATTGAAAGATCATTTTATTGGGGGCTCTTACAGCTCTTATAACAATCCACACATCAATTGTATCAAGCATATTTATACATATTTTGCCATCATTATTTTCTAAACATTTACTTTATATCGAGTCCTTGGTATCAGCTCCCCCCATGACCCCTTGATAAATTATAAATTATTATTATTTTCATATCTTACATCAAATGCTGTCTCCCTTCCCCCATGATTTCTGTTGTCGTCCCCCTGGAGGGTGTGTGTGTGTTTATGTGTCGATCGTTGGGAATGGTTTCCTTTTCCTCCCCTTCTCTTCCCACCTTCCCCCTACCCTCCTGGTTCCTGTTCCTGGATTCTGTGTGTTGTATCATGAGCTCTTATCTCTTATCTGTACCTGTGTACATGCTCCGGTCTGGCCTGCAGAGAAAGGCAGGACTGGGGTCATGATAGTGGGGGGTGAGGAAGCTTCGATGGCTTTGGGCTATGTGTCATCATACACTGAACTGAGTACTTTATGAACCATTTTATAGTCCTTATAAACCTCACTACACCTGCATGAGGCAAGTTCGTTATTGCACCCATTAAACAACCTACTAATAAGTGTCAAGCTGGGTTTTTCATCTAGGTAGGAAGTCTGATCCAGAGCCCTGGGCTTCACTCTGAACAGCATGTGGGTAAAGGATACTGGCACCTCCCTCCAGCCTCCACCATTGAAAGTCTGTGGATAACCATGGACCACCCCCAACGTAACTCCTCATAGCCTACTGCTAATCAGAGACTCACTGATCACACAAATAGTTGATTCACATGTATTTTACACATTGCATTTATTATTTACTGCACCCAAGGAGCCTGGGTAATGCTGTCTAACCACCAGGTCAGCGTTCCAGACCCACCAGCCATTCCAAGGGAGAAAGATGAGGCTGTCTGCTCCTGTGAAGATGTACAATTCAGAAACATTAGGTAGGGCAGCTGTGAGTCAGAATAAACAAGATGGCAATGGGCATAGAGTGCACCCACATAAAAACTGTATTTTCAATACAAGATATAAAGGTAATTTGCAAAAGGTGCACTTTTTTTGCACCTGTTGACGTAGCTGCACCAATAGCATCAAATATTTCCTTTATTTTTCTCTTTCTCCTTCTCCTTCTCCTCCTCCTCCTCCTCCTCCTCCTCCTCCTCCTCCTCCTCCTCCTCCTCCTCCTCCTCCTCCTCCTCCTCCTTCTTCTTCTTCACAATGGTTCTTACATGGCTTTAATTTATTTTGAAATGGCGGGCAAGCCTGGCCACAGGCCGCAATCTATGGTACATTTCAAGCCATTCAACTCTCTCAGGTCACGTCGTGACCCTCCTTCCAGGAACACCGCCAGGCTCATGAGCGGTACTCGTATGGGCCGCTGGGTGTTACTCTGGGCTTCCTGCACTGAACATAACGGAGGGCTGCGAGAGGTCACTTTTTGTGGGATAATGCAGTTTCCTCGGGAGATGGACTGCTCACGTGGAGATGATTAGCGCCACGTAGCATTAAAAAAACATTCACGTCTAAGTGGAGCTGCACCAAGCTGTGCTTATACTGTCTTCCTGAAGAAATGTAAAATATGCTTAGGCTTTGGAAGCCTAGTCACTTCAGATGATGAGCGCCCAAGTCAGCACAAGGCTGAAAATTGACCAACTTAAACTAAATATCACATAAGTTCATTTTAAAATAACTTCTAGGGCAGATTCTTTTCTTTCTTTTTTTAAAATTTTGGACCCAGAGCAAATTAGTTTTCTATTCAACAATATATACACCGTTTGTTTTATAATATGAGTTGTATTTGCTTTAGAGTAACATCCCTCTTCCTGCTTCCTCCTCGGGTTCATTTCCATTGTCCTTTCCTGCCCCTTACTGCGGTCTGAGTTTTGGTTTTGGACAAATGATACCATTTGATTTTTTAAGTGGTTTTATTGGCATATAATTCACATATCATGCAACTCAATAGTTTAACCGCATCAGAGAGAGTTGTGCAGTCATCACCACAGTCAGTGTTGGAGCACTTCTTCCTTCTTGTCCTCATTGTTATTGGCTCCCTATTTCCCCCCAGCCTCCCCTGCTACACCCCCAAGTCAAATGAACCCAGTTCTGCCGCTATGATGTACCCACACTGGATTTCATCTACAGAAAAACATTAAAAACAAAACAAACAAAAATAAAACAGATAAAAACCTTCCATCGGAAAGCAGAAAATATTAAAAACTAGAACAAGTCTTAAATGAGACATCAGGGAGATCAAATGATAAGTTGCTAAATTTTAACCTAACTTTATCTGCAAGACTCCAGTTTCCAATACATAATGCACGATAGCAAGGCTGTTCATGTCCCTGATCTGTTGCCAGAGAGGATTCACCAGAGGCTTAATCCACATCTATTACCCCTTCACTTAAAAAAAAAATTCAAATAACTTAAAAATTGGTCAAAAGGGAGATCAAATGGTAAGATATTAACATTTTAACCCATGTCTGCCATAATCGACTTTGTGATGCTCCCTGTCTAACAAGTCTATTCACATCCCTCAACTATGATCAGAGGGAATTCACTGGAGGCTCAATCCATGTGTGGATCCTACTAATGGATTTTAAGTTTCCACTGTCATACACAGCTTTCTGCAAACCAGGTGTTCACAACTTAAACTCTGATACCATTCCCTCTTCAGATTCAGAGTTTATTGTTTACAATCCTTTGATCACACAGCTAGTTTGCTTCCTCCATGTGGACTTAGTTGATGCCACAACATTGGTCTTGAATGGCTGAAAACTCTAAGGGAGTGCATTCCTCATAATGTTATTGTTCATGTTATAGACTTATCTGTTTGGTTACCAGGTGATCCCTGGGGGATTTTCAGTTCCAGGCTTGAAGGGCATCTAAACCTGCAGTCTCAGGTGTTCCACCAGACTCTGGCAGACCACTAAGTCAGATCTTTTCATGGTTTTGAATTTTGCTTGACATTCCGCCCCTCTTATCCTTCTGCCCAGGATCTTCTGTGGTCCTGAACAGAGACGTTGGTAGTGGCAGCTGGGCACCATCTCGTTCTTCTGGTCTCAGGGTGGTGGAGGTAGTGTTCACATGGTCCATTGATCCTAATTAGCCTAATTGCATCCTTGAGACTTTGATTTCCTTCGCTTTCTTTCCTTGGGACAGGGAGAGAGCAATAATTGTGTTATTAGATGGCTCTTTCTAGCTTTTGATTCCCATCATGACTCACCACACGAGGGTATAGAACATTGTCTTTGTGAACTGTTATGCCAACTGCTGTCCTCTAAGGCCGTGAGCCTAAGCCTCCAAGCCCAGCGACTCATCCCACACACTGCTTGGTTATGGCATTGCCGCTGTACTATATGCTTTATAGCACGAATGCATGTAGAAACCTTGCAAAAATGTATGTGGAAATATCCTCTGCCAAACATTGATATGTCAAGGAGGCAGTGATTCTTTCTTTGCCATCACAGCTCTCCTGTAAATATGAGTCTGTGGTATGGTTGACTGGTTTAGAGTGAAGTTACATGGCGTTTTCATTTGGGATAATTGTTCTGGGTTTAGCATTACTCTGTGGCCCCTACCCATCAAGGTATGTGTTTGGAACTTGAGACACTAAGTGATTTCTGAGAATGAAGCATGATCTATTGGGCCCAACTTATTGGGTCATTTGCGTTTCTGAGTGTTCCTATTTTGCTTTCTCACCTAGACTGCACACCTCTTGATGACAAGGACGGTGCGTTCATGTCCCTCAGTGGTGCCTTCAAGATAACGAGTCAGTAATAATAATGTTGGAAGTCAGTGCTCTCCCTCTTCTGCCCTCTTTTCACTCAGTCTTGTTGTCCTCGGAGCACAGGGCCACTGCCACGCACCCAGCCAATCTAGTGGAAAGTTCAGTGAATTTGAATTCTTGGTTTCCTCCATTTTGTTTCTTCAGTTCCCTGGTCTCTGTGAATCCCCTTGTCTCGTTTCTCAGATCTCAGAGGTGTTTGTGGCCCGTGTGGAAGAAATGCCGTGTTCCTTAATTCCATCTTGCCTGAGGAATGAAGATGCTCTGCACTGTATTCCCCCCACGTACCTCAGGGCTTACTGTATTGGTGTGCTTTCTTAACACAGCAGGTCTCGTAGAGAAGAAATGTCATTGTTTGTGGATTATTGAAACTTAAATGTAAATCCTGCCATCCTTGGTGTGGTAGGTAGAGAAAAGCACAGCCGGATTTGATGTCGTCATCCAGCTGAAGTAAGAATAATTACAACCTTTCTCATAATTTGAGCACTTGTTCTGTTCCCGGAAGTGGACACCATCACCCCCCTGAGCATGAAGACTATTCAGGGAGGCTGCCTGCAGATACCTACACTGGATCTTGGATGGGGGGCTTGGTCCAAAAGTTTTTATTGTTGGAGGGTGCTAAGTAATATTTTTTCTGAAAAGGCCAAAATAGTCTGGGAATCTATGATCTTGCTGATGTGAAAGAGAGAGAGAGAGAGAGAGAGAGAGAGAGAGTGAGTTAGTTGCTGGTAATGACAAAGTAGGTGTTGTGCTTTGTGCTCCCTCCTCATGCCCCTGTGTTTGCTCAGAGTCAAAAACACCTGTAGACCTGAGCCTGGTCCTTCTCCCACAGGCACGTGTCGTCCCTCTGGTCTCAGGGCAGTGGGTGAGTGGGTGGGCCCTTTTTGTCTTTCCCTTCACCTGGCTTGACTCTGTCTAGATCCTGACTCTGGAAATTAAATCCTTCTCTTTACGGTTAAAATGGGCTCAAGTATCTGATTAACTATCTCCCACCCCCAAATCCTTTGCCACTCTGTGGGGCTGCCTCTTCACACAGCCACACGAGCAAATGCTGTCGCTCAGATCCCCATGAAAGCCATTTTCCTCTAGTAGAATCTTCCTGCCTCCCACAGTTTATTGGATGCATCCTTTGGAGACGAGCTGTGGTCGCAAACAGAAGCTTCCTTTCTGTCCCCCACGTTCCAAAGGCCCGAGTGGAGACCTTCCAGATGGGTCTGGGGTCCCTTGTTGTACCCGGCTGCTCTAAGCACTGGCTTGCTGCGGTGTCTTCTTCTCTGTCGATGCCAGTGGCAGGAACAAACTGCCACGGGAAGGATGCCTCCCTGGAGAGAGGGCGTTGAAGACCGCTGGCAATCCCTCTGAACATGGTGTGGAAGCCTTGCAAGAACCGGCAGAGTAATGACGATAGCTGGTGTGTAAATGGAAACATTTCTTACGTCCCCACCACGATACTAACGCTCATGGAATTTTCACAGTACGGTCTTTACACACCCCAGGTTTGATGTTAAAGAAACCAAGTGATCTTTTGAGAAAATTGGGTAGGCAGTCACTAGTGGAGCTGTTGTTTAGAGTCAAGGGGCCTCATTTCAAATTCCCGGAGCAGCACGTCAGCCGCCAGGGAGTCTGAGGCTTGAGCCTTGCCCCCAGGATTTCTGAGCTGTGAGGCTCAGGCAGCCTCTTCCTTTCTCAAGGGCAGGTTTGCTCTCTCGTCTGTTGTCCCATCTGTCTTTCCGCATCACCGTGAAAAGGGTGCTTAGTGGCCATGGAGTGACTGGTCTACTGTCACAGTCGCTGGTCTACTGTCATTGGCTCACCTTCCAGCCCACTTTCAGATGGTGTTCTATTGTGATTCTTAGGGTTTTTTGTTTTAAAATCATTTTATCAGGGGCTCAAACCAGTCTTATAACAATCCATCCATCCATCCATTGTGTCAAGCACATATGTACATTTGTTGCCATCATCATTCTCAAAACATTTGCCTTCTACTTGAGCCCTTAATATCTGCTGCTCATTTCCCCCTCCCTCCTCCCTCTCCCCTCCTTCATGAACCCTTCATCATTCATAAATTATTATTTTGTCATGTTACACTATCCAATGTCTCCCCCCCCCACCCTCTTCTCTGCTGTCCATCTCCCAGGGAGGAGGCTATACATAGATTCTTGTAATTGGTTGCCCCTTCCTGCCCCACATTCATCTCCACCCTCCAGGCATCACCACTCTCACTACTTGTCCTGGATTCCCTGTGTTTCCAGTTCCTATCTGTACCAATGTACATCCTCTGGTCTAGCCAGATTTGTAAGGTAGAATTGGGATCATAATAGTGGAGGTGGGGGATGGGGGAGGAACTAGAGGAAAATCGTTGCTACCCTGACTGGCTCATCTTCTCCCCACAACCCTTCAGTAAGGGGGTGACCGGTTGGCTACCAATGGGCTTTGAGTCTCCACTCTGCACTCACCCACATTTACAATGATATGATTTTTAGTTCTTTGGTGCTTGTTACCTGATCCCTTCGACAGCTCGTGGTCACACAGGCTGGTGTGCTTTTTCCATGTGGGCTTTGTTGCTTCTCAGCTAGATGGCTGCTTGTTTATCTTCAAGCCTTTAAGACCCCAAATGCTATATCTTTTGATAGCCGGGCACCATCAGCTTTCTTCCCCACATTTGCTTATGCACCCATTTTTCTTCAGCAATCATGTCTGGAAGGTGTGTATCCTGGAATGCCAATTTAATAGAACAACATGTTCTTGCATTGAGGAAGTGCTTGAGTGGAGGCCCAGTGTCCATCTGCTGCCTTAATACTAAACCTATAAATATATGCATGTAGATTTGTTTCCCCACACTCATGTGTTTTGGGGAATTAGATCTCCAGCCCTTCCTTTCTAATCTTCGTGTAGAAGACTTGCTGAAACCTGTTTACCAGGATGCCGTGCTACTATTCGGAATCCCGGTGGCACACCTCCAGCACCATTGCAATGTACCCCCGACCCCAGTAAAGCAAACAGCTCAGCTTATGAGAAATAGAATAATTATTCTTACTTCAGCATAAATATTGTTAACTCTTACTTTCCCCCCACTTTATCATATCCAATTCAAATGTCTTGACAACATATTTTAGTGTCCTGCCTTTACTTGTCAGTCATCTTGTACACATGCAGGTTGCTGGGGACACAAGATGCAGGAAGGGCTTGTGGTTCAGGGTGGAAGAACCAGCTGGTACCAATGACACACTTCAAATAGCAGGCGAGAACCTGACTTATCTGAAGAGAGGAAGTTCAAGTTTACATTTAAACCTGATTATCCATGCTAGTGGATCATTGTGGTCTCAGATGAAAGACAAAAAGCATGGAAAAGCACAATTCCACATCAGAGAAGGAGAATTATCTTTAGGAGAGAAGTGTTGGCAGCATCTCGTCTCCACATGAAAGCTCTTTCATCTTCACCCACTGCGGAGCACACACCTCAGCTGAGGAGAACGCTGGCCCCATCATCAGGGGCGTGCTTTGGACACTGTCTTGGATTTTACTTTCCTGCAATTGGATGTTGCTGTTATCATTTTAAATTCCAAAGATAGCAGAAACCATCCAGGCCCCCAATTTCTCTCATGAGTTGCTCAGCATGTCTTGGTTCAAGTTGTCATGGGATTTCAATTCTAGTCTTTTGGGCCATGGGCAATACTTACATACAGCGATTCTTAATGATAATGAAAACGCTCATGGCGCTTATTATGGGCCAGGCACTATCCTGTGCAGTTTGTGCTGTTGTTAGTTGTCATGGAGTCAGTTCCGACTCATAGCGACCCTGTGGACAACAGAAGGACATGCTGCCCCGTTCTGTGCCACCCTCACAAATTGTTGTGTCTGAGCTCATTGTTGCAGCCTCTGTGCCAATCCATCTTATGGAAGCCCTTCCTCTCTTTCGCTGCCCATCTGCTTCACCAAGCAGGATGTCCTTCCCCAGGGACTGGTCTCTCCTGATAGCATGTCCAAAGTACATATAGTTGTATGTAATTTGATTTTCACAATAACTCTGTGAGGTAAACCAACCAACTCATTGAGTCGATTCTGACTCATGGTGACTCTATAGGACAGGGTAAACTGCCCCTCTGGGTTTCTGAGACTAATTTTTTTTTTGCATAATCAGCCACTAGTTTTCATCCACAGTGGCTGTCTGTGGTTTTTGAAAGTGGTGACAGGCCTGTAGGTAACCAGTGTGCAGAGCTTGTTTGGGACCTCTTCATCCTCATTACGTTACCTGGACAACTGCACACGGATACAGTGTGGGACGTTCCTGATTCCTTTGGCCAAGATAGCTTTGTGGAGCCTGGTGTCAATTCCTGCATCTGGTGTTCCCCTCTCCTTCATGGCAAACTTCTGAATCTCCTTGAGTGCCCGAGGGGCATGCTTCTTGAAGCCTATGCCATGGATGTTGATGGTGTGTTCTCTGGTCACGACCTCGTTGATGGCCGAATGGCCCTTATTCTTCTCACCGCCCTTCTTTGTGGGAGCCATAGTGCTGGCTCTAGGCTGGAAAGCGAGATGAATTTTTTATAGGAGTAGAAAGCCCCGTCTTCCTCCTGAGGAGTGGCTGGTGGTTTTGAACTGCTGACCTTGCAGTTAGCAGCCCATCCACTACACCACCAACGCTCCTCATGATGAGGTAGGCACTATGATTGTACCTATTTGGAAAACAAAGAAGTGGAACACACAGGGAGATTCAGTCACTCGCCCAGGGTTCAGACTCACGCTCAAACTCATTGCCATTGAATTGATTCCAACTCACAACTACCCTATCAGAGCGTAGCACTGCCCCTGTGGTCTCTGAGACTGCACCTCTTTATGGGAGTAGAAAGCCTCCTCTTTCCCCTTTGGAGATGCTGGTGGATTTAAACTGCTGATGTTGTGCTTAGCAGGCCAACTCTACCTGGCTGGTCGTTGACAAAGCTAGGATGTGGCCCTCCATAGGCTGGATTTGGAGTCCCTAAGGTACCAATGGTCAACAAGTTCACTGCCAACTGAAAGGCTGAAGGCTCAAGTCCACTCAGGCACCTCAGAAGAGAAGCTTTGTCACCTGCTTCCAAAGAGTCAGCCATTGGAAACTTCATGGAGCACATTTCTACCTGGCACACATGGGGCCGCCATGATGGAGTCAACTTGTTGGCAAAGCTGGTTTCACCTACATTTGGTGTCCGGGCTTTACGTGATACTGCCGGACACATTCTACTCCTTGTCTTATTTGTTTTTTTTCACATGGTGTCTGGGTGTGTTGCACTGCATGATTTCACAATTCTTTAATGGCAACCGTCTTTGTGACCTGGTGCTGCTGTAACAGAAATACCATAAATGGAAATGCATTGCCTCATGGTTTAGGCAGCCGTCAGTCTGTATTCAGGGAGCTGGCTCAGGAGGAAGCTTCTCGCTCTGTGGGTCCCCTGTAGGGGAAAGCCTTTGTCCCTTTTCATGGTCCTTGGCGCGGTGTCTGTCTACTCGCATGCTCCGTTTGCTTTATCAAAACTCCCCGTGGGGGGATGCTGCATCATCAATATAACCAAGAACACCCCATTCCCAAGGGGGATGATAACCATAGGGGTTAGAATTGATCGCACATATTTTCGGTGGGGGCAGAGGGGGAGGGTGCAATTCAGTCTATAGCAGGTACCATCCAGTTTGAGAACCTCCAGGCTAGACCTTCTCGTGTCAGGTGGACATTGGCTGCTTTAGGCTGGTGCTCAAGATATTTCATTGGCATGGCTGTCCTGTTCTAATGTTCATTGGCATGGCTGTCCTGTTCTGCTGGTTAGGATGTGGCCTCCCATCATGGTCTGCCTGCAGGGAAAGAATGCCTTGCTCTGACTGTCCCAGTACATAGCAAACCACCTCTCTGGCTTAGACTGTGGGGAAGGATCATGAACATCTGCTTCCAGATGGGTCCTTGAAAACTTTGGGAAATGGAGCCTTGGGATCAGATTTTGGCGTCAGTGAGACAGAGAGAGAGAGCCAGGCCCTGGACCTTGACCAAGTCTTCAAGGTCGGCCCTGTGATGTATTTCGTAGGACAGCCTGCCAAATGACTTCCTGGACGGGTAATTCCCAACACGAAGGTGTGTGGGAACGTGCCTTAACCTGGAGGGCGTTTAGCAATCCTCAGTCAGAAGAGAGGTCAGCACGCCTGTTCGAATGTGTTTCCTCATGGGTTCACGGATCTTTCCACAGAAAGGAAATTGATGCTACTTGCCCACATCAGCTTTATTATGCTGTATGAATAAATGCAACACATCGCCTGCAAATAATTGATTGAAATGCAGTCCCTTTCCCTTTCATGCCAGCCAGTCTTTCTCCTAAGAGGAGATCCAGTGGGGGCCATGTCTCCATGCATTATGCATCCCTATGATTATGCATTAAACTCACAAGAACTAGCAAGTGATATACCTCCATTCTTCAAGCTTGTTTGGTTATGCTAAATAATTGATTGCATCTTTTATTTATAAAGATTTGCCTGCTGGAACTTCAGACTTAGGTTCTGCCAACCCACCTCCTCTATTAGATTTCAACTTCCCTGAAATTCAAAAAGTCACCTACCTAGTTGGGTCTTTGAAAGCTCCTAGGCCGGGAGCCAGGACGAAGCCTTGCATTCCAAATGATGAAGGCAGACTGTCTGAAGCCTACGGAGCCTGTACTTGACCTCTTCCCATGGCCCTAGGGGCAAAGCTCACCCAGCTTTTAAGAACTTATTTACAACTTTATTTATATATTTATGTATTTCACCCTGCATGTCTGGTGCTATTTTTTCCAGCTACAAGCAGGTAGCACCCCCCCCCCCCACCACCAGGGTGTGCCCCGTCCCGCCCAGCTCACTACAGGGAACTGCATGGTGGGCATGTGGGTGAACACCTGCTCCCTGCTACTGACCCACGACTCCCTCAGGCCCTGGATGGGCTGTCATGAATGCCTGAGCCGCCCAGATCAGGTCCTCTTCCTGAAAGCCTGGGACAGGCACTGTGGGGATGCCAGCAATCATCATGGCCAAGGTTAGTATGCAGCTGGGTTGAGAGCCGACCTCCTTCCCTCCTGCCTCAGAGGGCCCCTGCAGGACTCCTGGTGACAGCCGGCACAGCAGCAGAACCCGGGCTGGCTGGGGGCACCCAGCTGGGGCACTTGGCCTCTGGAGCATTCTCCTCACCTGTGCGCTCCGGCTGCCTCATGGGAGGGATTTTTGTGGCAGTATCGGCTGTAGTCCTTCTGCCACAGTGGCTCCCAGCTAGTATCTCCAGGACAGCCCCTGGCTCTGGTACGGCCAAGGCTGGGCCCCAGGATTGGGCAGCAGGTGCCAACTGCTCAGCTTTCTAGCTCAGTGGGCTTAGCCTACCAGGGGCCACCACCACTGGGTCTGCAGGGCTGTAGACACCAAGCAAGGAGCCAGGAGAAGCAGCCCCAGCTTGGGCAAGTCACTTGGATGGGCTCATCTGCGAAGCGTGGCTCATGGCCCTGCCTTGTGGGGCTCAAGTGAGATCCTCCACGTGGTCTGTTTACACAGTTATAGCCTTGGTAGCTGTGTCCTGGATAGTGAACATCTAGGGACTTCCTGTTGTTGTTGAAGTGCCATCAAGTCAGACCTGGCTTCGCAGCCCCACCCTTAACGGGGCAGCGCAGCGTGGTCTTGCGCCATCCTCATAGTTAGTGCTCTGTTGGAGCCCGTGGTGACATCCTCTGTCTCCCTGAAGGTCTTCGTCCTTTCTCATTGCCCGTCCACTTTCCCAAGCCCGGTGTGCTTCCGCAGGGACTGGTCTCTCCTGAGAACCCGTCCAAAGTGTGGAGACGGAGTCCCTATTCTCGCTTCCAAGCACCTTCTTGGAACATAAATCCCGAGATTTATGCAGTCCGTGGGGCGGTCAACATTCTTCACCCACACCCGAATTCGCGTGCATCCATGCTGCTTGGTTTTCTTGCACATGCGTAGCAGGCATTGAAATCCTACAGCTGGGATCAAGCAAGTGCCCCTTAGTCCCCCAAGTGACATCCTTGCTCAATGACATTTCAAAGAAGTCTGCGCAGCAGATTTGCCCCATGCAATATGCCCCTTGATTTCTGGCCCTGGGTAAATGTGATCACGTGATGGGACAAAGCCACTAGCTGCTCTGACAAGAAAGACGTGGCAAGCTGGTCGTCATGACATCACAGGCTTGTTGACAAGCTGGTCGTCATGACATCACAGGCTTTTTGACAAGCTGGTTGTCATGACATCACAGGCTTGGTGACAACCTGGTTGTCATGACATCACAGGCTTGGTGACAAGCTGGTTGTCATGACATCATAGGTTTGGTGACAAGCTGGTTGTCATGACATCACAGGCTTGGTGACAAGCTGGTCGTCATGACATCACAGGCTTGGAAACCCTCCGGCTGTTCTTTGTCCTACAGCGTGGCTGGGGTGGGATGGAGAGCTCGTGTGAACGGGAACAGGCAAAGACAAGCACAAGTGAGGCAAGCAGTGTGTAAGGAGAACTTCTTAGGCTTTTTGAAAAGTGCATTCAGGAGACATGGTGGATAGACAAAATAATTGTCACTGCTATATTGACCAACACAACTAGTGTTGTAAACCATGACACTCCCCGCCCCTGCCTGTGCCTTTAAACGTGTTACGTAGTAAGAGAGCAGAGAGCCCTGGTGGTGCTGTGGGTTAAGTTGTGGGTGCCAACATCAAGGTCTACAGTGGAAGCCTGCCAACTGCTCCACGGGAGACAGAGGAGACGTTCAGCCCCTGTAAGATGACAGTCTCAGAGTAGTCCTCTACCCTATAGGGTTGAGCATATAAGTTGGAATCAACTCAGTGGCAGTAGGTGGGTTGGTTGGAAGTGAAAACTCAACTGGGGTGAGGTCATCTTAGAGGACGTCCTCTTGCATCTGACCCCTGCAGGGGCAGAGAGACCCCAGCAGCAAGAAACTGTAGGTGACCGTGGTGAACGAGGGTCTTTTCAACGTACTCTTAGGAACTGGTTCCCGTGCCATCATTCTCTATGAGGTCCGTGAGAAGGCAGAGTGGCCAGCCAAGATGAGCATCACCCTCGGAAACGGCTCTTCTGCTGGCCCTCCTTCCCTCCCCTGCCTCGGGCCTGCACCAGCTGCAAGTCGGCAGTGGGAAGGCGATGTGGGTGGCAGCTGCTCCGTGTTCTCTGCTTTATGCTTCTTTCCTCCCGGCACCTTTCAGGCACTATTGGCAAGCATTTGACTGCGAACCACAAGGCTGATAGTTCAAACCCACCAGTGGCTCCTGTAAAAATGTATCATTCTGGAAATTCTAGATAAGGTTGCTATGAGTCCGCATGGAACTGATGGCAGTGGGATTGGTTTGGTAGTACCTAGGTAACCCAATGAGGTAAACATTCAGCTGCTGATCAGCAGATGGGTGGTTTGAATCGTCTCCGAGGCACTCAGAAGAAAGGCCTGGTGATCATCTCAAAGGTCACGGCCATGGGAATGCTGTGGAGTGCAGTTCTGCCCTGCAGCACTCCGGGTGGCCATGAGTCCCATGGACTTCACTGTGTCTGACTTGGTTTGGGTTTTAGCTAGTTTCTGAATCCACCAGGAAGAGAGTGGTGGATACAGAGCTAGGGACAGGGGTGTTCAGTTTTATTTGAATAAGAACAATCTGGATTGGCTTTCCACTCTCTGAGCTTGGCCATCACTCCACGTGGGTGTTGCTCTTTGACTTCCTAGGCCCTGCCATGGCTGTTCAGAGAGCCCCATCACTCTAGTCTCTCTCCTGCAGGCAGATGGAGAGGGAGCCTGCACTCCAGGTGGTAGTTTGAGATTTCTTTCTAAGACTAGCAAACCAGGTTCACCTCTGGCTTCTTGCTGGGGGGCGGGGGGGGGGGGGGCGGCTCCCTGCCCCTCTAAGTGGCCTGTTCAGACAGGATTCAAGATGATTTCATGCCTTCCCTCTTACTGAGGGACTACACTTTGCCAGTATTCCCCAGAAGAGCAAACTGGCTGCTGCACGTACCCCCCCTCAGCACACCTATTCTTTTACTGTTGTTGTGAAAATACAGGCAACATCTGCCAATTCAACATATTTTCACATAGACATTTTAGGGGCACTAATTCTCCATTAATGCCACAGAACCATCCCCAATGTTTGTTGTGACATTTCTCATCACCATATACAGAACCTCCATGCTTCCTAAGCAATGACTCCTGCCACCCCCACGTCCCACACCCCCAGCCCTCCCTCTTGCCCATTCTGTTCTGTGGCCAAAACCCACTCTGACTTCCCCAGGCAAATCCGAGGACCTCTTCTGTCTTCTGTGTTTCCCAATCGTAGTGAAAATAGTCCATGTTCGCCCAGTGGTCCACGTAAGCCCGCCTCACTGAGCTTGAGATGAAGGAGCTGTGACTCTCCCCTTTCTTTCCTGGGAGGTGGCGAGAGGGAAGGGCGGACACTCTCATGCCATTCACAGCTCTCTCTCCAACCCTCCCCCCCAAATTCTTTACCAATCATCCCCTCCACACTGCATTTTCATATTCTTCATCCAGATGAGGCGAGGCAAGGGTGATGGAGCCAGTTCCCAGTCATTCCCTTTGTCAGTTCTGTTTGAAGCAGCTTTACTTCATGTGAGTACTGCTTTCTGAGCTTCATCTCACTGGAGCCCCATTCTGGAAGCAGGAGTACCCTTCTGACATCTTATTACGTAAACAACAGAAAGGCAAACGGAGTGTGTTTCAGTTATCTAGCTCTGTGGCTTCAAACAACAGTGATGCACTGTAACTCAGCATTCTGTGGGTTGACTGGCCTAGCTTATGCAGCTGCACTCAGCTGTCGGGGGCAGCTGGTGCTCACGCAGGTGGCAACTGGAGCTCTCTGTTGACTGGGCGATTCCACTCTCTTCCCTGTGGTTTCTCATCTTCCGACAGCTAAAACTGGTTCTTTTGATGGCGACCGGGGTGGTGTTTGAAGGCCCAGAGTGGAAGCGCACGGGCCTCTCGAGGCCTTGGCTCTCTTCCTGACATCCTCACATTACTGTTACCCAAAGCAAAATCACAAACCAGCCCAGATTCAAGAGGCGAAAAAAATACTTCCTTTTGCAGGGAGGCCATGCAAAAATCTGAGAACCATATGAGATGTAGGACGGTGAACAGGAGATCTTGAAAACCTTTGATACAATTTGTAGATGAAATGTCTTGGCACGCTTCCACAAGAACTAAGTGGTACCCGGTTGTCATGCCAACTCTGAAAGGGATACGTTAGAAATTCTTGGTAGTCACCCTTCTAGGGAGGGATGTACATCTTGGAATAATCAACCACTTGAGGTGAAAAGGGCAGCCTTTACCCAAGGACAAAACTCAGAAGGCTTAGGAAAGGAAGAAGAAAGGACGTGGTAAGGACGGGGAGAAGGTGGGGTAAGAGATGATCCATTGGGGAGCTTGCAATTAATGACAAAACAACGCGATCTGCTATAAATCCTCACCTCCACCCACTTACAGCCGTCGTCGATTCTGACTGGTGGCGACAGTGTAGGCAGGGCAGAATTCTTCCTGTGTGTTTCAGAGATTTCTCAAACTCCTTATCGGCAGAGAAAGCCTTCTCTTTCTCCATAGGACGAATGGTGGTTTCCAACTGCTGATCTTGTAGTTAGCAGCCCAG
This sequence comes from Tenrec ecaudatus, assembly GCF_050624435.1. Taxonomy (NCBI): domain Eukaryota; kingdom Metazoa; phylum Chordata; class Mammalia; order Afrosoricida; family Tenrecidae; genus Tenrec; species Tenrec ecaudatus. The sequence goes on from NC_134532.1 coordinate 140,830,854, forward strand.
TGCGTAACCCTCACACCACCAGGGCGCCCCAAGTTCTCCCCTCGTTCCCAAAGGTTCAAAGTGTCTAGTGCCCAGTAGGTTTTGTTATCATTGGATTATTTTAGGTCCTGAACCCAAACCAGTTTCTGTGGAGTCCATTCCAACTCATGGAATGAGGGCCATAAGCTTGGGATTCCACCAGTTTCCATCTGACCAGGAAAACCTGTTTGTTTTTTTTATGGTTTTTGAATTTGTTCTACGTTTTGCTCCTGCTCTGTCTAGGACTTTCCGGAGTGGTTGACACTGCCTAGTTGTTGTGGAGGAGTGCCGAGACAGCCTGTATTTCACAGGAGAGTTGTGCTTCGGAGGGTGGACAGGGGCTATGGCTGTTCAGAAAGAGATGACCAAGTCTTTCTTCCCAGGTGTCTCCATCAACCTTTCAGACATTTACCTGGGCAACTGGGTCCGACGGAATCACACGTTAGGACCGGAGGTGTGCTAGATCTGACTCATGGGCTCAAAACACCAAATGTTAAGTGTTCAGTATCCTCTGTTCCAATTAAAACGATAGCCTTTGTTAAAAATTAAATGGTAAAGCTTTTAATTTAATAACACGTGACTCCAAAGTAATAAATGTTCAAATTCTTTATTACCGATTTCACATTTTACTGTTATCTGTCCTCCTGGAGTTATTCATATCTATTGTAGCTGCATGGCGACACACACACACACACACACACACACACACAGAGAGAGAGAGAGAGAGAGAGAGAGAGAGAGAGAGAGAGAGAGAGTTTGTGTGTATGTCCAAACTCCACATTCAGTGACATCACATTAATAACTTGAAATCAGCCATGGCAGGTGGATTTCAGTGCTGAGAAGAAAGGAGTTTTAGATTAATGAATATAATTCAAGAGTCAGAAATAGTTTTGCAGAGGATCACATTTGAAATTTAATGACAATTTATCGGGGAAACATATGATTGGGATATAACTCCATTCGTCAAATCATGGTTGAATAGCGATGGTAGTTTGACTACAGATACTAGAGTGTGGCCACAATCAATGAAAGCACTCTGTGCAAAACGATTAGCTATATGGCATTTTCAAGAAAGGGTATTATGTATCTTACTATCATGTAAATTTTCCTATAAATTCTTTGGACCCCTGGTGGCGCAGTGGATTATGTATTGAGCTGCTAAGCAGGAGGTGAGCCCTTCAAACCCACCAGCTGCTCTGTGGCAGGAAAGATGAGGATTTCTGTTCCCCTGAGATATACAGCCTTGGGAACTCTCACGGGCATCACTACTGTCAGATAGGGTCACTGTGAGTTGGAATCAACTCAATGGCAATGAGTTTGAAATAATCTTTATATCACTACGGAAGCCTTGGTGGTGTAGTGGGTTAATTTTGGGCAGCTAATCACAGGGTCAGCAGTTTGAATCCATCGGGTGGTCCATTGGGCAGGGATGAGGATTTCTGCTTCTGTAAAGGTTTGCAGCCTTGGAAATGCAGGGGAATTTCTCTTATGTCCATAGGTCACTAGGTGCCAGAATTTACTCCATAGCAGTGAGTTCTACAATAAACTTGGGCATATGTATATAGCCTTATGTATATTTTACACACATATTTTATACTTACAAAAGAAAAGAGAGATTGTGGCATGCTTACCAGCATATCATCACCTACAGAGATCCTTAGTGCTCATTTTCAATTTTTGAGTATAGAAACCGAGGCTCGGAGAGATGGGATTGGCCCCTTGGTTACCCAGTTGATAGAAGTAGAGCTAGGACCAGCCCCGAGTCTCCTAATTCCTGTTCTAGGATGTTTTGCCTCTCTCCTTCTTAAAGGTAGCCACTAAAAGGTACAGAACAAAGTATGTAAAGAGCTGAGCTCACTGATTCCATTTTGCTTTTCCTCACTTTGATCCTTTTATGATATGAAATTTTTGTCATTGGTCTCCTGTTCAATCATTTTTAAAAAAAGAATATTTATTAGTTTTAAATGAGACAAGGACAAGATAAAGACAAAGACATCCAGATGAAGGACAACATTAGCATGAGATCATAATGGTGTCCAAGGATTTGCTGCTGTATAGAACTTGAAAAAGGACATGGGAGGTCAAAGAAACCTATCACAAATGCATGCTTGGTGGCAGATCAACACATTGTAGTTACAGGTGGGAGTGCTGTGGGATACTATGTTGTGGTAGAGGAAATTACAAAATTGGTCCTGGGTGGTCAGGGCCTGACCTATGACTATGCAACCCCCACACTGTGTTTTCCATCAAGGACACACCCAGGCAAGCTTCGAAGGGAGATTGTTCCTCCCTGGACTGATCAGGGGGATGGAGGTGATGTCCTCTCAGTGCACTCTGTCTGAGAGCCAGACTGTTCACGTCTGTGTTTGATGTCCAGAGGGAATTCAATAGAGGCTTAATCGACCTTAATCTACATGGGTACGGTGCAAATGGATCTGGGGCTTTCATTGTCATCCAGAGTCTTCTGCAAACTGAATGCTCAGAATTTAAGCTCTAATATAATTCCCTCCTCTGATCATTGATTTTGTTATTTATAATCATTGGATCACATAGGCCAGTGTGCGTCTTCTATGTGGACTTAGCTGAAGCCTCACTTACGTGCTGCTTGTTTTAAGGCAAGCCTTTATTCTTTCTGATAAAGACCCCAGACTATTGTTTCTGATAGCCTGGCACTTCTGGTCAATCTTTTATTAACTACCTGGTTCAAGTTAGGCCAATCAACATGTATGAAACACCTGCTAGATGTCAGGCCCTGTATGGGTCACTTCAGCCTGGTACTGCCCAACCTTGCCTTAGTCCATAAATGACCTCTTGGTAGCACCAGGCTTGTCAAACAGGTAGAGTGCCCCGAATGTAAGGAGCCTCTATTTCACTGGCAGTCAGCAGCTCTTTACTAGACCCTGTTCACTTCCCTCCCTGATATCAGTGGCTGGAGGAGAGGAATTGAGCATCAGGAGTTCAAAAGTTCCTAAATGAATTAGGTATTCCATTTTTGTATGGGCTATAACACAAATGCTTTCAATTGCCAGCAAGGATGTGGATAATTTGTCTGTTTTCCTGAGAAGGGGGCATACAATAAGGCCAATAAGTTTGGGAGCATTTGATTGACAGCACTGAGGAAATAGGGAGAAGTTCTAATCTGTCCAGAGGCTGGCTATGAGAGGGAATGGACACAACATTACTCAGGTATTCCATTCAAAAATTACTTTCATTGTATTTCCTTATTATAACCACAGCCCATGTTCTGTACAGAAAAAACCTGGAAAATATACATGCGATTAAAGAAAAAAATTTAAATTGCTCATCATCTCATCCACTTACAGATATCCCCTTTCTTATGTGGCATGCATCTTCTTGGGCCAATTTATATGATCTCGAAAAATATTAATATAGGAATTTATTTATTATAGTTCAATCCCTAACTGATCATGGTGACTCTATAGCAGTTAACAACAACTCTAGGGTCTATGTGGAAAGGGTTTGTGTTTTCCATCAAGTTGCCCCAGGAGGAATGGAGTGGAGGCTGGTGGCATTTGAAGAGTAGGTCAAATTGCTGAAAATGAGATCCACAAGGCTTGTTCTCAATAGGCAAAGGTGAGCCGACTCAGACAACAACCGGTGAAGCTGATAAGTATTCTTGGGGAGAGTGGGTCCCAGAGCCCTTGTTTGCATTATGTTCTAAACAGACACACAACATCCTTAGAGGACCTTCTCACGTTCAGATTATAGCTATAGCCCACCCCCGAAGAAAATAGCTCAAGTTATTTTTTCTTCTTTGTATAGCAATTATTTTCACCTGGTCTAGAATGCGAAGAACAATCCTTTGCAGCTGTTCCCATCCTCGGAAAGGATGCCATAATCGTCCTTAAAACCATTGTTCACCCGCCAGAACCCAAGGCACATTTCTTCTAGCACACACATGTCCGGTTGGGGTGAATTCCTGCTACATGTGGGTGAATTCTCCCTTTGCATGAGTCAGAATGTACTCTGTGAAAGTGTGGTTTTGAATTTTGTTGCCCTTTCATTCCCATCATCTTGTAGCTGGGCCAATACCATGACCAGCAGGTGGGAGTGTTGACCAAGTAACCATCACTTCCTTTGAGGGCAATGCTGCCTAGCTGCCAGTAGGGGTGCTAGATCTACACCTCTGCACTTGCATGGTGTTAAGACCATTCCTCAAAAACCAGTTATCAAGGGTTCATGAGGAAGGGCTGGGAGGGGGAGGGGAGGGGAAAAATGAGGAGGTGATACCAAGGACTCAAGTAGAAAGCAAATGATTTGAGAATAATGATGGCAACAAATGTACAAATGTGTTTGACACAATGGATGGATGGATGGATTGTGATAAGAGTTGTAGGAGCCCTGATAAAATGATTTAAAAAAAAGAAGCTAAAAAAGAAAAAGAAATTTAAAACTAAAGGGATATTAGAAACCATATCACCCAGTGTTTTCTGTCTACACACGAGGAACTCTTGAGAGGTGAGATAGTGTTGAAAGTGGAATAAAATACAGATTTGCAGGCTAGGATCGCCACCTTTCCCATGAGCTCCTTCATCCAGCTCAGGTGACCTCAAATAGCTTACCAGCCGTGTTAGGAAAACAACTAGTCCATGAACAACTAGAGAGGACTATAAAATGATACTTTCTGCTATTTGGGGTGGGGGTGCGGGGAGAAAGTCAAAAGTTTTGGGCATTTGGAAACTGGCCCAAGAGGAACACGCAAGTAAACTTTTGCTGAAGATAATTTAAAAATGGCTGCAGCAGAATCTAGACAGGGAATTGCTAGAAGTTGAAGCTATGGCTCAGAGCTGACTGGATGGCCCCTAACAAAAACAACAACGGTCATCCAAAGCCTTCTGCAAATCAGGTGACAACAATTTAAGCTCGGATATAGTCCCTCCTTCAGATTCGGGTTTTATTACAATCCTTGACTCACACAGGTTGGTATGCTTTCCCATGGTAATTTAGTTGACTCCTCACTTCGATAGGTGGGTGCTTGTTTGAAGACAAGCTTTTAAGGTTCCAGATGCCATTTGTTCTGATAGCCGGGCACCATCTGCTTTCTTCACCACACATTGCTGTAGCACCCATATCTTCATGAGGGCAAGCATCAAGCAGGGCGGCCACTGAGAATTCTTAATGCGCAATAAATGTCAATGGTATCAATAATAATAATGGCTGTTAAGTATCTATAACTTGGGAGTGAAAGCTGGGTTTGCTCCAGTGGGAAAATGTCCCTTTTTATTACCCATTGGATAGGGAGGGCTCCAGAGTCCCTTGTCTACTGTCTACTAGTAGCCTCACCAGAAAACAAAACTTTGGGCCAGCAGTTAAGTATGGTGTGGACATGGATGTGGAAGGGGTGGAGGAGACAGTGAGTCACTGGCCTGGGTAGCTCAAGCTGGAAGGAAGACAGAATTAAATGATGGAATAAAAGCATGCTTCATCTTCACCTTGAGATCCTACTTAGAGGGAAAAATAAATAAACTAAAGGCTAAGTAACAAAACATAACATTTAAAAAATGATAGAAACCCATTGGTCATTTTTATCAAGTAACATATGTGAGGTTTAGTATTTTAAAAAATCACTTTATTAGGAGCTCCTACAGATATTATAACAACTCAATTATGTCAAGCATAATTGTACAATTGCTGCCACCATCATTTTCAAAACATTATCTTTCTTCTTGAACTCTTTGATATCAGGTCCCTTTTATCCCCTCCCTCTCCCACCATACCCCCAAGGAACCCTTATTATTATGTTATATGTTTATCTATCTATCTATCTATCTATCTATCTATCTATCTATCTATCTATCTATCATCTATCTATCTATCTATCTACCTATCTAGTTTGCTGTATCTTACACCATCCAATGTGTCCGTTCACCTACCATTCTGTTGTTCATTCCCTTTGAGTGGGGTGATACAGTCATCATTGCTATCAGCTCCCCCTCCCCCCTTCTCTTCCTGTACCCTTAGGGAACCATTACTATTTCTGAAGGGTTTATCTATCTTGGATTTCATGCATTGAATGATATTAGTTATACAAATGAACATATGCAGGTCTAACAAGATTAATGAGTTAAAACTGAGACTGTAATATTAAGGGAAGGAAATATTAAAGAACTAGAGGATAGTTATGTGTTTCATCGGTGCTATACTGCACCCTGGATGATATATCATCCCTTACATGTGGTCCTTTTTAAAAACAATTTTTGGGATCATTTTATTGGGGACTAGTACAGCTCTTACCTTATCACAATCCATACATCCATTCATTGTGTCAAGTACATCTGTACATTTGTTGCCATCATCATTTTCAAAACATTCTCTTTCTACTTGAGCCCTTGGTATCAGCTCATTTCCCCCCTCCCTTCCTCATGAACCCTTGATAATTTATAAATTATTATTTTTTCATGTCTTACATTGACCAATGTCTCCCTTCACCCACTTTTCGATTGTCCATCCCCCAGGGAGGGGGTTATATGTAGATCATTGTGATCGGTTCCTCCCCCCAGCCCCCCACCTTCCCCTTAACCTCCGGTATCAGTACTTTCATTATTGGTTGAGGGGTTCATCTGTCCTGGATTCCCTGTGTTTCCAGCTCTTATCTGTACCCATGTACATGCTCTGGTTTAGCCAATTCAAGGTAGAATTGGGGGCATGATACTGGGGTGGGGGCGAGGAAGTATTAAAGAAGTGTTAAAGAAGTAGAGGAAAGTTGCATGTTTCATCGTTGCTATATTGTACCCTGACTGGCTCATCTCTTCCTTGTGACTCTTCTGTGAGAGGATGTTCAATTGTCTACAGATGGGCTTTGGGTCTCCACTCTGCACTCCCCCCTCATTCACAATGATATAGTTTTTTGTTCTGGGTCTTTGATGCCTGATCCCGGATCCCATCGACACCTCATGATTACACAGGCTGGTGTGCTTCTTCCATGTGGACTTTGTTGCTTCTCATCTAGATGGCCACTTGTTTATGTTCAAGCCTTTAAGACCCCAGATGCTATATCTTTTGATAGGTGGGCACCATTGGCTTTCTTCGCCACATTTGCTTATGCACCCGCTTTGTCTTCAGCGATTGTGTGGGGAAGGTGAGCATCATAGAGTCTTGGGGTATTAGAACCAAGTGTTCTTGTATTGAGCGAGTGCTTATGTAGAGGCCCAATGTCTCTCTGCTACCTTAATACTTAACATATAAATATATGTACATAGATCTATTACCTTATCATTATATATAAATATATTTACATATGTACATGCCTGTATTTAGACCTCTATAAATGCCCTTTGCCTCCTAGTTCTTTCTCTATTTCCTTTTACTTTCCTTTTGTCTCACTTTCATCTTTGACCTTTATTCGGGTTTCAGTAATTCCTCTTGGTTACATTGCCCTTGATCAAGCTCCACAAGTCATCCTATGTCCTCCTTGCCATCGATTTTAGATCTCTTGTTGTTCCATTGTCCCTGAGTTTGTCAGCACCACTTCCTCCCCCCCCCCCCCCGTTTGCCCTCTCTCTCATGTCCCCTGGGACCATCAGTCCCATTGTTTTCTTCTCCGGATTATGTGTCCTGCCTATTTTATCTACATAGGCATGCAGAGACAACAATAAGCACAAAAACAGGACAGAGCAAACCAAAATAACAAAACAAACAACAACAAAACTGACCACAAAAAAGAAAAGAAAAGCCTTTAAATAATCCCAGGTATGTTTGTTCACCTTTAGGAGTGTTTTCCAGTTGAGTATGATGGGCACCTCGTCCTGGCCCCCAAATCTATTTTTGGTATTCCCTGGGGACTTCATTGCTTTGCTCCTCTTGCTGTTCTGTTGCACACCCATAGCATTTCACCCCATTGTGGTGGGGTCAGATCGGGCGCAATTCCTGCACTGTGCCTCCAGTGTTGGCCCTCGTGGCACTGTGGGTCAGTGAGGGACATCGTGTCTTGTGGTGGGGCAGGCCCCTGTGTGGTTCTTCTATGAGGACTGTCCAATTATCTTATGGGTGGGTTTTAGGTCTCCACTTTGTCTATGCTCCTTCATATCAATTTGATTGCTTGGTTTTGAACTTCTGATACCTATTCCTATGGACACCTCATGATCACACAGGCTGGTGTGCTTCTTCCATGTGGGCGTTGTTGCTTTCCTGCTAGATGGCTGCTTGTTTTACCTTCAAGCCTTTAAGACCCCAGACAGCTTTCTTCAGCACATTTGCTTATGTACCCATTTTGTCTTCAGCGATGGTGTTGGGAAGGTGAGGTTCATACATTGCACATTGTTAGAACAAACTATTCTTGGGCTGAAGTTTTAATAAGTAGAGGCCCCAAGTCCAGCTGCTTCCTTATTGTATTTACATATGTGTATATAGATACACATACACAAATACACCTATATTTATATACACACATATATGTATTTATACATATATACATAATTTTCACTCTCTTGATCTTTCCTCTTTTTCTTTCCTCCTGCCCCTTTATCATGTTTACCTCTTGGATACATTTCAAGTGATCAAACATGACCAGGAACGCTCCACCCTCCTCACCATCAATTTTAGATTCCTGTTATTCCTCTGTCCCAGTTGATGGCTCACTGCTCCCCTTCTCCCACCTCCTCCTTTCCCATGCCCCCACGCCCCCAACCATCGCTCCCATTGCTATCTCCTTGGGGTTGCTTATCCTGTCTATCTTTCATAGAGAGACACCAATTGAAAAAGGCAAAAAGAGAGACCATACAAACAGTCCCCCATCTAACTGTGGTCCTGACCCAGAGTAGATGAAGATCCCTGTGTTCAATGTCAACCGGGCCCTCTTATAATCCATTTGTCCCATCCCCCTTTTCTTTCAGGGACCATTTCCCAGGACCTTACCTAGCAGCACTTCCCAGCACTTACCCCCTTTAGTCCTCAGCATTCCTGCCCAGGGGAGGGCTGAGGGGCTCCTGCAGTCAAGGATGGAGTGCTCTCTCATGGTGACCCACCCCCCCACTCTGTTACAACTTTAGGCTTTCAGTGTGGCCCCTTGTGGATATTCCCCAACCAATTCAGATGAGGTGCCACTGTCCCCCGTGTCTACCATGGGGATTCCTCAGGACTTCCTGGATTCGCTCCCTTGCTGGTCTGTTGCACCCTCCTCTTGGTTTGTCCCCATGTGGCCAGGTCAAACCGCCGCACTCCCCAATCTGGATGTCAGTGACTATCTGTTGATTTTGTTACTTAAATTTTGTTTCGGTTTGTTTAATTTAAACCCAGCTTGTTTGTAACCCGCCCACCCCTCCCCTTTTCCAACCCTCCTGCTCCATTTTGTAATTGATTTCTCCTTCTCATTCCTGAGTCTGAGTCATTCATTGTCAAATGCTTTGAGATCATGATATGTAAATGTTGTATTCACAGAAAGACACGATATAAAATCAAAATGGCCAGAAAGGGGAGCATGAAAATAGTACTCCTTCTTTTTTTTCTTTTCCCAGTCTCACATGGTAGGTACAACACTGAATAATTGCTGGGTACCTTTGACAAATAGGGAGAACAGGTCATTTGGGAGCTGGGGAACTTCAAAACCAGGTTGCCTTCAGGAAAATTTATGAGTGGATTACTGTGTGCAGTCACCAGTAAATAGGGCACCAGGAACCTGGGCTGAATTGATGACACTTCACTGATTGGGGCTGGGACGACTGAGCAAAACTTTCTTTAGTCAAAGTGACTTAGAGAGCAAATTGTTCATAATAGATAGAACGACGAAAAACCCAAAACCCAGAAGATCTAGGCGTGCAATGAAATCCATTCTCTAGGACTAACCATCAAAAGGGAACAGTGGATTAGGTTTGGGCCTAGTCACCTCAAAGTGGGCAGTTCAAACCCACCAGCCACTCCTTGGGAGATAGATGAGGCTGTCTGTTCCTATAAAGATTTATAGTCCCAGAAACCCTGTGTAGGCTTGCTATGAGTCAAAGTGGACTTGGTGGTCCAGTAGTTTAAGCACCTGGCTACTGACTCAAAGGTTGGTGGTTTGAAACCTCTAGTCACTCCAAGGGAGCAAGATAAAACCGTCTGATTCCATAAAGATTTACAGTCTCAAACCCCATGGAGTTCGTTTTATTCTGCCCTATAGTGCTGCAGTGAGCTGGAACCAACCCAGCAGCAATGTGTTTTTGTTTTGTTTAATGGTCAGAAAAACCCGAGAATGTTATTTACACAAGAAGCGATATAAATAGACAACAAATCCTTGGGAAAAGATTCTGCCCTAGTAATTATATGAATTGTATGGGCAAAACCATCCAATGCCGGTGAAACTAGTAAAAATAAATTACAATTATAAAGCCAAAATCTGACAAGGCTTTTAGGAAAACTGTGTTCTCATGCTGCCATACATTGGTACAATGTTTCTGGAAAGCCCCATGGTAAAATGCAGTGAGCCAGGAAACATCACATCCATTGGTCTGGTACATGTACACTTGAGAATATTTCCAGACAAGTGACTAAAGAGAAAGGAAAAAAAAGGAACAAATGGGAGTAACTCAGATACCTACCCTTCCTAAATGATAACAAACTGTGACCTATCGGGAACACGAGACCGTTCCACTAAGAATGATAAACTTGCACAGCACGAGAACAAATCACAAGCTGTCCACAGTAATGCTGAGGGAAGACGGTTTGACTAGAACATATGCAAATATTGACTAAAACAAAACCAAACCACAAGGACTGGTGAGGGATTCTGACTCCCAGGGAGGTCACGTGGTGAGTCACGGTAGAATGTGTTTCCTGCGGTCTCCAAGGGGCTGGGACCTTTCAGAAGTGGATTGCCAGGCCTTGCTTCCGGGGCACCTCTGGGTCGATTCAGATCGCCGACCTTTTTCTTTAGTAACCAAGTGTTTGCTAAACTGTGTCCACCGCCCAGGATCTCCCTCAACACCAGCGGGTTAAAAGTGCCCGTACTACAGGAGAGCGAGGGAGAGATGCTGCCATTTTGCTGCAGGGCGGAGTGAGAAGTTAACACAGGTGTTTGGGTTTCCCGTTCCTTTGAAGTTCGTGCTGATCTTTCCTTAGGAAACAGAGCTGTGGAGCCTGCATCTGTATTGCGAGTGCCCCAAGCAGCAGCGAGGCAGGCAGGCAGCACGTGGAAGCTGCGCGGACAGCCTCTGCAGGCAGGCTGCACCCACCCACAGCAAGGCCACCCCGGAGCTGCCCGCGTGCGTGCGTGCATGCGTGTGTGCGTGTGCCGGCCGGCCCGTGGGAAAGTCCGGTCAGGATGGGCTGTGGTCAGCCCGTCTGCTGCCAGAGCTTGGGCTCCCCGGGTCGCATACGTGTTTCCTTTTGGTGCAAGTGTGGGAGAGAGGCGGGCTGTTGGCTCGCTCCCTCCACTTGCGCTGATTGCCTCCTTCAGCCAAGAGCACGTTTCAACATCGTGGGTTCGGTTCACCTCTTCCTTCGGGGCTGAGCCTCTCTGCTGGTTAGATGCCTTCTCTGGCCACTTCTCGCGGACGAGACGTTTTATTACAACGCCGCCGTCTCACATCGCCTCTCGGCGGGTGCAGCCACACACTGGGCTGTGGGTCACGCGGGGCTGTTTGCTTTTGGCGCCCGCACCTGGGGAAGGGAGCAGGGCCCCAAATCCAGTGGGTCTTTCACTGATTTGCCGCAACAAAGACCCCGGGTCTCTGGGTTCTGCCGGGAATTCTGCTGGCGTCAGGCAGCTCCCCACGTGGCAGCAGCGAGGCGGGCCTGGGCCCAGCCATCTGCTGGAGCAGAAAGACCAAGTGTGTGTCCGAGACCCTGGAAGGAGAGACGCGCATCGCCGCCTTGCCGTGTGTCCGGAACGCTTCCTCAGCACGGTGTCTCGAGCAGTTTTGAGCTGCGAAATTGCTCACACTCTTATTCCCAAATCTTCCCATCCTCTCTTCTCTGCCCCCCCTTTTATTTTCTCTACAGATTTGAGACTTTGTCATCACAGTCAACCCAATGGCAAGTAACAATGAACAACAGCAGTTGCTGTGACAACCGTGTTCTTCAGAGCAGAACGGCGCCCTAGAGCGTTTTTTAAAATCACTTTATTGGGGGCTAGTACAACACTGATCACAATCCAGGCATACATTCATTGTGTCACGCACTCTTGTACATTTGTTTCCCTCATCATTCTCAAAACATTTTCTTTCCACTTGTGCCCCTGGCATCAGCTCCTCATTTTTTTCCCCTCCCTCCCCACTCCCGCCTCCCTCATGAACCCTTGATAACTTACAAGTCATTATTACTTTGTCATATCTTACACTGTCCAACGTCTCCCTTCACCCACACTCAGTTGACTGACCTCCAGAGAGGCAGTTATAGGTAGATCAAGCCTAGTGGGTTTTTGATGGCCGTAACCTTTCACAAGTAGGTGGCTTTGAATCACCAACCTCTTGGTTAGTAGCAGAGTGCCTGTTTGTGCTATCCAATAGGGATAATACTGAGTAGATACAATGAGCTAGAAATGCTTTTAAGTTCTATCTATCTATCTATCTATCTATCTATCTATCTATCTATCTATCTATCTATCTATCTATCTATCTATCATCTATGTTCCTTACAACCACCCTCTGAGCTAGATGGGCAGTTTTTCAGGTGCAGAAAGCTTAAGTAAGGTCTCAAACGCACATAGTCTTGGCCACAGCCTAGGCCGTGGGTCCCTGTGCTGCCTGCTGCCCCTAGTAAAGGTAAGGTCCTTACCCTGCGCTGCGCAGGGGACTGATGTGTAAGAGACGAGGAGGAGGGAGGTGAAGGGATGTGTGTGAGCGCCAACGTGTTCCGATAATTGACCTGCTCATCTGTAAGACTGAAGGATTAATAAGAAGATTCGCCTCCTTCAGCCTGCTCATCGGGTTGTTGTGATGATGAAATTTGTTAGTAAGTATAAAGTCCTCAGTGCTATTAAGAGCCCCACGACACAGTGGGCACAGCACTGTACTGCTAATCGAAAGGCTGCTAGTTCCAACCCACCAGCCTCAGTAGGAGGAGCAAGCACTGAGGCAGAACGTCAGTATCGCCCAGTCCTGCCCCGAGCTCCACCTCTGGAGCGTTTCATCTTTGCCTTTGTGAGGAGAACTGGGGACTGTGTCCAGCGGGTATGACAAATAGTCACACCAACGAACAGTGCTGTCTTGGGTTCCAGCAGGGTCAGCCGGCGAGGAGGATGACTGAGGCTAACAACGTCGGACCCAACCTTAGCTGCTGTCTAGTTGGCCCGAGTCATGGTGCGCCATGCAGCAGAACAAAATGCTGCCTGAGCCTGCCACCCGATGCTCCATTGCAGGTCAGCCCTCTGTGGCCCATACGGTTTCCATTGACTGATTTTTGGAAGTAGGTCACCAGGCCTTTATTCCTAGTGTGTCTTAATCTGAATGCTCTGCTGAACCTGTTCGACATCCCAGCCCCATTCAAGCCTTCATTGACAGATGGAGGGATTCCATCTGCTGGGACTCCATGCTGGGCCTCCCAGGACCCCAAATTGAACCAAACTCGACCATTGAGTCCCTGCCGACTGACAGCGACTCTATAGGACAGGGTCGAACTGACCTGGAGGTTTTCGAGACCGTACCCCTCTCCTTACGGGCATAGCAAGCTCGTCTTTCTCCCTGGCCTCCCACGTAGAAGACGAGACTCCTACCGCCCAACCTCCAGTGCTGTCAAGGACACATAGTAGGCACACGGAAATACACCCCACAGAGGAGTTTGGAACTAAAAGGAGGAGAGTAGAAAGAGCCTTCCTCCGAGGAAGGACTTGTTCTTTGAGCAGAGATGGGGGAGATGAAGGCAATGAGGCGAAGAGGGCGAGGAGGCCTGATTATAATATTCATGGTTGCGACTGGGGAGTTTAGTCAGAAGCAGAGGCTGGAAACACCTTGGTCTTGCCGTCAGATGCCAGCTTGTATTTACCAAGTGAAAAGATGACATTGTATACATGAGAAAAAGTGAAAATCACAAGCATTTCAGTGCCTGCGCCGTGGGAAGATGGCCGGTCTGGGGTCCTGACATTTGTGTGGCTGTATGTCCAGAGTGCTGAATTCTCCCCGGCTCCCCCTCCGTATTAGTGCGGGGAGTGGGCTGGGGCCTCTGCTCCGGGTTCCAGACTCTCCGGGTCCACCCTCATTGGAAGGTACCGTCTCCAACCGCCTGGGGAGTCTCCATGGATGGTGGAGACAAACCTCACAGAGACAGAAGGGCTCACCCTTCATATGCACAGGGACCAAGGTTTACACCTGGGTGCCAGGGTCAGGTGGGAGGGGGAAGCAGAGGTCTCCTGAGTTCCAGTGAAAGGTGATAAAGAAGTCTAGAAATGGCTAGTGGTGGTGGGTGCGTGGGTGACTGGGGGAAGCTGTCATGGCCCTGAGCTGTCCATGTGAAAATGGGGAAAATGGCAAATGCTCTCTCTCTCTCTCTCTGTCTCTCTCTCTCTCTCTGTCGCTCTCGTGTTTGCTCTGCCCTCTTCATACAGCTTTTCTTGAACGGTGTGGATGAATAACTTAAAAAATAAAACTAATTATATATAAAAGAAATGCAAAATAATAGAGGTTTCAGCTTCTACTAGGCTGGAGTTGCAGAGCTAGGACGTGATCGCAAGGCAGGGCCCTCCTCCCACACATCTGGTTCAGCCTCTCAGTGGCTGCAGCTGTGCTGTGGTTTGGCTTTATTTTGTTTTGCCGGTTGAGGTGGGGTGTGGGGTGGGGCAGGCGGGGGAGTGTCTCACAGCCCTAGATCCCAGATCCTGTCCTGGGAGTGATTCCCAGCAAGGCTGGGGGGCTGCTGAGAAAGTTGCTGGACTGGGATGGGGGTGGGGAGCCGAAGTCCTTTCCAAGTGACCTGCTCGGTGCTCACGGGCCCTGGAGGTCCCTGCGAGCTGTCCTGCCCAGGCTGGACCCATGCCAGCCTTGGACCAGCAGCTGTGTTCTGCACCTTGGAGTCCTGATGAATGCAAAATAATTGCAGCTTCCAGCTACAGCCAGCTGGCTGCCAGGGGAGTGCTCACATGGAGGGGAATTCTGTCGGGTCTTCCGCCCCCACCCCATCTTTCTGCTCTCAGAAAAGGCAGCCTTTGTTGCTCCTCTCTGGGCATCAGCACACAGTTGGAAGTGGCAGGAACTGGGAAGCGATGGGATATCACGGCGTTTCCCCTGCATTTCCCCTCTGGCCTTCAGTCTAGATCTCGGGAACGCATCGGAATCGCCTGGACACTGCATTATGAGACATAATTCACCTGGACTTCCCCGCCTTCCTAACAAACACTGCCCTTGTCTTCGCAGAGTTGGCAGTGTGTCGCAAACCCGTGGGCTGCTTCTTGGTGGCATGGGTTCTGTAAAGTGGGTGGTGGTGTTTCAGCTTTGGGAGGCTCAAAGAAGGTATCGTCACGTATGGGTTGGTGAGTTTTGGATGAAGACCCCATGGTGATCAGGGCCACACGGAATGCCAATCCTTTCCTCTCACCCTCTCTTCTGCTTGGGAGACTCCCACCCTCTTCGATCACCCCTGTCAGAAATCGCATTCGCCTCATGAGTAAGCTACATCCACATCAGAACACCAGCCTGTGTGACCCAATGACTACAAATAATACGACCCAAACCCAGAAGAGGGAACGGTACCAGTGCCTGAGTTTTAAACACCTGGTTTGCGGAAAGCTGTGAATGATAGTGGTAGCTCCAAATCCATTTGCAGGGTTCCTACATGGACTGATTCCTCGGTGAGCATTCATGACCCTAACATCACACGAAAAGCATTGTAAGGTGGGTTTTAGCAGCTCTGCCTAGGCTGGAACCCAACACCTTATAATCTGCTCTTCTTCTGGACCCAATGTGAATTTATTATGAAAATTTAAAATTCTCCATTTTCCCTTAAATTGAGTTCTTTACCGGTATATGGTTTATTTGTTGCTTGTTTATTTGCCCTTGTTTTATGTTTATAGGGAAACCGGGATGGTGGGTTTAGGAAGACAGTCCCTGGACTGAGGCTTGCCTGGAACATGGAAGGGGCATGTGGGGGACATGGTCAGTCAACGTCAGTGGGCACCAGGAGGAAGAAAGGCTTGAGAGTCGATCGTGGCGATGACTGTACAACCCCACTTGATATGACTGAACGATTGAATTGTATGGAAGGTTAGTTCTAGTGCAATAAAAATGTAGAAAAGAAATCGTGTCCTCTGGCAGCCCCCTGACAGCTGCAGCCACTGCCGCCTAGAGTTCGTCTTCCTTTTCATTTGATGTCTTCATCCTTGTGCCTGGAAGATCAGGTCATCAGAGACGAAGTCCTTGTTGGTCTTGGGTAGAGCTTCCAGTACTGGCTCATCATTAAGTCTCCTCTGAGATTCTCTACACGGCTTGTAGTGGCAAGCGTGCTCCATGCTGGCCTCGAGGCCTGCTTCTCAGAGCCGCACGTCTTGGTTTGAGATGGGACCTTTGTAATCTCCCTGGACTGTGGGACTGGGGTCACCAAACCCCCTGGAATGTAGAGCCTCCTTTTTCCTGCTGCTTGGAGACGTGTCTAAGAATGAGGACAAAGGTCAAACCTGTACATTTAGGATCTTGTGGTACTGTCAGGTCAGACAGCTAACTGGCAAGATCTGAGGTTCAAACTCAACAACTGTGCAAATCTGCTCCTGTAAAGATTTACAGCCTGAAACCCCCAGAGCAGTGGTTCTCGGCCTTCCTAACGCTGCGACCCTTTACTACAGTTGCTCATGTTGTAGTGAGCCCCCACCATAACATTATTTCCGTTGCTACTTCATCACGGTCATTTTGCTGCTGTTATGAATCGGGCGGCCTTGTGAAAGGGTTGCTTGACCTCCAAAGGGGTCGTGACCCACAGGTTGAGAACCTTTGCTCTATAGGGTCACTGTAAGTCCAAATGGACTCGGTGGCAGTTGTTGTTAGGTGCCATCCACACCTGCATGTAGCAGAATGAACTCTGCCTAGCCCCGGGCCTTCCTTTCCATTGCTATCTTTGAGCAAATTGCTAGAGCCGCTGTGTCCATCGTGTCATCGAGAGGCCTTCTCTGTTCACTGACCTCCTATTTTGATTGAGCACAGTGACCTTTCCCAGGGACTAGTCTCTCCTGATAACATGTCCAGAGCACACGAGGTCCTGCCATCCTGCGTCTCAGGACATCCTGGTTATCCTGCCAAGACACACCTGTGTGTTCTTCCGGCAGCCCCCGCGGGGCGCTCTCAACATTCCTCACCAGCCCCAACAGTTCTCAGCCTTCGCCAAGCATGGTAATGTCATGGAAAACTTGGAAAATACCAACATCTGGGTCTTACCCTCAAAGGCCCTGAGTTAACTGGTCTGGGACCCCAACCAAGATGTTTCAAGGCTGGTTTTCATGTGCCGTACGGGTTGCTCTGGTGGACTGCTGATGACTGCCCCCTAGAAGGAGATCCTTAATTAGCAATCCAAGGAGAAAGAGAAGAATTGTGAGAATCAAAAGATGTTTGTTAAAAAAACGAGGCAAAGGAAAAGAAAGGTGGAAAACAAACTAGCCCCCTGCCAGACTTAGACCAGAGACTTCAGGGTGATGGTTCTCAATGACCCAGCCTGCTAAAGTCACTTAGAACAGGAGATGATCAAGTCAGAGGCCTCACTCCGTCTGAAGATGTGGAGAATGGGCTCAGAATCTACGTGGTGTGTCTGGTGGGGAAGTAGCTCCTCACTTAGCTGTAACACAAGAGCGTCCAGCGACGAGGTGGGGTAGGTTCTTTCCTCTCTCCAAAACCAAACCCACTGTCATTGCGCCAATTCTGACTCATGGCGACCCTGTAGGACACAGGGTAGAGCTGCCCCCTGTGAGTTTCTGAGACTAACTCTTTGCCAGAGTAGAAAATCCCATCCTTCTCTTGAGTTGCTGGTGGTTTTGAAGTACTGGCCTTAACATAACAGTTAGCAGAACAGCCTGTAGCTACTACCCCATCATTGCTATCACTCCCGCAAGGCTTTGCTATTTTATACTTTCTGATGATAAGGAAATCCAGACCCCCTCCAGTAGATGGGACAGTCTCCTGCCCTGTGGTTGGTAGACTGAAATCATCAGATACCCTCCAGACCTTGGAAGATGCAGAAGGTAAAAGCAAAGTCCCCATTTTTCCCATCAATCACGACAGATTGGTGGCAGTTCTTGGAAAAAGGAACAGGATGAGGAGGGTTATCTACGCTATAGGCCTGTGCCAAGAAGGTATAGAGGCTGTATCCAGTCCAACGTGTTCCGAGCGCAGATGCTAGACCAGTGGCTGTGGAGCCCATTCTGACTCAGGACGACCCCAGGTGTGTGCAGTGCTTCTGGGCCATACTGGATTTTCAGTGGCTGGTTTTCCAAGCTTTTCTTCCAAGGTGCTTCTTAGTGAATGTGGACCTCTAGCCTCGCAGTTGGTAACAGAATGATATTTTTGCAGTCTCCAGTCAGCCGTTAAACTCTTTCTTCCATTGAGTCAATTCTGACTCATAGTGACCCTTTAGGACAGGGTAGAACTGCACCTGGTGTTTCCAAGACTGTAGCTTTTTACAGAAGCAGAAAACCTCGCCTTTCTCCCAGTGAGTGGCAAGTGGATTAGAACTGCTGACCTTGATGTTAGCAGCCTAACATGTAGTCCACTATGCCACCAGGGCATAGTGGGTCTGATATGACTTTAGTGGATCATGGACAGTGTTAACACAATAACACTGTGATCAGGTGCTGACTTGGTTCTAACTCATAGTGATCTCGCGAACAACAGAAAAGACCATGTCCACGTAGAACTGCATACCTACAGTGTCGAGTGATGAGTCACTGGGAAAGTTGATGATGTTATAGTGCAATTGCCTTGTACCCCAGGGAGATGATTGACAAGGTTTTACTTTACTGTTCCTATGGGTTTTTGTTTTCTTGCCTTTTTTTTTTTGGCCTCGATCAGAAGGCCTTGGGCTCCCCATGAGCAGCGCCGGGGAATTTGTTTGTTTTTGTCTTTTGTTGTCTGCTAATTGGTTTGTTGCTGGTGTTGGGCGACTTGTCTTATGGGGTTTTGAGTTAGTCATAATAGGGTCCCAGCAGTAAACCTGAGTTATGCATAGCTCCCGGACAAGCAGATGGATTCTGGCCCCACTGGACTTGAGCCCCATCCAAGAGCAGTTAGTCCCTGGTCGATACTCACCTCCATGAAATGATCTCTGGAGATATGGGTGCTGTAGTAAAGTGTGGGGAGGAAAGCAGACAGCACCCGGCTATCAATCAGAATAGTGTCTGGGTCCTTAAAGGCTGGCATTCTAACAAGCCATCTAAGCGAAGAGTCAACTAAGCCCACATGGCAGAAGCACACCAGCTTGTGTGATCCAAAGATGGTCATAACGAAATTCAAATATGATGAAGGGAAAAGTATCAGAGCTAAAATTGTGAGCACCCAATTTATGGAAGGCTACGGAGGACAGTGTGAACCCCAAACTCACCTGCAGACTATCTAGTCAGATTAAGCCACTGGCAGATCTCCTCTAGCCACAGGCAACGGTCTGGAATAGCCTTACTATCATTGTAATCCTGATTATACTAAGTCAAACGTGACACTTGTCAGCTGACCCCTCCTAGGCTCAATCTGAACTTGTTCTGGGTGCAAAGATCTCTTGTTTATTCCGTGACAAAAACTCTCCCTTGACTTTTAAATATTCATGGTCGCCCTCTTTTCTTACTCATTGTTTGTCTTTTTATCTTTATATTACTATTGTTTTATCCTTACCACTCCATTTCATTTTTGTTTCTGTTGGGTTTACCAGCACAGGAGTGGATGCATAGAGACCACAACTAATGGGAAGTTCTGTAGGGATTGGAGGGGGTAGGGGAAGATGGGGAGGAAACAATGAAGGTGGGAGGGGGAGTGAGCGCTAGAACTGAAGGGGATTTTACACAACTCACTTTAAAGGTGATTTAATCAGTGGGGGGGGGGAAGCAAAGAAAATGCTCTGAAAGTGACTGTAATAATGAGTGTACAGTTCTTCTGGATAAGATTGAACTATTGAGTTGTGTGATAGGTGGATTCAGTGCCAATATAAATGGGTAAAAAAATAGCGTGTCCAGACCTGCGCCCTCCTCACAATCATTTCTACGTTTGAGCCCATTGTTACCACCAATTGCATCAGCCATTATGTCAATCTTTCCGGCTGAGGATGTTCCTCTTTCTGATGACCCTCTACTCTGCTGAGCATGACGTCCTGCTCCAGGGACTGGCTCCTCCTGAGCACGTGTCCGAAGTATGTGAGATGACATCTCGCTGTTTGCACTTCTCAGGATCCCGTTGGCTGTGCTTTTCCAGGGCAGATCTGTCCATTTTTCTCGTGCACGGTCTATTCCGTTTTCTTCACCAGCACCATGGTTCAAAGGCACGTGTTAGTCTCTCGTACTTTGTCATTGTTCAGCTTTTGCACAGGAGGCAGCCGAAGCGACCAAGGGTCAGTGCTTTATAATTTATTAAAGAGGCCTTTTACTGGTGATTCGATAGTGAAAGTTGGAAACAAAGCAGAAAGATGAGTAGTTGGAAAATGTAACCTTGATGATAGAAACAATGCCAAAGATCACATGGTAAAATCTTGCAAGACTAACTACTTACTGAGTGGAAATCCCCTTTTTCCAACAACGGAAACAGGAGCTATAAACGTGGACCTCACCAGCAGCGCACACAGGAATCAAAGGTACTACTTCTGTGGA
Organism: Tenrec ecaudatus; assembly: GCF_050624435.1. Lineage (NCBI taxonomy): Eukaryota > Metazoa > Chordata > Mammalia > Afrosoricida > Tenrecidae > Tenrec > Tenrec ecaudatus. The sequence continues at coordinate 140,851,558 of NC_134532.1, forward strand.
AAGCGATGATGGAGAAACCAACAAACAATCGTACAAAACATCAGTACCTTGCATTCTAGTAAGAAGGAAATACTTTTAATGAAAATTTGATTTCACTTTCATTTATATTTTTGTGTGCCCTGGATGGCAATGCATAATACATTTTTTTAAAAAAATGCAAGTCTCCATTAAATAAATAAGAAAACCAGAATTAAAAATAACCAGCCTCAACCGTGGGGTCTTGCCAATTTAGGTTTGCCCAGCTGAGCAAGTCCCTACTAGCCTTGCTATAAAAATCCAGGGTTATAGTTTAGTAACACCCATGATGGTAGCAGAAAGTAGCTGCTGTGTCTCTGTTTAACCGCCTCCCGGAAAGAAGCTGTCTTGATTCAGAGCCTCCGGGGCTCAGAGGCCTGTCAGTAGGGACCCTGCAGGTGGCTTACCCCACTTCTTTTCTGTGATTCACTCTGGCACTTGAATTAAATGTGGGCCCCAACCAAGTGCTTCTCCCAGAGCTTTTATTTTCAGAAGACATTGCGTCTTAGGTTTTTCATGGATGAACTAAAGCTGTCACAGTGCCGAATGGAAAAATAAAACACTCCCCTGCCACCCAGAGCTGTCAGTCTGTTTGTTCACAGAGACAAAAGGCAGGTGCCAGGTAGGGAAGTAACTGTGAGTTGTTGATGTGGAATGATAATAAAACATGGACAAGGATCTTGCCCTCAGAAAGCCAGTACTGGCAGTGCCTGCAGGAGTGATGGCTTCCTTGGGCTTTGAATTAAATTCACTCCCAAGGATTTATTCTAAAGCACAGGAGGCTTTGCCCTGTAGCCCCACCAGGCCTGACAAAAGCTGGATATTATCTGTATTCTCTGTGCAAAGGCAAGACGGATTGATTTCTTATTTCTGAAGCGGTGGGAAGTGACTGTTTTAAAGCAATAAAACATGCCATAGGGCTTGCCACGGATTACAGGGGAGTTTTGGGCTCTGTCTAGTCCAGAAATGTTCCGATGTGGCTCTTCTTGTTCATCGCTGGGAACCCTTGATGTGTGCTTTCTGATGACCCCCTCATGGTATTGAGGAACACAGTCTCAAATGGAAACAGGATGGGTTAAGTTCTGTTTGCAAGGGAGAGGGTGAGAATGTTCTCTCATCACCTTGACTGTGCTTACTAGAATCACTATGGACGACAGTGCAAGCCCAACATCCATTTAGAGGGTCCCCAGTCCCCTCTGACCATAGACCGGAGATGTGAATAGTCTGCCTGTCAGACAGAAAGCATTGGAAAGTGGATTACTGTAGACGTAATGGTTAATCATTGCTCTGTTAAACTTGAGGTCAGCAGTTTGAAACCACCAGCTGCTCCTTGGGAGAAGAATGGGGCTTTCTCTTCCTGTAAACAGTTTCAGTCTCGGGAACCAAACAGGGCCAGTTCTATCTGTCCTGTCGGGCCGCTGTGAGTAGAAATCGACTTGATGAAAGTGAATTTGGTGTCTGGAGGAAGATTCGAATTTAATACCTCATCACTTGCTCTCCCTTTTGACTCATTTTAAAGGTGTTCCACTTTTTATTATTTTCTGCTTTCTTTTAGATTGAAGCCTTTCTGGGTTTTGTTTTGTTAGTGTTGGGGTGGGGGCTGTATGTTTTCTTTATATGAAATTCAGGATAGGTAAATCTGTAACTACAGTAACTGAATCAGTAGGTTCTTAGGGTGACAGCAGGGAGATGGGGGAAATGGGGTGCTACAACAGTGAGTACTGCTCCAGGTTGAGAGGAGGGTCCTGGGCCCAGAATGTTTGGGTTCTTATCGCCCGGCTGCCATGATTACCCTCCATCACTCCTGTAGGCAGTCACCGTTACAAGAGCGGTAAAGGTCCTTGTTATTTATATACTGACAGTGCCAGCCACTTGGCGTTTCTCATCTGGAATCCTTAAAACAGTCTTTCCGATTTTGTTCTGTTCTCCCCATTTTATAGATGAGGAAGCAGAGCTGCAGAAAGGAGCAGAGGAGTGCTAAATATAACCATAGATGGGTTGTTTCGCATTATTTCTATTTTATCCGACTTTGTCTTCCTCTCCTTATTGTGAGGGATGGCTGGGTATCACTAAAAGGCATCAAGATGGCACAGTGGCCCACATACACCCAAGGTCGTCAAGTTGGACCCACCAGCAGCCCTGAGGGGAAAAGATGATGAGCCTGTCTGCCCCAGAGGGGCAGTCTTACTCTATCCTGTAGGGTGTCTCTGTGTTACAATTGATGACAATGGGCTTGGGGCCTTGGGGGCGGGGGCGGGGAGATTTGCTTGATTACTAGAAAAGAGACTGGTGGTTTGTACTTACGCAGAGCCATCTTCGAAGACAGGCCTAGACATCTGCTACTGAAACGTCCCAGCCTGAACACCCATCCCGAGTGGACTCTGACTCCTGGCAGCCCTGCGTGCATCAGGATAGGCCACACAGGTTTTTTCCAGGAGCTAATTGACATACCTTTCTTCTGGAGTGCCTCTGGGTGAACTCAAATTTCCCTCAGCTCAACAATCTAGCTCATTACTTGGATGCGTCCGATTTTTTTATGGCTTACTTTGTTTGCAGGCAGGAAAGCAGGCATGTATATATATTTGATATTTTTAGCATCATAAATTTAGTATAAAGCAAGCTTCCATTCATGCTTTCCATGTTGATCCCCTGGAGAGCCTGACTTGTTAATCTATGACACAAGCAAACATAGAGTAATTTGATATATGTATATTGACGCTCAGTGATACTTGCTTTCCCCAAATTTTATTAGGAAGACTTTTGAAAACACAGACAATTTTAAAGAACAATTATTAACATTTTCTTTCTTTCTGTATATGTGACTACATTGTTCTTAGTCGTTTGAAAGTACGTTGCAGGCATTAAGACTCTTGTTGTTAGGTGCCGGCTAAGCGGTTCTGACTCACAGTGAGCCTCCGCTCCACAGAACAAAGTCTGCCTCCTCCTGCACCTTCCTCTCAGCCATCGCTCCACTCGAGCCCATTCTTGTCAATCTGTCTCACGGAGGCGCTCCTTTTTTGCTAACCCTCTGTTTCACCACGCGTGATGTCCTTCTCCAGAGACCGGTTCCTCTTGATAACATCTGTGTTAGGCTGGGGTTTCTACAGAAGCAAAACCAGTGACACTCATCTCAGTATAAGAAAGAACTTTATATCAAAATAGAATTTTATATCAGGGAAGCGGCCCAGCCCTGGCCTACTCAAGCCCACGGGTCAGATGCTAGCCGGAGGTCCCTCCAGACTCACGCAGCTGCCGGTCCATACTGCAGGAAGGGGAAGCAGGAAGCTGGGAGGTCATGGGCTGGTGGGTGCAGAGTTATAGGGATCCAAGGTCAGGAGGAGCACCAACAGCTCCCAGGGTCCGCAGGCCACATGGGCTGCTGCCTACCTTAGAAGCTAGACACAGAATGTAAGCAAGCAGGGAGGAGGGAGCAGGAGAGGGAGGGCAGTTATTCAGTAGCCCTTTTATAAATAGGCCACGCCCTGAAGGGGACATTATTGGGCTGTGACCCAATTGATAGGTTGAACTGTACTCATAGCTTCTTATAGGTGCACCAAGGTGACAGAAAAGCGTAGCCAACGCAATATTCAAAGTATGTGAGATGAAGTCCCACCTCTTCACAGCTAAGGAGCATTCTGGCTGTACTTCTTAAAAAAAAATTTTTTTTTTAGATTTTCTTTTTTAAATTTTTATTTATGTATTAAAAAATTTTAAAACATTTTATTAGGGACTCATACAACTCTTATCACAATCCATACATATACATACATCAATTGTATAAAGCACATCTGTACATTCTTTGCCCTAATCATTTTCAAAGCATTTGCTCTCCACTTAAGCCCTTTGCATCAAGTCCTCTTTTTTCCCCTCCCTCCCCGCTCTCCGCTGCCTCATGAGCCCTTGATAATTTATAAATTATTATTTTGTCATATCTTGCCCTATCTGGCATCTCCCTTCACCCTCTTTTCTGTTGTCGGTCCCCCAGGGAGGAAGTCACATGTAGATCCTTGTAATCGGTTCCCCCTTTCCAACCCACTCACCTGCTACCCTCCCAGTATCGCCCCTCACACCCCTGGCTATGAAGGTATCATCCACCCTGGATTCCCTGTGCCTCCAGCTCCTATCTGCACCAGTGTACAACCTCTGCTCTATTCAGACTTGCAAGGTAGAATTAGGATCATGGTAGTGGGGGGCGGGGGAAGCATTTAGGAACTGGAGAAAAGCTGTATTCTTCATCGGTGATACATCGCACCCTGACTGACTCATCTCCTCCCCTCAACCCCTCTGTGAGGGGATCTCCAGTGGGCAACAAATGGGCTTTGGGTCTCTACTCTGCACTTCCCCCTTCATTCACTATGGTAATATTTTTTTTTTGATGATGCCTTATACCTGATCCCTTTGCCACCTCGTGATCACACAGGCTGGTGTGCTTCTTCCACGTGGGCTTTGTTGCTTCTGAGCTAGATGGCCGCTTGTTCACCTTCAAGCCTTTAAGACCCCAGACACTATCTTTTTTGATAGCTGGGCACCATTAGCTTTCTTCGCCACATTTGCTTATGCACCCGTTTGTCCTTGGCGACCGTATCATGGAGGTGCGCACCCAATGATCTGATTTTTTGTTCTTTGATGCCTGATAACTGATCCCTTCGGAACCACATGATCACACAGGGTGATGTGTTCTTCCATGTGGGCTTTGTTGCTTCTGAGCTAGATGGACGCTTGTTTATCTCCAAGCTTTTAAGACCCCAGACGCTATCTCTTTTGATAGCCGGGCACCATCAGCTTTCTTCACCACATTTACTTGTTCACCCACTTTGGCTTCAGCAGTTGTGTCGGGAGGGTGAGCATCGTAGAATGCCAATTTAATAGAAGAAAGTATTCATGCATTGGAGGAGTGCTTGAGTAGAGGCCCAAGGTCCTTCTGCCACCTTAATACTAAACCTATAAATATAGGCACATAGATCTATTTTCCCATCCTCATATATATATTTGCATGTACATGTCTTTGTCTAGACCTCTATAAATGCCCTTTGCCTCCTAGCTCTTTCCTCTATTTCCCTTGACTTTCCTCCTGCCCCGCTATCATGCTCCATCCCCATCTGGGTTACAGCTATGCCTCTTCTTTACATTACCTTACCCTTGATCATTCCCTACCAGGCCTGCCACTCCCCCCTCACCACCAATTTGGATTCCATGTTGTTCCCTTGTCCCTGGGTTAGTTAACACCACTTCCTTACCCCCCACCTCCCCCTATCACAAGTCCCCCTGGCACTGTCGGTCCCGTTGTTTTCCCTCCAGATGGTTCATCCAGCCTATCTTATTTAGACAGACCTGTGGAGATAATAACATGCACAAAAACAAGACAGAGGGAAACAAAGCAACATTATACAGCAAAACAACAACAACAAACCACTGACAAAGAACAGAACAAAACACATCAAGAAAGAAAAGCTTGTAGTTAGTTCAAGGATCCTTTGTTGGCCTTTAGGAGTGTTTTCCAGTCCAGTTTTTGGGGCACCCGCCCTGACCCCGAAGTCCACTTTCAACATTCCCTGGGGACCTTGCCGCTCCATTCCCTTGCTGTTCCGCTGCACTCCCCCAGTGCTTTGTTTGCCTTGGTGTGGTGGGATCAGGTCAGGTGCAATTTGCAGTGTCTCCGGTGCTGTCCCCTGTAGCGCCATTGGTCCCTGAGGGGCATCATGTCTCTTAGTGGGGCCAGCCATGTTGTTCTCTCTGTGGACTGGCTGCTCTACTCAGGAACATCATCATCACGGCCTGGTGGACCAGGCTATGCTCCACTCTCTCCTCCTCCCCCTTCATCTGCTCCCGTGTGCTCTGATCAGATATGTCCCTCCTCCGGAGCTGCAGAATCAATGTCCTCCTTTGAAACAAATTATTCTGGTGGAGGGGCAGGAATTCACTTAATTTTTGGTACTGGGGTCAGCCTCCCAGTTCTCTCCACTGGTTCCCTACTCCATGCCGGAATGTTGCATTCACACCTTGCAGCACTGGGTTGAAGTCTGGTCCCTCTTTCCCTGTGGAGATATAAACATACCCTCCCCTTGGGTGGGTTAGTGCCCCATGTCCCCCGCTCCCCTTTTCTTCCTTATATTCATCCTTTTATTTTTCTTTCCCCACCTCCTCCCCTGTTGTCTACCATGTGCATCCCTGGATTTGATCTGGCCTCTGCCATACTACACAGTCCTCCCCCCAAAAATGTTTGTATACAGTAGCTTTTTCCCTATGCCCCTTTTGCATTTTTTAAAAAATACTTACCTCAGCGGACTCATGTTGTACTTGTCCTTTTGTGCCTGACTTACTTCGCTTAGCATGATTTCCTCCAGTTCTTCCCATGCCGCTATGTGCTTCATACGTTCATCACTGCTTTTTAGTGATGCGTAGTACTCCATTGTATGTATATACCACAGTTTTTTAATCAAATCGTCAGTTGATGGAAATTTGGGTTGCTTCCAACTCCTTGCAATTGTGAACTGTGCCGCAATGAACATTGGAGCACAGATGTCTGGCCTCAGTTTGTTTCTTGCCTCTTCTGGGTATATGCCCAGTAGGGGGATTGCTGGGTCGTATGGTATCTCTATTTCCATCTGTTATCACCAGATTGATTTCCATAGTGGCTGTACATACTTACAGGCCCACCAGCAGTGGATGAGAGTTCCTGTTTCCCCACAGCCCCTCCAACACTTATTGCTTTCTGATTTTTTGAATTGGGCTACCTTTGAGGGTGTCAGGTGGTACCTCATTGTTGTTTTAATTTGCATTTCTCTTATGGCTAAAGATCGGGAACATTTTCTCATATGTTTGTTGGCCATTCAGATTTCTGCCCCTGTGAAACTTCTGTTCAAGTCCTTTGCCCACCTTCCAAGTGGGCTATTGGTTTTTTTCTTTTTGGAAGCTAGCAGAGCATTGTAGATTTTAGTAATAAGGCCCTTGTCTGATGTGTCATTGCTAAAGATGTTTTCCCAGTCTGTGGACTCTCTTATTACTCTCTTGGTGAATTCTTTCGATGTACACAAGTGTTTTATCTTCAGTATATCCCATTTGTCAATTTGTGCCTCCTCTGTGTGTGTGTCCTTCCTTATTTTTGATAGCTTGTGTTTTCCCTGTGTCAAAGTTCTCAAGTTGGTCCCAATTTACTCATTGATGGCCCTAATAGTTTGGGGGTTAACTTTAAGGTCTGTGATCCACCTTGAGTTTGTTCTTGTGCATAGAGTGAGATAAGGCTCTCGCTTCATTTTTCTGCAGGTAAATATCCATTTTTTCCAGCACCACTTGTTAAAGAAGGCAGCTGCTTTCCATTTGATATTTTTGGGGCCCTTATCAAAGATCAGCTGTCTGTATGCTGATACTTTTATTTCTGGGTTTTCAGTTCTTTTCCATTGGTATGAGTATCTGTCATTGTACCAATACCATGCAGTTTTGAGAACTTTGGCTGTATAGTATGTGCCAAAGTCAGGTAAAGCAAGCTATCCCATAGTGTCCTTCTTCTTGAGGAGTTCTCTGCTAATTCTGGGTTTCTTCCCTCTCCATATAAAGTTGGTAATCATTTTTTCCATTTCTTTGAAGAAAGATGATGGTAATTGTATTGGGATGGCATTAAACTTATATAGTGCTTTTGGCAGAACTGACATCTTAACTATATTGAGTCTTCCAATCCATGAGCATGGAATATTCTTCCATTTGTTGAGGTCGCTCTTGGTTTCTTGTAATAGTGTTCTATAGTTTTCCCTGTGTAGATATTTTGTTGTTTTTTTTCAGTCCGGCATATCCCTCGATATTTCTATTTGTATTTGGCTATTGTGAAGGGTACCACCTTTTTGATCTCTTCTTCTGTGTCTTATCTCATGTGTATAACAGTCTGATGGACTTCTGTTTGTTGATCTTGTATCCTGCCACTCTGCCAAACTCCTCTATTGCTTCCACTATTCCCCTTGTGGAACTTTTTGGATTTTCCACATATAAAATCATATCATCTGCAAATAACAAGAATTTCACCTCTTCCTTCCCCAGACGAATACCTTTGATGTCTCTTCTTTGCCTTATGCTGTTAGCTAAAACCTCCAGCATGGTATTAAATAGGAGTGGGGACAAGGGGCATCCTTGTCTGGTTCCCTTTTTCAGTGGGATTGTGTTAGTCTTTTCTCCATTGACTACCACTTTGGCTATTGTTTTTTCATATATAGCTTGTATTGTCTTGAGGAACTTTCCTTCCATTCCTATGTTCACAAGTGTCTTAAACAGGAATTGGTGTTGGATGTTGTCGAGTGCTTTTTCTGCATCTATTGATATTATCATGTGGTTCTTATGTTTTTCATGTTAATGTGATGAATAATACTAATGGTCTTTTGTATGTTGAACCATCCCTGCATCCCTGGTATGAATCCCACTTGGTCATGGTGAATTATTTGTTTTATATACTTTTGTATTCTGTTGGCTAGTATTTTGTTAAGGATTTTTGCATCAATGTTCATTAGGGATATTGGTCTGTAGTTCTCGATTCTTGTGGGATCCTTGCCCGGTTTGGGTATCAGAGTTATACTAGCTTCATAGAAGGAGTTTGGGAGTTTGCCATCTTTTTCTATGTTCTGGAAAAGTTTGTGTAGGATTGGTGTTAGTTCTTCCCTAAATGCTTGGTAGAATTCTCCAGTGTAGCCATCTAGTCCAGGGGAATTTTTTGTTGGTAATCCCTTGATAACCTTTTCTATTTCTTCTATTGCTATGGGTCAGTTGATATTCTTGATGTCCACTGAGGATAGTCTAGGGAGGGATTGTATTTCCAAGAATTTGTCCATGTCTTCCAATTTGTTGAATTCATTGGAGTACAATCTTTCATGGTACTGTGTAACTATCCTTTTGATTTCATTAGGGTCTGTTGTAATGACCCCTCTTTCATCCCTTATTCTTGCTATTGAAATTTGCCCCCTCCTTTCTTTGGTTAGGTTTGCCAGTGGTGTATCGATTCTGTTTATCCCTTCAAAGAATCAACTTTTAGCGATATTAATTTTTTCCATAGTTCTCTTATTTTCCCTCTCCTGGATCTCAGCCCTGATTTTTATCATTTCTTTTCCTATTAGTAGGATTGTCCTGCTGACTCTGCTCTAGTTTTTGTAAATTTTGTGCCAGCGTATCAATCATGAGTCTCTCTTCCTTTCTCAGGTGTACATGTATTGTTATGAAACTTCCATTGATGACTGCCTTTGCTATGTCCCATAAGTTTTGGTATGTCGTGTGCTCATTTTCGTTGGTTTCTAGAAATTTCCTAATTTCATCTCTGATCTGTGTCAGTACACACTCCTTTTACAGTAGAGAGTTATTCATCCTCTAATTGTTTGCTCTTATTTTCTTTGTCTTCCTTTTGTTGATTTCCAGTCTTATGACACAGTGGTCAGAGAGAGAGGTCTATATTATTTCAATGTGCTTAAATTTATGTAGATTTGCCTTATGCCCCAGCATGTGGTCTATCTTCAAATATGTGCCATGGGGACTTGAAAAGAATGTGAAATTTTTTGTATTTGGATGAAAAGCTCTATCTATATTTGGATAAATATCTATCAGGTCAAATTGTCTAATTGTGGAGTTTAGCTCTCTAGACTCCTTGTTGAGTTTCTTTCCCTGTGATCTATCTTTCTCAGTGAGTGGTGTGTTGAAGTCACCCACTATAATTGTTGAGTCTGTGATTTCTTTCTTAATCTTTTGGAGTGTTTGGTTGACGTATTGAGCTGGTCTCTCATTCGGGGAATATATGTTTACAATGCTTAGTGGTTCATTGTCTATGATTCCCTTAAGCATTATATAGTGTCCCTCCTTATCTCTTTTTATGGTTTGCACTTTGAGGTCAATTTTATCCGAGATTAGGATTGCAACCCCTGCTTTGTTTGTATTGCTGTTTGCTTGGTAGGTCCTTCTCCAGCCTTTGATTCTCAGCCTATTTTTGTCTGTAGCCTTGAGATGTGTCTCCTGTAGGCAGCAGATTGATGGGTTGTGTTTTCTAAGCCATTCTGTTAGTCTCAGTCTTTTAATGCCTGAGTTCAGGCCATTGATATTCAGGGTTATTATCTCCATCTGTGGACTCTCTGATATCATCTTATACCTTTTGTGTTGGGAGTTTTCCTACTTCTTGTTGCCCTCTGGGTGAGGTTGTTCTATGTGACGGTCTCTTATTTATGCTTGTTGGCTGTACTTCTTGCACAAGAGATGTGTTTGCTCTCTATCGGTCCATGGTACTTTCAACATTCTTTGCCAATAACTTTAATCCAAATGCATCACTTCTTTTTCAGCTTTCTTTATTCATTGTCCAGCTTCAGCCTGCATCTGATGCAATTGAAAGTAGCATGACTTGGGGCAGGTGCACCTTGATTCTCAAAGTGACATCGTTTTACTCTTTACTGCCAAATTGTTCCACGTGTGTACTGAAAAATAGGACATTCTCAGACCTTGATAATAATTCAATATCCAGTTCATTCATATTTAAGTTGCCCTCAGAATACCTTTTATAAGGGATTCTTTTTGAATCGGGATGTGATCAAGTTTCTCCTCTAGTATTTGATAGTTATTTCTCTTTACTGAGCAGCCCAAGCTTTGGACATTGATTTGTTGAGGAGAAGAAGCCGGCCTTCTTGTAGAATGTCCCCTGTTTTGATTGCCTGCTTGTTTCCTGTTTTCCCTTCATGTTCCGTGAACGGGGAGTGAGGTCCACAGGTATATGTAGACCTCACGGGTGATGCTACATGTCTCACACTCATTAGCCGCCTCCTAATGTTACATTGTCCCACTAGAGCCGGCCCTACGTGTCATGACTCGGTAACATGGTGCCTACCAGAGTCTCCCTTGTGGAATTGTATTTTTCATTTTACACTTAGTAAGCCGTCTAGGGGATAATGCAACATTGAGTTATCACATTTCCCAACAATCCTTTCCCTTCATTAAAAACAACAACCAAAGAACACTTTTATTGTATTTTGGGGGAAATTGTACACAGCAGAGCAGGTTCTTATTCAACAATTTCTGCATTCAGTGCCCATTGACATGAGTTACTTTCTTCAGTTTGTCTCAATGTTTTCATTATTCCACTCCCATTAATTAAATCCAATCGCTTTCAAACACCCCCCCCCCCAACTTTTCATCTATGCTTTAGATACTGTTGCTCTTTGGGGCTTATACAGATCATTCTTTTAAAGAGCTCAGTTCTGAAGGGTGGCATTATTGACTTTTTTGAGCTGAGTGGTTATTGAGTTCAAAGGTGATTTCAGAACATAATTATTTTTCAAGGGCTAAGAAGTAGTTCAGAACAATGTTGGTGCTGTTGTTACGTGCTGTTGGGTTGGGTCTGACTCGTAGTGACGCTGTGTACATCGGAATGCAGCAGCAGCGCACGGTCACACTGTTCTCCCAGTTGTTAATCTTGAGCCCATTGTTTCAGCCACTGTGTCAAGCCACCTTATTGAGGGTCACCCTTTGTTTTGACTGCCCTTGTAGTGTATTGTTCCCCCTGTCTCACTGAGCCCACTAAGTCTAGAGTCTCTGAGAGTTTAGAGTTCTGCTACACATTGATACATCCAACTTTCTATTAAGATTCATCTATCATGACCCTGAACAGACTGTTCAGTAGTGGCAATGGGCACTGTCTAGTTCTTCTGGTTTCAAGATTCATGGAAAATTAGTCCTGTGTTCTAGATTCTTCTCTGACATTTGGTTTTTTCTCCATTCTCTTTGGGCGTCGGATGAATACAGACCAATAGCTGTTGACCTAGTGGTTGAAACATCAGTTGATGACTCTCCCCTGAATCCTTTATTGGGGCCTTCAATTGGTGTGTTAGACTGGATTGTCAGAGAAACAAAGCCAGTGATACATATATGTAAGAAAGAGCTTTATCTCAAGAAGTAGTCTCATTTCTAGAAGACATCCCAGCCATGTGTCTGAGGCCGACTAGATCCTCTTTCAGACTCACGGAGCTGCAGGCTGATGATGCCAAGCGGGATGCAGGCAGAACACAAGTCAGTGAGTGAAGAGAGGGTGGTTGAGCTGCAGTGTGGTTTCAACAGAGGCATCAGCTTGCGCTTCAGGCACTGTCAGAGGTTTTTCAAATAGAGACAAAAGACCAGCCCTTTGTACCGTCCTTAAAACTAAGTACTGGATGCAGGTTTCCTTCAGCAAGGGACAAAATCTTGGGCTGGGTAGCTTTCTGTTGAGGAAGGCGTGTGTCTATTCAGACAGTTAGGAAATGAGTGCCAGACCCCTACGGGAGGGTTTGAACCATGCGTCCCAGCATCTAGTACAATTGAGGGTTGAAGAATGATGACTTCTCACCTCAAGCTACATTTATTAGCTGATATTCTTCTGCAAAGAAGTCTTTTTCTTTGTCATGTGGGAATAAATGGGAGTTCTTTGGAAAAGGGCAAGATAAATGCCTAAATCTTTCCCTTTTAATTACCAATTTTCCAAATAAGTAGTAGGTACCATTTGGTAATACTCAGGGTTGCATGATGACTTTTGTCTTCATGGGCCACTGCCTGCATAAATTACAGCTCTCTAGGCTGGAATAATCATTCTCTTTTTCCCTCTCAGAGCCATGGGGGTGGGGGAAAGTGATTGACTTAAGGCACACCCTACACTGGTAATGGCTTGCACTTCCGAGGATTGTTTAATATGGCTCCCCTAGCTGTAGTCTTTCTAACTCCCATTCAACTACTTGTGGATCACCCAATGGGCTGTATGTAACCTTTTCTTGGTGGTTCTGGAGGGCATTCTCAGAGAAGGTGGGGGAGATGATCATAGGATGATATGATCCACTTGTGAGTGATTGATGACAGGTCTAACTGTGACTGTAAACATTTGGAATGTGGGCCTGGCCTTCAGTATGGATTACAACTCAGTGTAAAGAAAACCAAAATCTTCAAAACTGGACCATATTGTAACATCATGATAAACAGAAAAGTCTTGACATTGTCAAGGATTCCGTCTTGCTTGGCACCACAGTCAGTGCTTGTGGACTAGGGGAATGTAATGTGATTGCTGAGCCAAGGAAGTGCCCAGTTGAAGTTGGTGTTGTTAGGTGCCACCAAGTTGATCTCGACCCACAGCATCCCCATTTGACAGTCAAACTGCCTGTAGGCCTTTATGGGGCCTGATGACTGGGTCTTTCTCTAATGAGGCTGTTCGGTGGATTTGAACCACAAACCTTTCCTCTAACAACTGAGTATTTAGCTTTGCATCACCAGGGCTTCCAAACTGAGGTTAGTGGTCCTGCTCTTAAAGTGAGATCAATCAGCATGGATGTTTATTTTTCTGCACTTAGGTAATTGTATGGATACCACCTCAGAATACTTGAAGACAGGCATGAGCCCTGTTCTCTGTAAGATTATGTTTTGTGAGGGAAGAATGGCATTAGAAAAAGAATTCATGACTCGTTACAGTTGTGATGGTTACTTTAATGGTAAATACAGGGGGTGCCTGGCCTGGCCTGAGTGTCAGAAGAGAGTTAAGTATGTATTGAAGGAGCTCCTGGAAATGACCTGAGCCCTTGCCTTCTCTTTGTTAGAATTACAAACCACGTGGTCCACTAGCAGAGTAGTCACGGGGCATGCTACATTTTGTATCTCTTAGTGATCTGCCACGACTTTCATTCTTCTTATCGTGTAAACGGTAAATCAACCAAGAAGAAGAGCATTTTCCCCAGAGTCTAGGGAAGTTTGACGGAAGGCAGGAAGGACATTTGAGGAAAATAGAGCAGAACATATAAAGCAGAAAAAAATATATCCACTCTCCTATTCCATTTCCTTTCTATTTAATCTTCTTAGGAGTGATGGGCAGTTGCTTAAAGATTTATGCCAGAGCACGAGAAAATGCCTTCCCAGAGCCTGCGAACAGCACAAAAGAAGGAGTGGAAGGAGGTGGGAAGGGCCGAGGGACTGCTGGATAATGCATGCTAGAAGAGTAGAAATTTAGCAATTATTGATAATAAAGAAAAATCCTTTGCTCCCCAGCCCACAGCTTCCAAGATTCTGTGACCATGTTCTGGTTCCAAGAAGCACAGAAACAGTTATTGTTGCTGCTGCTGCGAGCTGCCGTTAGCTGGCCGCCAGTTCATGGGAACGCTGTGCACAATGGAATGGAACTTTCCACAGTCCTGCAGCATATCCATGACTGGCTGTGTTTGGACCGTTTTGGTCCATAGGAATTTCACAGGCCCATCTTTGGAAGTAGATCACCAGGCTTTTCTTCATAGAGCCTCCTACTCTGGAAGCTGCCATGAAACCCTGCGCAACATCCCAGCAGCCTGCAAGCCTCCACTGGCCGATGGGGGTGGCTGCACCGCAGATGTTGCAATGGCCCTTCTTTGCAGCCCTGCTGAGATGATTCGCTAGACCTCAATCTTAGCAGGGAGTGGCTGGTCTACTGTAGCATACGGTGTAGCAAACCCTCGCTGGCATTAGTCAGTTACTATGCAGATGACTGGTCTACTGAGGGGATGAGTCCTCTCATGGTCTTGGTGGAAGGAGTTGCCTTATAAAAGGGCCAGTCCCACAGAGGGTGAAGGGGAGTCATTACCATCAAGAAGAAGAGCCTGGAATGGAAGGTGTCATTCGGGCCTGGAATCTTTTGCTGAGAAGCTTCTAGACTCAGGAGAGGGAGAGACTTGTGTCATCAAAGATGTGACAGCACAAGAGGACGCAAGATGTGCAGCAGCACGAGTGGCAGCAGGACAAGTGGCAGTGTCCAGGAAAGCAGCCACGAGGGACGGTCTGGCCTCTGGAATGAGGAGATTGCAGTGTGCTTGCCAATCCCCAGAGCAGGAGGCCTTGGTGCCCTTGGGCAGGAGGCTTGCTGGTGAAGTGGGATGCCTCTAAGCACTTGGTGGATCCAAAAGAGCTGCCACACTGGCATGATCTGGGCAGAGACATGAGGAGGCCCAGTAGCAGATGCCGAGAGAAGGGCCAATGGCAGGTGTGGCCTAAAGAGAAGGCCCATTAGTGGGTATGGCTGAGAAGAAGCTGAGAACTGTCTGGGCTAGAAGCTGCCCTGATTATCCTGTCTCCTGAGTTGTGCCCTATTATTTTCACGTTGATTCATCCCAAGTTATAACTTATACTTTCTGAAAAACCCACATAGTCATGAGGATGGTTTGTGAGTTCTGTGTGGCCATTGCAACAAATTGCCGAACCCAGCTGAGACACAGAGAGGTGTGAGCGGTGCTGAGGATGGCTGGTGTCAGAATTGATAAAATAGCCAGAGAGTGAAAGGTATGTCTGACACACACACAACCTCACCCCCGATAGGAATCAGCTTTGCGGTGATGGTGGTTCTCCCCGCTTGTGACTTTAGATAAGTCCTCATGCCAATCGATTAAAGGTGCCTCGGCTGGGAATTAAACATTGCCTTCTTCTGGGAAGGCAAACATTCTAACACCAAACCACCAATGTCTCTTGTTGAAATAGTAGGTAGGTGGAAATTACCTCGGGGCCTTGGATCTTGCAGACTCAAATCTTTGAAGGGAAGACTTCAGGTCTAATTGCGATCCACAGTGAACGGAGAGGCCCTTTACTTGTCCCTTGTAGTCACAGATCAGGCCTTCTCTCTGGTTTGACAAGTCACCTAACCACTTGAGGACCAGCAGCATCACCAGCCACATCACCTGAGACCATTTTGGAAATAAAGTCTTATGATTCTCTCTCTAGACTTATTGAATCAGAATCTTTGGAGGTGTGGGCTCAGCCTCTGCTATGTTTTCTATTTATTTCTTAAATAAGTTTAAAAAACAAATGAGAGCCCCATTGGGATAGTGAATTATGCAGTTATGCTTTGAACTGAAAACCACAAGGTCAGAAGTTCAAACCCACCAGCTGGCTAAGGAGAAGGAGGAGACTTTTTGCTCCTGTAAACCCACAGTTCTAGCCTGTCCTGAAGGGTCACTGTGAGTTGGAATCAACTCAGTGGCAGTGAGTTTGGTTTGGTTTTTTAAAATACTAGGGCTCTTAGTGAAACAGAGATGCAGAAGAGTAAGGACTGGGCTGTTATCCCAAGAGAATGAATAAGGGAAAGAGATTGTTCCCAAGAGGTTAGACCATTTCTCAAACCTCAGCACCATTGTGTTAGGTCAGGTTGACTAAAGAAACAAATCGAGTGACACTCATATACGTTTAAGAAAGCTTAATATCAAGAAGTAATTGTACCTCAAGAAAGCATCCCAGTCCATCTCAAGACCTTAAGTTCGATACTGTCCATAAGTTCCTCTTCAGACTCACGCAGCCACATACAATGGTGCAGAATGCAGAAAGAACACAGGCTGGTGGGTGCAGAGTCCCGTGGATCCACAGTCAGCGGAAACATGGCAGAGCTCTGGCAACTCCCAGGGTCAAGGACTCAGTCCCAGCAGCAGAAAGGCAGAGTGATCGAGTAAGAAGGAGCTTCCCTGGGTCCTCCTTATGAGAAGGCCAAACCTCCAAAGAAGTACCACCAGGCTGTGACCTCACTAACAGGTTGGATTCCTCCTCTTTACTTTCAGACTTCTTCAGCTGGACATAAAACCATCTAACTACCACAAATATCGGCATTTGGGTCTGGATAACTCTTGGTCTTGTGCACTGTAGGATGTTTAGCAGCATCTCTGGTTGCTACCCACCAGATACTTGTTTTGATGTGTGACAGCCCAAACTGCCTCAAGACATTACCAATTGCCCCCTGTGGGGCAGGGGAATTATTTCTCCATTGAGAAACACTAGCATCGGCTAAAGAGTGCTAAGAAGAATGTTAAAAAGTGTGGGTTTCTTCTGAGGGAGAAGGGAACATCACCCTGTGCTATGGTGCACCTCCGGTCGGTAGCATTGGAGTCAAGGTGAAGTCCCCTCAACAGCACTGATGCTTTATGAAGGAACTGTGGGAGCACAATTAAGCGCTCAGCTGTTAACCAAAATGTTGGCAGCTTGAACCTTCCAGCAGCTCCATGGAAGAAAGACTTGACCGGCTGCTTCTCTGAAGATTTTGTGAAGAAAATCTTCCAGGTCAGTTCCCCTGTGCCCCATGGCATCGCTCAGAGTTAGAGTCTCCTCGATGGCACTGAACACAGCATATGCCCATGACTCAGATGCATGTCTTCCTTCTGTAGCCATGGCAGCAGCCCCTGGGACAGCAAATGATGAAGCACTCAACCACTAGCAGAAAGCTTGGCGGTTCAGATGCACCCACAAGTACCACCAAAGTAGGGCCTGGCAGTCTGCTTCCTGAAGGTCACAGCTATGAAATCCCAAGGGACACTTTGACTCTGCACACACAGGGTTGCCACGAGCTAGGCTTGACTGGACAGCAAGGAACACCATATGCCTCCCTCTGTGTGTCGGAAAGGCCTCTCCCCAGGTGTCTTCAGGATCGGAGAAGGTTTGGAGAGGAGAAACAGTCGTTTGTTGGCCAGAGCCCAGACTTTGCAAACACTGGAGCTGATTGGAAAAGCTGACATCCAAGCCCACTGTCTTCCCACGCAGGCTCCACGGTTGCCCTGTCCCCAGGAGCCGTCACAGTCTGTTTGTCCACCCCTGCCTTCTCATTTCATCCTTGATTGTTACCATGTCCTCCCACTGGGCACACCGCCCCCAGCCCGAGGCTTGGTTCCCAGCACCTTGCAGGGGAGGGGCAGGCTCATCTCACACCATCAAAGGAAGTCAGTGGGAGGGGAGAGCAAATAGGGCCCAGAGTTGATCTGAAAGGACAGCGTTCTCATCTTCCGGGTCAGCCAGGTCTCTTAGCCTTGGGCTCCTGACACTGTGTTTTAGGGCTTGGGCTGTTAAGTGCAAGGTAGCTGGTTTCCAACAGCTGCTCAGCTCCCAGAAAGATTTATAGCCTGGGAAACCCTAGTTTTGTTAATAAGTCATGATCCACCCATCCATCCAATGTGTCAAACACATTTGTACATATGTTGCCATCATTTTGAAAGCATTTTCTTTCTACTTGAGTGCTTGATATCAGCTCACTTTTTCCCTCCCACCACCCTCATTCCCTCCCTCATGAACCCCTTGATAATTATAAATTATTATTTTTTCATGTCTTGCATTGTCCGATGCCTCCCTTTACTTCCTTGTCTGTTGTCCATCCCTCTGTGAGGTGGTTACAGGTAGGTCTTTGTGATCCTGAAACCCTATTTGGATAGAGTGGCCATGAGTCAGAGTCCACAAGGTGGCAGTGCGATTTGGTTTGGAAAATCAACCTCTATAGCACTCCCTAGGCCTTGTGCACCATTTGTAAATTGAGGCGGTGGGTCCAGATGTCCTTTAAGAGATGTCTTTATTAGGGTAGCCATTTCTCATGCCTGTTGTATGTGGGAAAATTCCATTACCTTTCTTTCTTTTTTAACTTCTTCTTTCAATTAACTTAAAAAATCATTTTATTGGGGGCTCGTACAACTCTTATCACAATCCATCCATCCATTGTGTCAAGCACATTTGTACATTTGTTGCCCTCACCATTCTCAAAACATTTGCTTTCTTTTTTTTTAACATTTGCTTTCTAATTGAGCCCTTGTTATCAGTTAATTTTTCCCCTCCCTCTCTCATGAACCCTTGATATTTTATAAATTATTATTATTTTGTCATGTCCTACACTGTCCTACGTCATTACCTTTCAATTCTACTTTTCCATGAACTTTCTGTAACCCCCTTGAACTATGCTATTGGCCAAGAATATTGAAAGTATTGTGGACTGCCAAAAGAAACAAATCCATCTTGGAAGAAGTACAGCCGAAATATTCCTTAGAAGTCAGGATGGAGAGACTTCATCTCACGTACTTTGGAGAGACTAGTCCCTGGAGGACTTCAGGTTTGATAATGTGGAGGGGCAGTGAAAAGAGGAAGGTCCTCTGTAAGATGGATTGACACAGTGGCTGCAACAATGAACTTGAACATGAGAGCAATCGTGAGGATGGCCCAGGACCGGACAGTGTTTGTCCATAGGGTCGCTGTGAGTCGGAACTGACTTGAGGGCCCTTAACCACAACATACTTACTGTTCCAGCCCCACCTCTGATTTTCCTGGAGTGAACCCAGCCTCAGGATAAGATTCTAATAATGGCCGTGTCCAGCTAGGACCAAGGCCACTGGATTGGCAGGAAGAGCTTTGGGACTTGATCAGTCTGGCATGGGAGCCCCAGTTCTATCAGTGTGGGAGTCCCAAGATGTTTACCTAAGGACTGTGGGCCCCAGTGTGCACATCTGTAGAATGGGATAAGGAGATGGAAAACTCCCAGGATTGAAACCATCCAGTCGGAGCGTCGGGAAGTGCGAGTCTCTGCAGGCAATCTGAGTGTCAGTGCCTCCTGACATTGTGCTAGCTGTGTGGTACATGCTTTTATTAAAAGGAAGGAATTTCACTGTTCATTGATTTAAGAAATCAAGGGAACCAGCTTCCTTTACACGCTGTTCCCAATACTCGATCCACTGCATGAGTTAAATACTCTCCTTTGCCTCTGTCTTCTCACGCCTCTGGTAGAAGACGCCTCTGGTAGAAGATTATGCTCTGCATAATCAGAGAAAGATGAAGCTGTCTGCTCCCATCAAGACTTACAATGTTGGAAACCCTAAAGAGCAGTTCTACTCTGCCCTATCGGGAGGGCCTTTATGCGCTGGAGCGGACTCAGTGGCAGTGAGTCTACCCTGCTTGGCTGGCTTCGTATTTTCATTGTGACGTCATTCTCATTTCCTCTGCAGAGCCTTCTCTGGCCCGCAAACCAAGTGAGTGAGCAGCCATTGAAAGGCTACCGATTGTGGTGTCAAGGTAGAGTTGTGTGCCACAGGCTTTTTAGAGACTGAATTTTCGTAAGTAGCCCAGGCCTTTCTTCTGAGGTGCTTCTGGGTGGACTTGAACGTCTGACCTTTTGGTTCCCAACTGACTGTGTGAACCACATTCATCACCCTGGGACTCACATAGAAAGGCTGCCCCCTTTAGTCTTAAACGAGGCGGTTTCAACAAACAGGTGGTGGAAAGTGGAGCGGAAAGGAAATGGGAGTTTCCCATGAACTTTTGAAACCTTTTACCGCCTTCTGTTCACTGCTCCACAGCACGTGCTGCACGGTGTGAGCATGCAGTAAACAAGCACGTTTCAGCACGAAGTTTACAGATGTATATATAAATTGTTTCATTGGCACTTCATCCACATGCCATGCAATTCAATCATCCAGTCGTATCAAGAAGAGCTGTGCCATCATTACCTCAATCAATTCCAAAACACTTCTTCTTCCGCGTACTCATTGTTATTTATGTAATTATTTTTTTAATTGTGGCAAGAAGATACACAAAACCTCCTCCATTTCAACACCTCCACAGACATATGCCACACTGACATGAACGAAACACACATTGTCTTTAAATAACTATTTTCTTTAAAATCCACAAAATTGCACATGAAACTTGTGAGACTATATATTTATATAAAGTTTATCATATTCGACATTGTGCCACAGTTGAGATACTGGCTTCGACGAGCCGTAAGGGTTGCTCAGGTCGCTCAGGGTGACGGTCTCTGCTGCGTTGTCTGTCTTTACAGTTGATGTCGGCTCTGAGAACTTGGGACTATGTGCACATTGATTCCTGAAGCAATGCTCTCGTGAATGGAACCGATTTACTGAGACTGATACTCAATTTATGTTTGCATCAAATTGACACGTCTCCTTAGAGATAGGTGTACCACGCAGATAATTTGAACATTAGAAGGCTTAGAATAAAATTAGTTTGCATATATATTCGTTTCATAAGATGGATGGAATTCAGCACAAATGGTAAATGTAAATGGGTTTTTAAATATTTTTTGAGGAAGTCGAAGTGCATCAAAATGACCCGTCCCGTAAACCTTGTGTTAAGCCCGTGACAGGGTTTGCAGGGCAGGGCCACGTTTGGGGTCTCACTGTGAACCGGTTCTCGGCTCCGTGGAGCTCAGAAGAGGAGCTCAGAAACGGCTCCCCGGAATGTTGGGTTTTCAGGTGCTCACATTTGCAACCAGCGGAGGCCGACCGCACTTCGGAATGGGAAGTTGGCAAAGCAGAATAGAACAGAACAGACCTTCAGCTCGTCGTTTGAGCTGATGTAGGCCACGAGGCATTCAAGTTCTTCCTGCTAGAGTTAAGGTACCCTCCTGGGGCTGGGCTCCCTGGGAGGGGCATCAAAGTGTGGGCTTTTCCTGCCCTGGACAGTGTCCTCACTCGGTCTCTTCTCTTGTCTGAAGAACAGGATTGTAATATTAACCTGCTCCCTAGATTTGTGCTGAGGAGACCCTAGTGGTACAAATGGCCACGGGCTCATTTGCTAACTGAAAGGGTGGTGCGGGAGTGCACGCAGAGGTACCGCAGAAGAAAAGCCTGGCATTCTATTTCTGGGGTGGGGGAAACAGAAAACCAGCCTCTGGAATACATTCTACTCTGACACGTGAGGGTACCACGAGTCAGAATTGACTTGATGATAGTTGGTTTTGTTTGTCTAGACCTGTGATGCGCATTAAATGAGCTATAGGTACTTTGGGCACATTATCAAAAGAGAGCAGTCCCTGGAGAAGGACATTATGCTTGGTAAAGTAGAGGGGTGGCAAAAAAAAGAGGACGGCCTGGGCGGGATGGACGGACACAGTGGCTCCAACAATGGGCTCAAACATAATAACCGTGTTGAGGATGGCGAGGAGCGGGCCGGGTTTAGTTCTGCTGCGGATCGGATCGTGACGGGTCCGAATCGACTACAGCACAGCTAAGGCAGGGAGCCCTGGTGGTGTAGTCAGTGGGTCATATGCATCGTGCTGCTAACTGCAGGGTCGGCAATGACACTCCCCCAGCCGCGCAGAGGGAACGAGATGCAGCTCTCTCCTCCTGTAAAGATTTCCAGCCTCAGACAGCCTGGGAAGCAGCCCTACCCTGTCCTGTAGGATTGCTATGAGTCACCACTGACTTGATGGCGGGTTTTTAACATTTTTATGTCTGAGGTACTTAGAACAGGGCCCGGGACATAGAAAGGTCTCCGTCAAGTGTAGCTATTATTAAGCTAAAGTTAGAGAGCCCCGCCAATTGTTTCCTTCCGTGTAGCACTCGGCGTTGGCTCTTGACGTCGCGGTCCAGCTCTCCCTCTGATCAGATTGAAAACCCAAGGGAGTTGAATTTTGGGGTTAGTGAGCAACGGTGGTCAGTGGTAGACTTCTTGCCTCCCAAATGGGAGACCCAGGTTGGAGTCTTGGCTGATACACCCGTGCACCGCACCCTTCTGTTAGTACAGGTTTGCAGGTTGCTATGGCAGTCAACAGACGTCAGTAGAACTTCCTGACTATGACAGGCTAGGAAGAAAGACTTAGTGGTCTACTCCCCCAAATCAGCCAAGTGGAAGTCTGTGAATCACATCAGTCTAATCTGAAATTGATCATGATGGCGGCTCGGGGGCAGGCAGCACTTCGTTCCCTTGTGAAGGAAGGAGGTAGCTGGATGTGTGGGGCCAATCCAGCGGCAGCTAGCGACAAGGACAATGTACATTTGGTTCTTGGCATCTCTCCAGGATGGTTCTTTGCTCCTGTGATCTGGAGGGGTCTTTCCTGTCATCATGCAACATTGTTCCAAATGGGAGGATCAGAAAGCTCTGTGTGTTACTGTGAGGACAAAGGCATTCTCCCTCTCCTGTACTTGGCTTGGCCTTGGGATCCAAGCCCAGGCAATTGGGAGTTTTTGCCTTGGAATCTTGGCCTTGAGAGATTCAAGCATTGGTGTAGGGTCAAATAAAGACTATGCTTGGCAATGATAAAAGATTCAAGGGTCCTGAGAAATTGTGAAAAACTGGGTTTTAAAAATATATTAATATTCTATTTTGTTTTGTGACATGTCTATTTTACCTTGAGAAAATATACATGCTATTTTACAGAATCTAAAGAAATTCAGCAAGCTTCTAGAAATTAGCTTTATTAAGATAATTTTCTTAACCATGTAATTCACTCAGTCAGAGTGTGCACAGTTTGCAATGTCCTTTCAGTATATTCAGAGTTTGCAGACATCATCACAATCAATTGTGGAATATTTGCATCATCTTCCCTCACCCCACCCCCAAATACTGATGCCATTAGCAGAGACTGTTTCTTTTCTTTTTAAAAAAGTCATTTTATTGGGGGCTCGTACAGTTCTCATTACAATCCATCCATCCATCCATTGTGTCAAGCCCATTTGTACATTTGTTGCCATCATCATTCTCAAAACATTTGCTTTCTACTTGAGCCCTTGGCATCAGTCCCTCATTTTCCCCCTCCCTACCCACTCCCCACTCCTTCATGAACCCTTCATAATTCATAAATTATTATTATTTTGTCATATCTTACACTGTCTGATGTCTCCCTTCACCCACTTTTCTGTTGTCCATCCCCCAGGGTGGAGGTTATATGTAGACCCTTGTAATTGGTTCCCCTTTTCTACCCCACTTTCCCTCTATCCTTCAGGTATTGCCACTCTCACCACTGGTCCTGAAGGGGTCATCTAACCTGGATTCCCTGTGTTTCCAGTCCCTATCTGTACCAGTGTCCATCTTCTGGTCTAGCTAGATTTGTAAGGTAGAATTGGGATCATGATAGTTGGGGGAGGAAGCATTTAAGAACTAGGGGAAAGCTGTATGTTTCATTGTTGCTACCCTGTATCCTGACTGGCTCGTCTCCTCCCCACAACCCTTCAGTTAGGGGTGTCCAGTTGCCTACAGATAATATTTGGATCTCCATTTTGCACTCACCCTAATTTACAATGACATGATTTTTTTTTCTTTGATGCCTGATACCTGATCCCTTAGACACCTCGTGATCACATAAGTTGGTGTGCTTCTTCCATGTGGACTTTGTTGCTTCTGAACTACTTGGCCGCTTGTTTACCTTCAAGCCTTTAAGACCCCAGACATTATATCTTTTGATAGCTGGGCACCATTAGCTTTCTTCACCACATTTGCTTATGCACACATTTGTCTTCAGTGATTGTGTTGGGTAGGTGTGCATCATGGAATGCCAATTTAATAGAACAAATTGTTGTTGTAGTGAGTAAGTACTTGAGTGGAAGGCCAATGTCCATCTAGCAGAGACTGTTTCTAGCTGTGTATTGCTTGTTGTTGAGTGCCAGGGTGTTGATTCCTTCTCTACCATGCTCCAGTCCTATATAGCCCCCAATTTTTTTCTGTGTTTCAAAACCCCCCAAATACCAAACTCACCATCATGGAGTAGATTCTGACTCACAGCAGCCCTATAAGACAGAGTCTGTCTGCCCCTTTGAGTTTCTGAGATTGTAAATGTTTAAGGGAGTAGAAAGCTTCATCTTTCTCCTGCAGAGCAGCTGGGGGTTTCAAACTGCTGACCTTGCAGTTGGCAGCCCAGTATGAAACCTACTGTGCCACTAGGGCTCCTTATTTTCTGTCCCTAAGGATACAAAGTTATTCTTAAATCAAGACCTAAGCTGTGCTTTGCCTTCCCTTGGTTCCTGTTTGAGCTTTGGGGTGGTTAACCACCCCAACATTTTGAAGCTCAAAACAACACACACTATCTCAGTTTCTGTCGAGTAGGAATCCAGGTCCCTCTTCGTAGGGTCCTCTGCTCCAGCATCTCTCATGAGGCGGCATTCAAAGTGTTGGCTAGGACCAAGGTCTTGTCTAAAGGGTTGACTGGGACAGGAGCTGCATCCATGTGCATGGACCTGCTTGTTGGCTGCATTCAGGTCCTTAAGGCAGTGGTTCTCAACCTGCAGGTCGCAACACCTTGAATGACCCTTTCACAGGGGTCGCTTGATTCATAACAGTAGCAAAATGACAGTGATGAAATAGCCACGAAAATAATGTTATGGTTGGGGGGTCACCACCACATGAGGAACTGTATGAAAGGGGCACGGCATCAGGAAGGTTAAGAACCACTGCGTTAAGGGATGGTGGGCTGACGACCTTTGATCCTTGCTGGCCGTTTGATCCTTGTGAGCTCCTCTAACATGGCAGCTTGCTTCCGTAAAGCCAGCACATGGGAGAGGCTGTAGGACAACAGAAGTCGTCATCATCTATCAGAGAAGTGATATATCTTCCATGTTGTTCAGGAAGCTAGTTTCTGCTGGTTAGACGCACGTCATAAAGGGGAGAAAACAACACAAAACTGAGGATACCAGGACATAGGGAATCCCAGCGGCCATCTTGGACATTGTCTATTGCAAGCCTATCCTGAGTCCCACCTATGAGTTCGGTAGGCGACTCAATAGCTTGTGTGTCTGTGTGTGCGGCAAAAACTGTATAGAAGAAACCGTGTGCCAACTCCACAGGTTTGACTTATGCAACTCGGTGATTTGATTATGCTCATCTTGCTGTACACCCATCTCAGTATCATTTTAATGGTGTTGCCATGAAACAGGGGCCAACACTGATAACCACACAACCAGCCACAGCAGATTTGGCCCCTTATTTTCATCCAGTTTGTTTCTATCTGCTGGCTGCTGCTTCTTGTTGTTGTTGAATGCCAAGGGTGGGCTCCTTCTCACGGGCACTCAGGTGGCAGAGTTAAACAGCTCCATAGGGGTTTCTTGATTGTAGACTTTATGGGAGCAGATCAACAGGTCTTTCTCCTGGAGAGTTGCTAAGTGGGTTTGAACTGGCAACCTTCTGATTAGCAGGTGAGTGCTTAACTTTTGCAACACCAGCAGTGCTTGTTGCCCCTAGTGAGTCTGTAGTCACACATGGTAATAGGAGTATTCAGACTCAAAGGATAAATAGCTTAGCTGTTTGACTATTGATAGTTGAATAAAATGATTAGTAGAGACATGAAGGCCAGGG
The DNA here is from genome assembly GCF_050624435.1 of Tenrec ecaudatus. Taxonomy (NCBI): domain Eukaryota; kingdom Metazoa; phylum Chordata; class Mammalia; order Afrosoricida; family Tenrecidae; genus Tenrec; species Tenrec ecaudatus. Next base: position 140,877,361 of record NC_134532.1, read on the forward strand.
AAGACATGGGGCATAGCTGTCCCTTTGATGGGGGACAACAATTACAACAACAAAGTAGACCAGTGCTTTTTATTTATTGCTCTGTTCTGTGATTTGTGGGGAGATTGGGTTTTTAAAAATTTAATTTTAACCTTTCAAGTAATGAATCATTTGTCAAGTTCATGAAAACCACATGTATTCAGGGACTCATTAATCTTGGTGTCAAGGGAAAATCTTCCTATAGACTCATCTAAATATGGATTGAGATCAAGATCTGTCAGACACTTAGCTTTTGGTCCCTTTAAGTGGATGTGTTGATATCAAAATTGTTCTGGTAATTTTTCCAGAGAAATTCTACAGTGGGCTTCCTGAGTACATACCCTACCATGGAATCAGTCACACATGCTCTCTGGGGATGCGCTCAATGGCCACACACTCCTTCTTTGGCATTTATTTTTACGGAGTGCTTAGCATTGCTAGTAATGGAAGCATTTGTATAGAATAATTCTGCTCCTACCTTCCTGTAGCTTGGGTGGCTTGTGTAATTTGTAATTGACTATTAACCCAAAGGTTGGTTGTTCAAACCCATCCGGAGACTATGCAAAAGAAAAGCCTCGGCAAATTGCTTCCATGAAGATTCCAGCCAAGAAAACCCCATGAGCAGTTCAGTTCTGTAACATATAGGTGGCCGTGGGCCCAGGGCAACTCAGTGAGAGTTAACAACAACAACAACAACAACAACAACAACAACAACCAGTAATTACGGAACCTCTGTGAGATCCGGCTCCTGAATTGTACAATGAGAACAGCAATGCCACACAGGGAGGACTGGAGATAATGCGTGTAATAGGGTCCACTTTAGGCTGACTTTTAGACACTGCCCCAGAGCAGCTGCTCCATCTCCCGTCACAGTGATGAAACAGAGAGGGTTTTCTAGAAGACAAATCTCAGCCGTTCCTGTTGTCAGTTTTATCTTCATTCTTCTATTGCTGTTGTTGTGAGCTTTGGTCTGGCCAGTTTAGATCCATGGTGACCACGTATGTAATAGAACATATATATATAATAGAACAACATTGCCCAGCCCTGAGCCATCTTCATGATCATTGCTATGTGTGAATCTTGGTTGTGGCTATTGTGTCAATCCAGCCCACTGAGGGTTGTCCTTGTTTTTGTCCATCCTCTACGTTACCAAACAGGATGGTCTTTCCTGATGACCCAACCCAAGTAAGTGAGCCAAGTCTCTCTACCCTCACCTTTAAGGAGCATTCTTGTTGTATTTCTTCTAAGATGGATTTATTCATTCTTCTGGCAGTCTACGATACATTCTCTCGCTATATATTTTTCACCAACAACATAATCCACATGAGTCAAATCTTCTTTCCTTTTCCTTTCATTACCCAGCTTTTGCTCACGTAGGAGGTAATTGAAGACAGCATGACTCAGGTCAGGCCCAGCTTAGTCATCAACGTAGTATCTCGGCTTTTGAGAACTCTACAGAGGTCTTTTGCAGCAGATTTGCCAATGCAATACATCACCTGCTTTTCTCGGCTACTCTTTCCATCATTCCTTTTAGGCATGGCCCAATTTCTGCCAAGCCAAGGTTTGTGGAGCCATGGCAGTGGGCACTGTTTTATGGGAGTACACATCTTAGCTTGGGTGCCAATGGAAAGGCGACAGTAGAGATCAAGCTCTGCTCCACCGAGGGTGCAGGTGTAAGACCAAACTGCAAATGCATGCTAAAGTGCTTGTGCCTTTGGGTCTAGATTAGCAAGTAACAATAGCAAATAAAAAAGATTTGTTTGATGTAGTGTATTAGTCTGGGTACTTTAGAGAAACAAATTCACAGAAACTCATGTATACGAGAGTGTTATATAAAGGGTAAGTGCGCATCAAGAAAACATCCCAACCCAGTGCTGCCCATGCCCACAAGTCCAACATTAACCCATATGTCCGACACCAATCCACAAAGTCCTCTTCCATCTCACAAAACAGACAAAATGACGCCGACTGCAGGAGGAAAGCCGAATCAGTGAGTGTGTAAAGCATCTCAGCGCTGGCAGGGGTCTCCATGCGGCTGCTCCAGCACCCAGGGCTGCACCAGGGTAGGTCCATGTGGCTTCTCCTCAGGGATGTCTTGCAGGAAGTTAGCTATGCCAGTTGAAGCAGGGAACTGACTAAGGCAGCTGCACCCTGGTCCAACCATTCACAAAGCAAGAGACCCGAGAACTAGAAAGGCGAGGTTCACCGAGCCATTTATCTTTCTGCCTTTCAATTAACCCCACATGTGTTTATCGGCCAGGTTGGCACAATCAACCTTAACTATATCATGTAGAAAGGACAAGAATCATGGTGAGATTTTCTGGAGGTAAGTTATCCTCTTTTCTCCAATCAGTAACACAGGCTGCATGTCCCCAAGTTTCACGTCCCTATTCAGGAGAGAAGAAAGCCCCGGGGACCTTTAGCAGCATGGTGGCATTTGCTGACATTCTCCCTGCTTGTGTCTTGCAGCCTACTTCTGCTTCCTCCTGACTGCTCTGGGCGTGACAGCTGGTGCCCATCGCTTGTGGAGCCACAGGTCTTACAAGGCCAAGCTGCCTCTGAGGATATTTCTGGCTGCTGCCAACTCCATGGCTTTCCAGGTGGGGATGGCATGTCCTCTTCTGCCTTAGACACCCAGTACATACGGCACTGGGGGAGGGAGGCAGGGCGGGCATAAATGCTCCCTCCGAAATGAACCCCATTCCAGGCTCAGTCTCAGACCCTGAAGACTCCCACGCCCGTCCCAGCTTTTATTTCCTTGTAGCATTAGATAGAGCGAAGTGTCAGTGGGTGCTTTTCTTCCCCCGGCCCTGCCAAAGTATGGAGGGGACACGAGGTCCTGCTATCCCGAGTTCCTGCCCGACACATGGCTCCGTGCAGCACTAACCTGGGAGAGCTTGACTGAAGCCAGAAGCACAAGCGCGGCCCGTCCATGCTCATCCCTGAACGAAGGGTTGCATGGATCCCAGTTTACAGACAAGGAAACGAAAGCTTCGGAGTCTACAGACTGTTCACAAATCATATGACTTAAGGAAAAAAGTCGCTCTAGGATAGGCTAAGGCAGATCTACCTGACTCCTACGAAACAGACACCTGAGGTTGCCCTAGGAGACAGTGGTAGAGACATCTGGAATTAGAAGTTAGAACGTTTGAGTTTTACTTCAGTGGTTGCTACCTGTAGAGCCTTGGATAAGGGACAGATTACCTGCAGTGACGTCCTCTGTGACTGTAAGCATAGCACCTTATTCCTAGGGTTGGTACCAAATCCGACACGTGGGCCGTTGCAGCTCCTGGGTGCCATTGAGCTAGTTCCGGCTCCTGGCGAACCCTGCGGGACAGATGCTCACAGGGTCTTTCTGACATAGAGTTGCTGTATGGGCTTGAACCACCAACCTTTCAGAGAGCAGCCAAGGGCTGTAGCCCTTTTACCACCAGGGTTCGATCACAGAAAATTATAGAGAGCTCTGTAAATATAAGAGAGTACCATTACTACACTGTTGGTCCATGTCCTTTTCGATGGTCCCAGCCCTAAACCATTTCCCACCCTCTCGGGTCATGCTTTGTAGCTGCCGGAGCTGTGATATGATCACGGATCTCTGTTCTCACAGCTCCTCATTGGATCCAGGCAGGGTTGGTAAGAATCACCTCTTGCCAACATTTCTGCTGCCAGTGACTCCAGGCCTGTGCGTTCCCACTCATTGGGAAGAAATGGCAATTCCCCGAACTGATTTAGGGTTCAAGAAAATAGGCCATCCAGGCCCTTCTCTGTGACTCAGACAGGCAGCCCCTCCTTGGCCACCTCTGCACCGGGACCCCACCCTACCTCTGGAGTGTTTCTCGGAGTGCTCCATTGCTATGGGCTCCTTCTCTGTTTCAGGCTTCCCACCGACAGTGGGAGCCCTCAAAATACAGACAGGCAAACACACAATAGATCCGTCAGGGAGCACAATTTGTGTTAAGGTTATAGCTGGTTGTAAGTCCATCACCGTTGGCACATAGGAGCAGCATCCTGGGGAAATGCTGTTGCGAACAAAGGAGCCGGCAGCATCCTGGCTGCACGTTCGTTCGCTCACCATCAGCCGTGGGAACCCCGCTGCACTTTATTTTGACTTTGACCCTCTTATTTCACTGTTCTTGGTTTGTCACAGCCATGGTTTAGTTGTGATACTTAAGAAACTTGTGGACTGAAGTTTTATTTCTTTTATTTAGTTAAAGTGATTTATTGTTTTTAGTCTCCAATGATGTATTTAATGTACTTCATGTTGTTATTAAACTCTTTTGGTCACTGAGATTCTCAAACTTTGATTTTTTTTTTTTTGCAATGAAGCTATTTGTTTAGAACTTTTTTAAAAAACCTGAGTTTGCTCAACACATATCATGTAAGAGAATATCAGACCGTGATTTTCAATTTACTCAGGGGAGGAAGCACATTATAGAGAAAAATACCCAGTTCCCAGAAGAAATTCTTCCCCCTCCCCTTTGGGCCATGTTGGAGTTGGGGTGTGTTTAGTTTTGTTATCTGCAAAGGGGATAATAAGATTTACCCGGCAGGGTTGTTGGGAAGATGGAATCATGACCATCAAGTGCCCGCTCATGGCGGCGGTGCTTGTTGTTAGGTGCTGACAAGCCAGTTCCAACCCACAGACAACAGAACCACACCCCGCCTAGTTCTGTGCCACCTCGCAGCCCATTCTCCCTGCCACTGTGTCTGTCCATTGTGTCCAGGGCCTGTTTTCCACTGCCCCTCCACTTTATCTAGCATGGTGGCCTGCGCTAGGCACTGTCCTCTACATGTAACATGTCCAAAGTACATGTGAAGTCTCGCCATCCTAGCCTCTAAGGAGCATTCTAGTTGACCTTCTTCTCAGACAGTTGTCTGTTCTTTGGCAGCCGTGGGACTTTCAGTATTCTTTACCGGGACCATAGATGCATCTATTTTTCTTCAGCCTTCCTTATTCCACTCACAGTGGCCCTCAGTAAATCTTGTCCCCCCTCCTCCTTTTTAGGGTGTTCGGTAGACTGTTACATTTGTTCTCTATTCTAGTGTCCCCCCATAGAGGAAACACACAGTTACATGAATGAGTGAATGAGTGAATGAATGAATGAATAAATGAATAAAGAGATTGAAAGCATTTTTAGAATGCATCAAATTTGAACTATGTGTACTTTTTCCACACCAACATTTGTGGTGAATTTTTTTATTCATTCATTCAACAGCTATGCATTGAGCAACTACTATGTGGCACTCAGTGAACAGTTATAGTGGGTTTGGATGAGCAAACATTGTCACCATCCTTGCCTTCTTGATTGTTTTGGTCTGGCAGGATTAGAATTCCCATAATCTCCCAGGGAGATTTCAGGTGTCGACTGATCTGCTTGTTTTGCTTTGTGCTTAGCCATGTTCCACATCCTAGGTGAAGGGTAGCTAGAAGATGAGCAATACGGGGACCTCATAACCACGTGTGTCTGCAGTGCCAGTGAGAACGACCGCTGAGCCCCAGGAGGGGAACCCCTGGGAAAGTGAAAAGTGTGGTGCGAGCTGCCTGGCTCAGCTATGGACTCAAACCCAAGGAGCCCTGCTGGTGAATCGAGGCTGACTCATGGTAACCCTGTCACACAGAACCTTGGAATTTTCCAGACTGTAAGTCTTTATGGAGGCAGTCACCACATCTTTTGCCATGAAGGAGGCTGGTGGGTTTGAACTGCCAGACTTTCAGTTAGCAGCCTAATGGTATCCCACAATTCCACCAAAGCCCCTGGATTCTCCCACTCCCTGCCTTCATACCGAGTCACTGACTTAGTTTCCCTTCTGTGTCTCTCTGTTTCGAAAGATAGCTTGAAAGATTATTCGCCCCTTCTCCCCTCAGAATGGTATGTCTTTGGCCAAAATGGATGAGTCATGCCACAGTTATGTCTGTTCTGTGAGTTAGCAAGGCTTTTGCTAGATGCTACAAATAAGATCTTGAGAAACAAGAACATTTGCAGTAAAATCAAATGTAAGCTGTTTTTCCGATCCTGGAAGCATCATGTCACTGGCCTGACTTTTTTTGAAAATCGATGGGATCTTGAGGGGACACTTTGATTCCTTGTCTCAACCAAGAACTAAAGCTGCTTGGCAAGTGTGTTAGTCTGGGTATTTTAGAGAAACAAATCCACAGAAACTCATGTATAAGAGAGAGTTTTATATAAAGGTTAAGTGCACAACAAAAAAAATTCCAACCCAGTGCTGCCCAAGCCCAAAAGTCCAACATTAGCCCATAAGTCTGACACCAATCTACAAAGTCATCCTCCATCTCACAAAACACACTCAATGACACTGACTGCAGGAGGAAAGCTGAATCAGTAAATGTGTAAATATCTCAGCGCTGGCAGGGGTCTCCACATGGTGCTCCATCACCCAGGGCTGCATCAGGGTAGGTCCATGCGCCTTCACTCTGGGGATGTCTTACAGGAAGTGAGCCTTGCCAGCTGAAGCAGGGAACTGGCTAAGGCAACTGCACCCTGGTCTGACCATCAGAAAGAGACCTGAGAACTAGAAAGGCGAGGCTCACCGAGCCATTTATCCTTCCATTCTTCGATTAACCCCACAGGTGTTTATCAGCCAGGTTGGCACAATAAACTACCCACCTCAGCAATTATGGGCTCTGAAACAAATATGAGGTCCAGAGGGTCAAGTTCACTCTGGCCAAGATCTTGGACTCAAAGGTATCCAGGTGCTGTTGACCCTGCAGGAGAAGGACCAACAATGTCTCTTTGAAGGAACTGTGTTGTTTTGATGGTGTTGGATGAGGGCAAGATGAAGCTGGATTACATCTTGCACCTAAAGGTCAAGGATTTCTTGGAGGTGCACCTGCAGAGCCAGGTCTTCAAGCTGAACTTGGCCAAATCTGTCCACCTTGCCCAGGGGTGGCCGGGCAGATCCACATCCAGATCTGCACACAGGTGGTGAACATCTCATCTTTCAGTATCTGCCTGTATTCCCAGAAGTGCGTTGCCTTCTCCCTCTTGTCTCCTTATGGAAGAGGCCACCTAGGCCTCGGGAAGAGGAGGAGTGCCAAGGACTCAGCAGGACTGGAGCGCGTGACAGTGACTGAGAGAATTAACCCACTCATCCCCTCTGGGTCGGGAACTGTCTAGCTTTCCAACCAGATCATAAAAACTGCATCAGCTGCGACAACCACAAGATTAGATTTAAATATTTTAACTTCTGCTTCCCTCTCTTTGCTGGAGTGTATGTGAGAGCTGGGGGTAAAGCGGAGGCACTGCCTTCAGCTCTGAAAAGAGAGTGATGGGGCAGAATTGCCCGACCAGGACCTCTCCTAGTCCCCTGACCCCTCTAAATCATTACTTTCAGCCAGAACCCACCTTAGTTCCTGTCAACGTCCTCCTCCTTTGTCCATAGTAGGGTGCACATCAGCTTAAAGGTGGCTTACAAAGTCCTTACCGCTTGAGAGGGGCTCCTGCCCCGCAGCCATCTCCAGTTCAGTTTCCACCAACGATAAGCCAGGGCTTGTGTGTATGTGCTCCGTCTCCCACCCATGCAGCCACCTCTGCTGGTTCCATCTGGGGCTCTTGGTAACTCAGTCCCAAGCCAAAAGTACCAATGGATGCTTTAGGCAACCCTCTGATTCCACTTATTTCTTCATCAGAGCACACGAACAAGGCCTTGGATTCAGCACTGGAAGGGAGCTTAAGGGATTTAGTTTCAATCTTCTCACTTTATAGAGGGAGGAAACAAGGGGCTGAGAACACTGGTGACTTGTCAAACATCATCTGATTCATTAGTGGAAAGATGCAGACTAAAACCCAAGTGTCCCTTGACTCCATCAGGGTTGCTCCTGTGTCGTGTCCTACAGTGTGATTTGCAAATGGGCCAAACTTTCCATACTAAACTGTCAGATAAGCCACACGGTTGTGAGCCATGATCCTTTGCAAGTATATAACAACAACAATATGAAATAAAACAAATGTTGTGTGCTGGCCGCAGGCTAGGCACTGCTTTAAGTACTTTGTGTAGTCACCTTCTGATGCACCCACCAGGTCGTTGTTCGCTGCCACCGAGTTGGTTTCGATACAGAGTGACCTCGTGTCCAACAGAATGAAAAGCTGCCTAGTTCTGTGCCACCCTCGCACTGGCAGGCACCCCGGGTCCGTTTTCATAGGTACTGCGTCAGTCCGTCTCACTGAGGGCCTGCCATGCTCTCTGGACCCTCCCCTCCACCAAACATGATCCCTCTTCCGTGATTGCTCCCTGCAGATGACATGTCCGGAGCACGTGAGTCAGACATGAAACTGCGGCGATCCCTACGTTTTCGTCGGCTAATTTTAGGAAGTGACTCACCGGGTCCCCCTCCCCCGGTCTCTCTAAGTCTGGAAGTTCTGCTGAAAGCTGCCCAGCATAGAGCAGCACTGCGGGTATTTGGAATAACAGTGGCACAGCTTCCAGCCCCAGAGCACCAGAGGATAACAAACTGATCTAGAGATAGAGAGGTGGGGTACTATTATTTTGCTCACTTCGTAGGCGAGGAGGCTGGGATAAAGGAGGCCACGTAACCTACCTAATGACATGAACACTGACATGCCAGACTTGTGATTCAAAGGCAGCCACTCGACCCAGAAGGCTGCCTCTCCTGTGAAGTTGAAATTGCCTCCTGCTGTCAGAGTATCTGCGTCCTGTCTTTTGGCAAATGCATGTGCCAGATATTGTTCCAGGCACCGGAGAACACGTCAGACAACGCCCCTGCCCTTGTCATGCAGCTGTTCCAGAAGGAAAGGGAGCAAATAAACAAGCGAGCCAACCAAGAAACAAGTTTGTGCCGAGGGAAAAGGATATGAGGAATTTAAACAAAGCAATGTGGTGAAGAGTGCTGCGGAGAGTGGGCCAGAGACCTCGACCGGGAGCGACAGTGGAGCTAAGACCTGGGGGAGAGCACCGTTAGGGGAAGAGTGTTCTGGACAGAGGAGGAAGCCAGTGAGATGGGAGCAAGTGTGTTGTGTGCAAGGAACACAAATAAGGCGAGTGTGGCTGGCCCACGTGAGTAGGGAGGTGGATGGTCATAGAAATGGCCAGAGAGAGAGAGAGAAAGAGAGAGAGAGAGAGAGAGAGGACAGGGGGCCAACACCAGTGCAGGGCTCTGCAGGCACGGTGAGGACCTTGGCTATTGTTCTACGTGGTATGGAAGGCACTGCGAGGTTCTCAGGCAAATGGCATGGTCTCATGCACTTCAACAGCATGGACAGGCCCACTTCTATCATGAGCCCCTAGAGATTTTGTTCCTTGGATCACAGAGAATCCCTTAAGGCTGGGGTCTTCCGGGGCCTGCAGTCCTAGGAGGAAGGCTTATAGCTGGGACAGCGTGTGGTATTGGCAGCACCATGCAGTGGCAGTTCCATTGAATGGGGCCAGGACACTGCTCTGTATTGCAGGCTCAGCACCTCAAACCTTATGTGGCCTTCTGGGCAGCTCTCCGTCTGACTTCAGAGACCCCGAGGTCCCTCTCTTTGCCACCTTTCCTAACCACGAGCCTGGACTTCATATGGACGACTTGTCTTCTGCACACGAGAAGCAAGTTCCCGTTCCTCTTCTCAAGACAGGTAGATGCTGCCTTTGCCTCCTCTTCCGTAAACCTCAAGGTTAGTGCTCTGGCCTTCATCAGAGGGGCCACAGAAAAAGACGTGGAGATCTGCTGCTGCTGCTGCTGTAAAGATTACGGCCAAGACAACCCCAGAGGCAGTTCTGCTGTGCACACAAGGTGGGCAGGGCTGTCACCATAAGTTAGAACCAATTTGATGACAACGAGCTTGCAGTTTTTGTTTGTTGGTTGCTTTCCTACATTCCGGGCACTTCTGTAAGTTCTTCCTGATGCTTAATTAATTAATGCTTAAACGGAGCCTGTACGCAGACCAGAGGCCGTGACGTGAACAGAATAAAGGAACACTGCGTGGCTGAAATCAGGAAAGGTGTGTGTCAGCGTTGTATCCTCTCGCTGTGCTTCAGCTTGTATGCTCAGCAAGACATCGGAGAGAGAGGCAGCATTGGATTGGAAGAAGGCTTATGGACAATCTGGGGTATGTAGATGACACAGCTTTCCTTGCTGAAAGCAGGGAGGATTTGAAGCACCTTCTAATGAAGATCAAAAACTGTATCCTTCAATATGGATTACAATGCAATCTAAAGAAAATTCAAATATTCACAACCAGACCAACGGATATCATTATGATAAACAGAGAACATTTTGAAATAATGGAGGATTTCATCTTTCTTGGATCCACAATCAATGTTCATGGAAGCAGCAGTGAAGAAATCAGATTACATATTGCATGGGCAAATCTGCCGCACCACGCCCCTTTAAAGTACTTACGGCCGTTACATAATCTGGTGTCAATTTGTGGAGGGGTGGAGTTTAGCCTGTCAATCAGGTCACAGCTTGGAGGCGCCACGAAGATAAATAGCTCACTGGAGGGTAGATAACACTCACTCCCAGGGAGACAGTGCTGAGGACGGGCCTCATGGAGCTACACTGATGCGGCCAGAGCCCTGAAGATGGAGGAGCCACGTGGAGACCCACGCCAGTGCTGAGATGCCTCTACTGGCACTGGATCCTCAAGACTTTCCACCCACTGGCCTGTGATCTTCCTGAATTTGGTATCATTACATGTGTTTCATGAAGCTGAAGAGGAATATATAGATTGGTATTAGACATATGGACTAAAATCAGACTTATGGACTTGATCTGGACTGGGCTGATATGTTTTCTCAATATTTAACTGCTTTTGTATATAAAGCTTTTTCTTATATACATGTGAGTGTCTCTAGGAATTTGTTTATCTAGTCCAGTGGTTCTCAACCTTCCTAATGCCTCAACCCTTAAATATAGTTCCTCATGTTGTGGTGACCCCCCCACCATAAAATCATTTTTGTTGCTACTTCATAACTGTCATTTTGCTACTGTTAAGAATCGGGCAGCCCCCTGGTCCTGACCCACAGGTTGAGAACCGCTGAACTAGTCTACCCAGACTAACACAGTATTGAAGAACAAGGATGTCACTTTGAGGCTAGGTTACACTTGACTCAAGCCATAGTCTTTTCAGTCGCCTGATACACAGGAGAAAGCTGGGCGAATGATGGCAACATATGTAGGAATGTGCTTGACACAATGGGTGGACGTATGGATTGTGATAAGAGCTGTACGAGCTCCCAATAAAATGATTTAAAAAAGAAGAGAGAGCGAAAGCTGGACAATGAATGAGGAAGACAGGTGAGGAATTGTTGCCTTGGAAGGATGGTGCTGGGAATGAAGAACGAAGAGGGAGCACAAGCAGGCTTCATCACACAGACCTTGGACATGTTGTCAGGAGAGACCAGTCCCTGGGAAAATGAACCATGCTTGGTAAAGTGGAGGGAAGTGACAAAGAGAAAGACCAACAAAGAGATGCACAGGTACAGTGGCTGAACAATGGGCTTGAACATAACACCTGTGAGGACGCCACAGGTCTAGACAGGGTTTTGCTCTCTTGTAAGATGGGGTGCCAAGTTTCAGAACAAACTGGATGGCACCTGTGTTGTTGTTTTTTTAAAATATTCTATTTAAACTCCATGTCTATGTTTTTTTCTCCAACGATTTTATTGGCACTTAATTTACATGTCAAACAATTGAATAGTTCAGTCATCCAGTCATATCAAGGAGAATTGTAGAATTATTACCACATCAAGTTTGGAGCATTCCCCGCCCTCTCCCCCTCCCCCCACCATGGTTAAATCGCCTTCAAATGAGCTTTGCAATCGGTACAGTCCGTTCTAGTGCCCCTCCCCCTCCCACCTTCATTATTTATTCCTGAGATCCCCGTTCCCTCCCTAGCCCCCACCCCACCCCTGTTTTCCCTATAACCCCCGTATCAGTTATGACCATTATGCATCCAGTCCTCCTGTGGACAGCACCTGTTTGTCTCGACAGCACTCTATTTTTCAGCTTGGTTCTGTGACTGATTAGATGGCCACACAGAACTTACTCACCATTAAAGGTTTGTGATGGAAGCTAATGGGTTACAGTCCAGGTGAGAAAAGCTTAGGATTCAGTTGTTCAATCAGGACCTGATACAAAGTTCTTTGAGGTGTGCTAATAGGTGTCCAGTGGGCATGCCACTTCCCCAAAGCCCCAGGCTCAATGGGAGGGCATTCAGTTCCAGCTCCATGGATCAGTGAAGCCATCTCCCCGAATTAAGTGCCCAGAGGCACCCCACTCTATAAGCCAGCCTCCTGCCCCAAAGCATTCAGCTTTACTTGCTCTGTGGGCTGAGAAGTCCCCCCCACCCCACCTGAGTCTCATGCTCTGGCTCCTGGCTCTGCTGCTGCTCCTCTGTCACTTCTTGGTGTTAAAAGCTGGATCAAGGAGGTTCACTCCTGGCTCTTGCTCAGAGTGAGATTCTCCCCTGCTGCTTCTGCGATGGCTCACTTCACACCCAGCAGAATGGCAGCTGAAGTGTATACTACAATCAGTATCTCCCATTCCACCCCGCCCCCCTTAACCAGACTCATCGGTGAGCGTGCAGAGCCTATGGCTGGAAGAGCTGCATTCAATAGTTCACCATCTGTAGGAATTCTTACAGCATGGACACTGTTGCTAGTTACTGTAGAGTTGACTCCCACTCAAGGCAACTTCGTAACAACAGAACCCAATGGTGACTGGTTCTACACCATCCTCACGCAAGCTGAAGTTCATCCTCGTGGCTGCTGTTCTAGTCCACCTGACTAAGGTTCTCCTTGCTCCTCACTGGCCCTGTGCTTTCCCAAGCCTGGTGGCCTCCTCTGGTGACTGATATCTCCTGAGGATGTACATGTAAATAGACCATCCTTTACATATAAGGTCCCTAGTAAATCACATGGTTATGAACCAGGCACGTCTGCAAGTGTGTAATAATAGCAGCAACCATAGAAAAAACTAAAACCATTTTTGAGAACTAAGTACATACTCTTCCACAGATGGATCCTTCCTGTTGACAGGGCCAAATCAGGGGAGCCAGCCAGGCAACATTCTGCTGTGATCCTGTAGCGCTTAGATTTTATGTCAACCGGAACCTGTGTAGTGGTAGGGGCGGAGTTCAACCTATCAGCCTAATGATGCCTCCTTGTTGATGTGGCCTTTTTATAAGAGAGACAGTGAGCGAGTTCCTTCGTCTGGCCCTTCACTTTTCTTCTTGCTGGAGCTCTGCCTCGGGGGGCAGCCCCGTGTGGGCCACGGACCCTGGAGCCGAGCTCCAAGCTTCTGGGGTCCCCACGCTCCCACCAGCCTTGGGTCCATGTGATTCTACACCTACTTTCCTGTGACCTCCTTTCACCCCGTGTCACCTTTCTGCGTCTTCAGCCATTGACTACGCGTGTCTGGAGAGTTTGCTGGTCTACAACTCCCTTTTTAAAAAAAATATTTTTATTTAGATATAATTCATATACACTTACTTCGTTAGCTCAGTCATATTAAGAAGAGTTGTGCAGACACCACTACATTCAGTTCTAGAAGACTTTCCTCCTTGCATTCATTATTTGCTCCTCCTTGCCCTCCTACCTTCCCTTGCCCTCCCCTGTGTCTTCAACAGGCCATTACGCCAGGCACCATCTTTCTTTATTTGTCTGTCCTGAACGTTCATAGACTGGAAAGCGCGCATGCACAATCGGCAAATATATGTATTATAAGATATTATTATATTGTAATATATTATATATATACACACATATATAAGAGAAGATGAAATAAAGGCCAAGAATATTAAAATATACCAGAGAAAAAAGGAGGGAATATTATAAACTGGAATGAATTTAAAATGGACCAATAGGGAGCTCAATTGATCAGGTATTCATCTTAACCTCTTCACATCTGCCGTACTTGAGTTGACCATACTCCATCTGTTCATGCCCTCGGACTGTGGTCCTCGGGGATTCACCAGCAGTTTAATCCACGTAGGGGCCTGAGAATGGATTTTAGGTTCCCTCTGAGTGACTCCGTGACTTAGGATTACTTATCGGTAAAAAATTCTTCTGCCTACGTGTGTCAGTGGTTCCGTTTCCCTCGATAACCCAGCCTAACACCGACCCATACAGTTTCCCCGGCTCGTCCACCAGCCTTTCCCCCTGAGTGACGCAGCTGCCATGGAAATGATGGCCGTGTCGCCCCTAGCGCCAGGGGTACCAGAGAACAGCCAACTGAGATAGGCGGTGCTCCAGCCGCTTGCTCTCTACTCGCCCTGCTCATCCCCCCTGGAGGCCGCCAAGGTGACAGCCCAGGGGCCTTTCCAAGCGGTGAGCCCAGCTCTCTCTCTAAGGCGCCCAGGGACGGAGGCCTGGCAATCAGTTTGTTTTCACTGCCTCCTTTCTCACACGGCCTCCGACAGGGGCCGCTGGTTTGGAAAGAGACGCGTCACAATGCAGTTCCGTGACGAGCTATTTCTTTCCGTCCCCGCTGCCAACAGTTTGTGCCGAGGGGGCGCCTTGTCCCTGGAGGCTAAATTCCATGGCTCTCCTGCAAGGCTGGCGCGGTGCTGCTTTCCAGGTTCCCGGCCGGCTGTTCAGGATGCATTTGGCTAATTTCTTACCGCGCCCCGCCCCCGCCTTCATTTATAGCTTTCCCAAATCAAATCTCATTGTGCTAATTGCTAACCTCCTCAGATCCATCTGTGTTATTTCTCTGTCCTCGATGATGTCTACAGCGCCTCCTAATTTAGTGTCAGCCAAAAAATGTTATTAGCAAAATGTGTGCGCCTTGCTCCCACTTATTAATGAAGATACCAAATATAACTTGATCAAAGAGACACGTCTGAGTCTTCCATTAGCTGTCTGCCCTGCACCCCGCTCCGCCCCCATAAGATAGTGAGTGAGCTGCTGCTGTCCCTGGCTAGCCCTGGTTTAGCAAAGTTCAGGGTCTTCAATCGTCCTGCCCAGTTCCTGCGAGGGCCAGCCAGGGCTCGTGTAGACAAACGCGTTCCGTGCTGGAACAAGCTCCAGAGGTTCAGCAACAACTTTAGGAGTCATTGGATCAAATATCTTCATTTCAGGGTGACCAGCCTTGAGTGCCTCCTTCCAGATGGAAATCCCTAGCTCAGCTTTTGAAAACTGCATAAAAAGGCATTGAACACACTTGGTTTTCTTCATCTTTTCCGGCTGGATTTTCTGTAGCAGCTATGTCCAGGTGCTAGTCATCTTCCTTTGAATTTAAAGGTGTTTAAACCATGCTGTGAGGTATTTTTAAATTGCTTCCTATGCATGTGAAAGGCGGACGTTGAAGAAGGAAGACCAAAGAAGAATGGATGCATTTGCAGTTTGGTGCTGGTGGGGACGTTGGACATGTTGTCAGGAAAGACTTCACGCGTGGTAAAGTAGGGGGGCAGGAAACGAGGGAGACACTCAACAAGATGGCCTGACCCAGTGGTTGCAAAGGCGGGCCCAAACACAAGAGCATACGAATCGTGAAGATGGCACGGGCCGGGCAGCTTTTAGTTCTGTGTATGTAGCATTGCACCCACCACCACCATCACCTCCTCCTATACCACCATCACCTCCTCCTACACCACCATCTCCTCCACCACCACCTCCTCCTCCACCACCACCTCCACCTCCCCACCACCTCCACCTCCACCACCACCTCCACCACCACCACCTCCTCCTCCACCACCTCCATCTCCCCACCACCTCCACCTCCACCACCACCACCACCACCACCACCACCACCACCACCACCACCTCCTCATACAATTTAATCATGCAGTTAAGAGGCATTGTGTAATGATCACCACAATCAATTTCAAAACATTCTCTTTTTAGAAACAGTGCTTCATTTTGTTAGACGACGACGTTAACCATTCTAGTCACGTGTACAAATATTCTCTCACAATTACGAAGTGAGCAGGGCTTGCTTTTCAGAACATTTTCTTCTTGTAGCCTTTGTTCTAAGCTCCTCGTTTCCCCCTTCTTCCCTGCCATGCCCCTAGGTAATTCATAATCCAGTTTCTGTCCCTATAGGCTTACCTAGCCTGGATTTCTGATACAGAAAAAATACAAAACACAAACAGAAAGCAAACAAACAAAATCCCAGCAACAATGACAAACCAGGAAAACGTCAGTGGAAAAGAAAGCAGAAAACATTAAAAACTGGAACAACTTTAACAAGGGTTAAAAGGGAGATCAAATGATCAGATGTTACCTTTTAACCTACCTTCATTCCCACACTTAACTTTACAGTGCTGTCTGCTAGCAAGTCTAGTCACATCTCTAAACTGTGGCCAGAGGGAATTTATCAGAGACTTAATCTGTGCGGGGACTTTTCTGTGGGGCTTCCACTATCAATCCCTTAGCCTTCTGAAAATGAGGTGTTCAGAATTTAAGCTTTGATGCCATTCCCTCCTTCGGATTTGCCTTTTCAAAAATTATTTATAGTCCTTGGATCACACAGGTTTTTCCATGTGAAGTTAGTCACTTAGATGGCTGCTTGTTTGAAAACAAACCTTTAAGATGCTAGATGCTGTTCCTTTGGATAGTTGGGCACCATCCAGCTTCTTCACCATACTTTGCTATCGTATCTACATCATCAGTGATACTTCATGAAGACGAGTGCTAAGTAGGAAATCGTGTTAAATAGGGTCAAGTCAGAAGAACAAATTGTTCTTAGATTGGGGCAAGAATTAAGTTCGAGATCAAAATCCATTCGTGTACCTATGGCTTAAATATGTCTCTGGTTCACTTTGGAGACCTCATTACCACCTTATGATGTAGAACAGTGTGCCTCAGAAAAGGTAACTTCAATGATCGTGTCATTGATTTAGCCAGTTGGCCAATGGTATAGAAATGAATACTGGGCTCAGGCGTAAGAACACTTGTCAGGATGATGCAGGTCCAGGCAAGGTATTGTTCTGTTGGGTAGGGTCACTGTGGGCTAAACTGGCTCGATGGTACCCAACACAGAATATAGCATAACATAGAACATTAAATCCTGTTGAAAAAAAAGGAAATTTTACATGTACAGGCCAGGTTTTCAGACCACAATACATGAATTGTTGACTTGAACAGATTCAACACTTAGGTGACTGGACCCTACTGACCCAAACAGTAGGGACTGACGATAGGGCAAAACTTTTAACACCACACATTCACAAAGGCAGAACCATGCTTACCAGACTTATGTATGCCATAAGGAAGCAAAGAGAGCATTAAAATAGTAAATATATGACATCCTGGGCCACCATTCACTGGGTACCCACAAAGTAAGAGAGCCAAACCAAAGTCCAGTGACTATCAATTCTATAACCTTGGGACAGTGTTTTTGTTTTCCTGATGGGAGGTTGCTCCTCCCTTTTTCATGTCAACAGAAATGTAGTGCCTTCCCTGGCCCTCTCCTCCCATCCTGACTTGAATTTCCAGTAAGATTCACTTAGCACTCTGGTCAGACGGAGTATCTGTTGACGGAAGGTGACCTTGACACCGTTTTCCATGGCAGCAGCTGAAGGGTCTCCCTTTCCCCCCAGCTTGAAAAGCTGACCCCAGCTAAGGCGAGCTCTTGACTCTGTAAAGTGGTTTGTAAGATGTACATACGGAGGTGACATGTGGTTCTTTTGCTATGCAGACTACCTTGTTGCCTGCGAGATGGGATTAGAACTTTTACAGGACCTGGGAGCACAGTCTGCCTTCATTTTGTTGTTAATCTTTACAGTAGTTAATGCACACAGCATTTGTCTTTTTGTGATTGGCTCACTTCACTCGGCACAATGGGTCTCAGGTCCCTCCAGGTCATGAATTGTTCCGTGGCTTCATCCCAGTGTTCCAGGGATGTCTAGGATTCCCCGGTGTGTCTGTACCGGAGTTTCTTTATTTCTTTTACTGATGGCATCTGTGTTGTTTCCAGCTCAAGCTCCATGGTCAGCAAACCCAGCTCCCCAGATTAAGTGCCCAGAGGCACCCACTCCAGTACGCCACAGCCAGAAGATACTCAGCTCCCCTAAATGCCTGAATGAAATGTTGAGAGGTCTCCCACTCCAGTCAGCCTTGGCCCAAAGGCACTCAGCTCTCCTTTTGTGGGTCAGCAAGCCCAACTTCCCCAATTCAGTGCACAGTCACCCCATTCCACAAGTCAGCCTTCTGCACAAAAGCACTCCCCTTTACTGGCTCCGTGGGTTGGGAATCCCATCCCTCTGTTCCGTACTTGGCCTTCTTGTTCTGCTGCTGCTCCTCTGATGGTGTAGCTGTCATCTGGATCCAAGACGTTCACTGCACAGAGATCTTGGGTCCAGAGGGCACACTCCACTCTTAGTGCCTGCTAGTAATGCGATCCCTTCCCCTGCTTCTCAGAGGGTTCATTTTATACACAGCAGTACGGCACTCCAGGAAATCCTGTTTGCAGTTACTCACAGGTGAATCCTCTCAGTACTTTGCTCCACCTTCTTATCAGATCCATGCAGGGAAAGGTTGTTTGGAGATTCGGGCTGGAAGAGCCACATTAAAAAATTCTCTCTCCTGCAGATGTTGTCTACTGAAAGGGCCCCTGCGATCCTCTGTTACATCCTTGAATCATGTGAGACCACAGGCCCATTCTGAAGGCCTGAAGGACACCGCCATGCTGGAGCTACTTCCCCTTTATTTCTCAGCACATGCCAGGCAGACAGTAAATATTCGTCAAATTGCAGAATGAATAAAAGGGGAAAGACGTGCTTGATCAAGCCAGATGAAGATCTTTGATTGTCAAGAAGAAGGAAGTTTAGAGGTTTTGATGAGAAGAGTCACATGAAGAAGTTGTCCTATTTTAAGCGGGACTGTGATAGGTACTCAGGGAGTGTGAATATATTCATACTAACAATATGCCAACGGTATGGACAAAGGGCCAAGAAGGGAGACAGAGACTGGTAGAAAGAAGGCTGGGACAGGAATCCAGGTGAATTAATGAGAGGTGGCAATCAATTATGGCCATGTTGGCTGTCCAGGGGTTTTCTAACTACATTATTTCTTATAAATTATTAGTTTGTATTCTGCTATATGAAAGAGTTTTGTATTTCCTTCTTTATTTAGTTATGGCTCCTGGATTCTTGTTTGACTGCTGTTATTTATTTGATCTATTTCGATGCTCAAATTGTCCCAGCTTGCCCAGTGGAAGGTGCTACCAATGGGCCCTTGTGTTCCTTGCACCTGCTTCCATCCTTGTGTGAGCCCTGCCTTACTGTGTGCCACAGGGAGATACACCCGGTTTCTGTAATTCCCTTCACCCTGGCATCAGCCATTCCTTCCAGGAGTCCATATTCCTGAGGAATGCTACTTATGAGCCGTGATCTAGGGGCCTACATTGCTGCTGAGCTTTCATGACTCCCACCCCCTTCTCTGCCCCTGAAACTTCGGCTCACAGACTTTACGGAGTTAAGGAGCTGGGCTTTGGAGCCAAGCGTCAGGCCACTTAAAGAACCAAGAGAAATTCTCCAGACCCCAAGCTGGAAACACTGACAGAAGGCCGGGTTTATTTTCTTAAGCTGTTTTAACAATGTGATTTTTAAAAAATATGCCTCTTATTCAAAGATACGCTCACTGTAAGAGGAAGAGAAGAGAACGTGGGGAAACAAAGAGAAACCACGCCTTTCCTTCGTCACCTTCTTTTAAGTTGTGTCAATTAACACTCTTCAGACCTCTGATGTTGCCTCTTCAGCACTGGCCCGGTTTCCAAACCTCCGCAGGCCATGTGCCACAGAACATTGGGCAGCAGGTGACAACTTGTCCTGAAGCCACAGCTTGCCAGGTGGTGTAGATGGCTGCCAGGCTCTTCTTAGGGACTTTCTGAGCCATTCTTACAGATGGTCAGTGTTCTCTGCATGGAAATCAATGCTGCCCCTGTATCAGCCATGGGAGAGTACCTAATGTTCTTCCCTGAAGGAATGGTCCAGGAGCCATCTGCACGGGAGGAGATGACATGCAGAACTCCATGATCAGTGTCAGTGTTTGCAGTGCCAGCGATAGATATCAGGGACCCCATCTAGGAACCCTCTAGGTCAGTGGCTCTCAACCTTCTTCATGCCATGACCCTTTCATACAGTTCCTCATGTTGTCGTGAACCCCCCAAGCATAAAATTATTTTTGTTGTTACTTCACCGTCAATTTGCTACCATTATGAATCTGGCGAGTCCTATGAAAGGGTCGTTGGACCCCCCCCAAAGGGGTCGCGACCCACAGGTTGAGAACCGCTGCTCGATGTGCTGGCTAGTGGGGTGAAAAAGGTACAACAAAGAGGATAGGTTCAAGCAGCCTGATAAGGTTAATGTCAGAAACCACGTTATTTTAATGAAGACTCAAGTAGAGAATATTTTTGAAACTAACTTGTTTGTCACTTATTGCAAAAGAGAAACCTATTTACTGTTGAAATGTAGAAATGACAGACTTTCTTTTAAATACAAATTCAAAAGAAAAAAGCTACAGTCCCCCTTCCTAGAGAGAACTATAAACAAGTTGGCATATCTATATACTTTACTTCTTCCCCACTTTATTTTTCCTATACGGGGTCCTAGTGGCATTGTTGGGTAAGTACTGGACTCCAGAGCACAGGGTTGAATGTTCCAGCCCACCAGCTGCTGAGAGGAAGAAAGATGAGGTGATCTGTTTCCACAAAGACTTACAGCTGCAAAAACCCCATGGGGTTGCTCTGAGTCGCAATCCAGGCTATGCCCAGGATTGTTTTGGTATTTCCTATACTTAAATATGTATTTTTATTTAAAATGTGGGTCATACTGTATACACTATTTTGAAAACTGTTTTATACTTAATTATGTTTTCCTTCATCTTTTCATGGCAATGCTCTGCAACATCCTTTATTGTTAGGTGTAGTTTTATTTTTAAGCTTGTTTGTGTTTTAAATACAAAGATAACAGATGCTTGGTTAAAATTTTTAGGACTAAGATGAAATATGGAAGTATTTCTCCTTATCCCCTTTCTTCCATACTCACTTTCCTGAGATAGCCTTTCAGCTGAAAAAAAAGTATCCTTCTAAAAATTTTTCTTTCTAGAACTTTTCAATACATATGTACATATATGCATACTTTCCTATGACTGAATAGTATTCAATTAATATATCTCAATGTAGGCAATCACCTCCCTTCATTTGGAAATTGAGGGTTTTTCCAGTTTTTCACTGCAGTGAGTGGTAAAATCCTTGCACAGAACCATGATTATTTCTCTATGATAAATTATAGACAAGCGAACTGCTGCTTTAAGAGATATGCACAACTTTAAGGCTTTTGATATGTGCGATTTATCATTCACAAGATTGATGCCAATTTTGCCTTCTCACCTGAATGTAATTACATGTTTTAAAATGTATGATGGAAGTGTAACCAAGGCATATCGAAAGGTATACAAACCATTTAAGTAAGACACGCACTGTCCAATGCAGCAAATGCCACCACATGTGACTTCGGAGCACTTGACAGACGGCTGGTCCAGATTGAGGTGTGCAGTGTATATAAAATAGATGCCATGTTTCAAAGACTTGGTGCGGAGAAAGGGATGTAAAATATCTTGTTGATACTTTCAGATTGATTATTGTGATAGGCTGCATTCTTTGGAGAAGCAAAACCAGTGACGTTTCCATAGGTGTGAAAAGAGAGCAGTTTACATCAAGAAAAATAGCTCACTCAGTTGTAGAGGTGGGTAAGTCGAGGTCAAGTTTGTGGGTCGGATGTTAAGCTGGAAGTTTTTCCTGACTCATGTAACTTCTGGTGCTGATGAACCAGGAAGCAGGAAGGCCACAGGCTGGTGCTTGTAGAGTTGAATGAATCCATGATTGGAAGTCCGCTGATAGATCCTGGGATCGGCAGGCAATGTGGCTGGAGGTCAATGAACCAGATGCAAGAACCAGACCCAGCAGAAGAGACACATTTTTCCATAGTCTGTTTCAAAACAAGTAGGCCACGTACCCAAGGAGTCTTTCTTCCAAATGTACCAAGGCTGTGGCCAGATTGAGGGGCTGTCCTGCACACAGCTGCTGCCTATTCACAGATGGATGATGTCACATTAGATCCCATCATGGAGTTGATTACATTGTGTTAGTTCACATCATGGGGGAATCACTGCCAAACTACTGGGAACCTTGGTCCAGTCAAATTGACATAAAATCTCACTATCACGATTATGTGGAAATGATAATATTTTGGATTAAATGGGTTAAATATAAGTGGACTTCAAAAAGATTGTGAAAAAGTGGAATTAGAAGATAAAATAATTTTTACAAGGACTCTATTTGTTTTTTCAACTTTTTATTTTATTATTCATTTTTCCTTTTTTACGTGCCACTAGAAAATGCTAACCTATTAAAGCGACTCAGATTATTTTTCTGTTGGATGGTCTAGGGCCTAGATCTTGTACACTAAATGAGAGCATGGTCTAGGGCAGGGCTCCTCAAACTTTGTAAACAGGGGCCAGTTCACTGTCCCTCAGACCCATTGGAGGGCTGGACTATAGTTTTTAAAAAAACTATGAACAAATTCCTATGCACACTGCACATATCTTATTTTGAAGTAAAAAAACAAATGGGGCAAAAACACCCGGCCGGCCGATAAATGTCCTCGGCGGGCCACATGTGACCCGTGGGCCATAGTTTGAGGACATCTGGTCTAAGGCCTCAGATAACGAAACTCGATTTTCTCTGTTTCTGTACCTCTTCCACATTCCACCGATATATTTCTGATTTAGGCCCAGGATCCCAGAACTAAAATAGCTGTCTGTCATGGGCCTGAGGGCTCAGGACCGTAGTCTGAGCACGCTAACGTCAACTGGCTCAACACAGTAGTAAAAGTGGTTCTCAACCTTCCTAATGCTGGGACCCTTTAATACAGTTCCTCATGTGGTCACACAACCACACACCCCCAACCATAAAATTATTTTCATTGCTACTTCATAACTGTCATTTTGCTACTGTTATGAATCGGGCAACCCCTGTGAAAGGGTCGTTTGATCCCCAAAGGGTTCTTGACCCACAGGTTGAGAACTGCTGCAGTAGTAGCAACTGAGGTCTTAAAAGCACATGAACACCTATTTAAGGTGCACCTATTGATCTCTCTTTGTCTAGGAGAAAGAAGAGTGGTGAAAATGGAACTAAATATGGAAACAATTAGTTCAGGGTACTCCTGGATTATGCACACATCAATCTCCAGAACTTGAGGGGATTGAAACAAATAGGTATGAATTGTTCAATGTAAAATTGATTATGTAAGACTCTCACCTGATTCACAGTGAATACTTTAAAAAAATAAATAGAGTAGCTTTCTTCTAGCTCTCCATTCTTTATCAGGAATTATCAATAAACATGTGAGAAATACTCTCTTTAGAAGGTAATTACAACCCAAACCAGCCCAGTGCTATTGAGTTGGTACTGGCTCTCAGTCCTCCCAAGGGTATCAGAATGGCGCTGCACTTGGTAGGGTTTTCAGTGGTGATTTCTTCAGAAAGGAAACAGGTAGGCCTTTTCCCAAGGTCCCTCTGGATGGACATGAACCTCCAACCTTTCAGTTAGCATCCAAGTATGTTAACCGTTTGAACCACTACCCCGAGACTATTAGGAAGTATTAGGATTGTGTATTAACATTTGTGATCTAACAGAACCTACCATTAACTATAAACTCTTCGTTGCAAAAATTTAAGGATTTAGCCATGGATTTGTTCGAATGTGTCTTTAGGCTTCAGAGATTGCTGTTGAGCATCATGCCTCTTTCAAAATGTGCACACAGGACCTGAGCAAACAAAACGGACATCCATTGACTGATGGAATCCGCCTCCGTTTTTTTATCTCCTGTAAAACAGGGGTGACAGAGTGGCTTACAGGGCTTGAGACAAGCGCAATCAGCACTATGTAAACATGGGGAGAAAAAGAGGTGATCAGGACATCATGGGGTTGTAGCTTCAGGCAATTACTCTTTACTCTGTGCCTCCTGAGGCTCAGCCCTCCTGTCTCCTCCTCAACTAATAAATAATTGCAGAACTACAGCAAAGCCAGTGACCATTGAGTCAAGTCTGATCGTGGCCACCCCAGTGTGCAGAACAGAACTGCTCCGTGGGTTTTTTATGACCGTGATCTTCTGAGAGCAAATCACCAGGCCTTTCTTCTGAGATACCTCTGCCTGGGTTTGAACTTTTCAAACCTTGTGGTTAGTAGCCCAGCTAAGCCATCCAGACTCCTTCCTCATAGTTGTGTGCTGTCAAGTGTCCGGTTGATCACATGTGACAGAGAAATGCTGCCCATAGGGTTTCCAGAACTCTAGAAGCAGAATCATTCTAGAAGCAGAACTCTAGAAGCAGAATTGTTCTAGAAGTAGAACTCTAGAAGCAGAATCATTCTAGAAACAGAATCATTCTAGAAGCAGAACTCTAGAAGCAGAATTGTTCTAGAAGTATAACTCTAGGTGTCTTCCACAGCAGAGCTGCTGGGTAGGTTTCTACTTCTGACGTTTCAGTTAGCAGCTGAGTGATTAACCACTTCAGCACCATATTGCCAAGGCTCCTCCTTCTGCCTTAACTAAATGAAAACCAAAACCATTGCCTGCAGTCCATTTCCAACCCTTAGGGAATTGCCCCACGGGATTTCCAAGACTGTAAATCTGAGGAAGCAGACTGCTGCTCCTTTCTGCAGAAGAACAGCTGGAGGCTAGCAGATGCCCCTGGGTGAACTTGAATCTTTAATTTTTGCACTTAATGTCCCCACAAGTTCCCGCTTCCTCATGATTCTCCTGCCATTGAGTCAATTCCAACTTGATCGTGACTTTTTATGGTTTCGGAGCCTGGGAATCTTTGTGGGAGCAGAGAGCCACCTCTGCCTCCTCGGCAAGGACTGGTGGGCTTGAACCACTGACCTTGCACTTGGTGGTCCAAAGGGCACCCACAGCACCACCAAGGCACTCTCTGCTTTCGCAGTAACCCTTCACTTTTCCTTCTTCTCTCTAAGCTCATGCTGACAATGGCAAGCACACCTTATGTACACAGAGCTTTTTTTTCAAACCTACATGCAATTCACAAATAGGTGCTTCTCCCACCCCATCATTCCTGGGCCAAAGGAGAACTCAGAGAAGCGGAAAGAAAAGGTGCAAAGGTGTTTCCCATGCACCCTGCTCCCTTGCTCGGCTCCTGTTGACTTACCTCTTGCTCATCTTTTGAGTCATTGAGTTTCTCGGTTGGCTCAGTTTTAGAGTTTCAAAAGAAGAAAAAGAAAACAAAAGATTAAAAAAATGCATCTTCAAGTTTTTTTTTTTTGGCACAAAGTGTGTCTGGTTATTTGGAACCTGGCCAACTCTTTGCTTTACTCCATTATTACAGTCACATGGTTGGTTTCTCTCAGGAAGGTATGCAGGTAATAGGTGTCGGAAGGAATAAACATCTTGGTTCCAACTTGTCTTCAGCGGCATGCTTTCTTCTTGTATAGTACTTACTTTTAAGGCAATAATATTTCCAGCCCTTTGAAACATTCCATTTAGAGCTGCTATAAAATTACATGGTGTGAAAGAGCTGATATAATCTTTTAACAAGAATAATGAGAGTTTTGTGTGAATGCTCCTCCCCACATTCTCCACTTCTAGGAGAAAGTGGGAAATAGCTCCATCAAAGGGAGTTGACCCAAAGGTTGGTCTAGTATTGTCTTACTAGATGAACCTGAGGAGCCCTGTGGCATAGTCGGTTACTCATTGCCTTGCTAGCAGAAATGCCAGCAGTTCAAAACCACCAGCTGCTCTGAGGGAGAAAGATGAGGCTTCCTGCTCCAGCAGCATTCCGGCCTTGGAGACCCACGAGGGCAGTTCTACCCTGTTCTACAGGGCCCCTCGGAGCCAGGATTGACTGGAGGGCAGAGCATTGGGCGAGTGGTGGCCGTCTGTTTAGATGAACTCGAGTAAATATCTTCCAGGCCTTCATTTGCCATCTGTGACATAGACAGGGTGTTCTTTCTTTCTTTGTCAAGGTCAGATGGTTACTGCAGTAAAGGCAACAAACTAAGGCAAAGAATGGTGAAAAGACATTTAACCCTTTGGCTGCAGAAGTTTTGAATGGTATTTGAAATTCCTTCTCAATTCCAAAATCTGTGATCAGTAATAGAATGTTTCACTTTTTCTAATCACTGTGTTTGAATACACAGGTAAACTCTAAACACCTGTTTCTTCTTCTTTTTAAAATAATTTTATTGGGGGCTCGTACAGCTCTTATTACATTCCATACATCCATCCATTGTGTCAAGCACATTTGTACATTTTTTGCCCTCATCATTCTCAAAAACATTTGCTTTCTACTTGAGCCCTTGGTATCAGCTCCTCATTCCCCACCCCCCTGCTCCCCCCTCCCTCATGAACCCTTGATAATTTATAAATTATTAGTATTTTGTCATGTCTTACACTGTCCAATGTCTCCTTTCACCAACGTTTCTGTTGTCCATCCCCCAGGGAGGGGGTTATATATGTATCCTTGTAATCAGTTCCCCCTTTCTACCCCACCTTCCCTCCACCCTCCCAGTATTGCCACTCTCCCCACTGGTCCTGAAGGAATCATCTGCCCTGGATTCCTTGGGGTGGGGTGGGGTGGGGAGGAAGCATTAAAGAACTAGAGGAAAGATGTATGTTTCATCGTTGCTATCCTACACCCCGACTGGCTCATCTCCTCCCCACAACCCTCTGTAAGAGGGTGGCAAGTTGTCTACAGATGGACCACACTCCCCCTCTTTCTCAATGATATGATTTTTTTGTTCTTTGATGCCTGATATGTCATCCTTTCAACATCTCATGATCACACAGGCTGGTGTGCTTCTTCTATGTGGGCTTTGTTGCTTCTGAGATAGATGGCCACTTGTTTACTCTCAAGCCTAAGACCCCAGATGCTATATCTTTTGATAGCTGGACACCATCAGCTTTCTTCACCACATTTGCTTATGCATACATTTGTCTTCAGCGATTGTGTCGAGAAGGTGAGCATCATGGAATGCCAATTTAATAGAACAAAGTGTTTTTGAATTCAGGGAGTACTTGATCTATGTACATATATTTATAGGTTTAGTATTAAGGTAGCAGATGGACATTGGGCCGCCACTCAAGTACTCCCTGATCATATATAAATATATTTACCCATAATCATATATAAATATATTTACATATGTACATGCCTGTATTTAGACCTCTATAAATGTCCTTTGCCTCCTAGTTCTTTCCTCTGTTTTCTTTTTTTAAAAAACAATTTATTAGGGGCTCATACAACTCTTATCACAGTCCATACATATACATACATCAATTGTATAAAGCACATCTGTACATTCTCCTCTGTTTTCTTTCACCTTCCTCTTGTCCCACCATCATGCTCAGCCTTCATTTGGGTTTCAGTAATTTCTCTTGGTTACATTGCCCCTGAGCAATCCCTACCAGGGCTTTTATACCCTCCTTGCCACTGATTTTGGATCCCTTCTTGTTCCCTTGTCCCTGGGTTGGTCAACACCACCTCCTTTCCCCCACCTCCCCCTCTCCCATGTCCCCCTGGGACCATCGGTGCTGTTATTTTCTCTTCTTCCAGCCTATCTTATGTATATATATGTATATAGAGACCTGCAGAGATAATAACATGCACAAAAAAACCAAGAAATTTGCTGATGAACTTTGGGTCTCCAATACATCCAGTTTTTTTCGTGTCATTTTGAATGCCTGCTTTTTGAACTTCTGATACCTCTTCCCGTTGACACCTCATGATTACACAGCCTGGTGTGCTTCTTCCATGTGGACTTTGTTGCTTCCCTGTTAGATGGCTGTTTATTTAACTCTAAGCCTTAAGATCCCAGCCACTGTAGCTTTTGATAGCCAGACACCAACAACTTTCTTTACCACATTTGCTTATGTATTGATTTTGTCTTTAGCGATCATGTCAGCGAGGTGGGTACCATACAATGCCAAATTATTAGAACAAACTGTTCTTATACCAAGGTAAGATTTAAGTAGAGGCCCAAAGTCCATCTATTTCTTTGTTACATATATACATATATAAACAAACACATATTTATACATGTGTACTTAAACATATATGCACACACACACACATATATATATATATTGGGTTTTGTTTTTATTTTTTCCTCCTACACCACTATTGTGCTTGCCTGTCATTCACCTCTCAGATACAATTAGATGGATCAAAAACACCCAGAAAAGCTGCAGAATGCTTACTGTTTCTCTGTACCCATCACTGTTGGCTCCTCCCACCCTCCTTTCCCTTCTCCCCTTCTGTGCCCTCCACGAACTGTAGATCTGGCCACTGTCTTCGGAAGACTTCCTCCCACACTGCTTTTCTTGTCTAGATCAACACCCCCCAGAATACAGAATAATAATAAAATAAAATATTAAAAACAAAACAAAAATCCCACAACAACATACTAACAGAAATCATGATGTAGAGCCACATTCGTGTCCAAAACGTGAGTTTCCCATAGGTCCATTTCTATTCCCACAGTCCAGGACAGAGCAGTCTTGTGCAAGCCCCCCACCCCTCTTTAAGCCTTAGACTTTCAGTGTGGCTCCACAGGGTTCTTAATGACTTGTCCACAGGGTTCTTAATGACTTATTTTATCAAGTGTAGATCACCAGGCCTTTCTTCTGAGGTGCCTCTGGGTGGATCTGAACCTCTAACCTTTCATTTAGGTAGCTAAGTGTTCAGCCATTTGACCAATGCAGGGTCTCCTTGTCCCCTTACCTTCGGGTCAAACAAAACTTTGAAAGTTTGGTGTTGGGGTTTAGAAAGTTGAGTGGTTTTCTAGCAATGTTGGGTGAGCCAGAGAAACCGAAACACTCAACCTCTTTTGTATCCAACAATCATTGGACTTTTAAGGTTAAAACCGTTCCTTCCCTCCTCTTTAGCAGTGTGAGGGCAGTGAACTCTGTGAAATGACAGATTCCTAATGAAAACATTACTACATATTGAATATGATGGTAGGAAACCTTACCACCCTTTATTGCTTGAAAAACAGTGTAGGCCTTACATGTATTTCTGTTTTCAGACAGATTTTTCTACCCAAAGCACTTCTTTCTCAAAGTTTTGAAAACATTGTTGGATAAGAAAAACTGGTGTACATTGAAAGCCTAGATCTCCCCGGCCCATGGCTATCTATGAAAAAAGCAACAAAACCAAACTTGTTGCCACTGAATTCATTCTGACTCATGGAAGCCCCGTGTGTTACAGAGAAGACCTCCATCCTGCAGGGATTTCCAGGCTGTAGGAGCAAATCCCTAAGTCATCCCTGGGGCCACGGGGTGGGTTCAAACTGCCAACGCTTAGGGTAGTAGTCCAGTGACAACCATTTGTGCCAACCAAGGACTATGTTGGCTATAGATAAGGTTTCACTAATTACAGCAGTCTAAATGTCGTGATGACATCAGACTCATCGTAGGTGAGTCAAGGCATCCCAGTGTATGTCTCAAAAGTGTGCCGCGCCCACTGTGGGTCTGTGAGTTTGGCCACCCCTTTGGATATTGAT
Organism: Tenrec ecaudatus; assembly: GCF_050624435.1. Taxonomy (NCBI): domain Eukaryota; kingdom Metazoa; phylum Chordata; class Mammalia; order Afrosoricida; family Tenrecidae; genus Tenrec; species Tenrec ecaudatus. The sequence goes on from NC_134532.1 coordinate 140,906,861, forward strand.
ACTTCTCCCTTGGGTGCCTGTGTCTCTTGGGATGCCATTGAATGTTGCCTTGCCCACCATCTTGGTGGATACGACCAAGTTCACTGGGAGTCACTCCTCTCCCTTTCTGTTGCATTCTGCTAGAGCAGTTACAAAGCAGTGCTATTTCTGCCTTGGTGTTTTGCAAAGATTTCATAAAAGACTTTTAGTGACAGTCTCCCTTCTTCTTTTAAAAAAATCATTTTATTTGGGACTCGTACAACTCATCACAATCCATCCATCCATCCATTGTGTCAAGCACATTTGTACATTTGTTGCCATCATCATTCTCAAAACATTTGCTTTCTACTTGAGCCCTTGGTATCAGCTTCTCATTCCCCCCCTCCCTGCCACTCTTCCTCATGAACCCTTGATAATTTATAAATTATTATTATTCTGTCATGTCTTACACTGTCCAACACCTCCCTTCACCCAGTTTTATGTTGTCAATCCCTCAGGGAGGTGATTCTATGTAGATCCTTGTAATCGGCTCCTCCTTTCTACTCCAACTTCCCTTCTTCTTCCAGTATCACCACTCTCACCACTGGTCCTGAAGGGATCATCTGTCTTGGATTCCCTGTGTTTCCACATCCAATTCTGGTCTAGCTGGAATTGTAAGGTAGAATTGGGATCATGATAGTGGTAGTGGTGGGAGGAAGCATTTAAGAACTAGAGGAAAGTTGTATGTTTCATCGTTGCTACGCTGCACCCTGACTGGCTCGTCACCTCCCCACGACCCTTCTGTAACGACAGTCTCCCTTTCTAGAAGAGTTAGATGTGAAGGCCATCAAAGTAGGAGTGGAAGGACGAAAAGATCTAGGGTAGAAATCCACACCCTTTCATACTCAACGTGCCCTCTATCCTGTGATAACCAAGACTTCATCCCAACACTGGCTCTCTCTTTCCTTGGCATAATTTATTTCCCAGTAGATTTCAGCAGCACCTTTGCCAGTATTTTCTTTTATTAGGCTGGGTTGATTAGAGAAACAAATCCAGAGACACTCATGTGTGTAAGAGAGTGCTATATATCTAAGAGCAATTGTATATTGAGAAAACAACCCCACCCAGTCCAGATCAAGTCCATATGTCCGATATTAGCCTTTTGTCTGGTATTAGTCCAGAAATTCCACTCCAGATTCACACAGCACAGACAGTGATGCTGAATGTAGGACGATCGCAGGCCGGTGGGTGCAAGGTCTTGTGGATCCAATGGTTTACCACCATTGGTGCTGGTCACCACACTCCAATTGCGGCTCTTCAACAGGAAGCTGTGACCTGATTGACAGGCTAAATTCTATCCCTCCACTCTTAAAACCCTCAAATTGACATGAGATTATGTAACTACCACACTAGGGTCTTGCAAGTGAAGATTTACTCTCGTTCCCAGAAAACCACCCCAGACCAACCTATAGGATTGATTTTGAGATTGAAAATGGGAGAAAAACAGGGGTGGGGAAGTAAACAGGACTAGTGGGTACAGGTTGGGGAGAAGGATTCTTAGTGCCTCAACAAGGCCCCGGGGTTTTTGTTTTCATTTCACAGGGACTTCTCGATTAAGTATTAAACAAGGCAATGTTAAATTACCCAGATGAGGGAAACTGAGAGGTAGCCAATTTCTTAATATGGCCCTTCTATCCATAATTCCTTATGTGGTGTATTTTAAATTCTAGCCTCTGCGCCTGTGGTTATAATCCCATTTGAGGGGTGTTGTTTGATATGCTAATAACAGGATTAATATGGGATGTAGTCTTTTAAAATTTTTATTATTTTATTTTTAAAATTTTGGAATGCATTCTGAGCCTTCACCTTTTAGAAGATGTGAACCAAGTTACCACCCTATGTTGCCTTGGGGGTATGCCCTGCTGATAAACAAAAAAAACACTTCCATGGAAGAATGGGCTATTTCAAAAGCAGGATAGACAGACAGAGAAATCCCAGTACCATCAGAAGAAGAGCCACGGCCAAGCTCTTTGGCTAAAGTGGCACAGGCTGAGACAAGGGGTACCAGTGGCTGTGGCATGGAGACCATGGAAGAGAGTGGAGGAGCAGCCTGAGTCTATGAGGCTGGGAGGCAGAGCAGTGAGGAGTGGCTGCTTCCTGGCCCATGGAAGCAGAGGCCAAAGGGACTATGTGGCTAAGAGGCTGAGGACTGAAGAGAGACTGGGGCACTAGCTGAGTGGAGGTGCTGCTGTAGACCAATGACGGTATGCTGACTGTTTACTATTGATCCTGATTTTCCGTATCCTGTTAGCTTCCCTAATAAGTCTCCGTTGTTGTTTGTTTTGTCTGAGTTACATGTGGCCATTGCAATGAGTTCCAAAGCCCAGCAGAAAAGTAGCATGTTGTGGGATGAACAGTTTATGTCACAATAGGTAAATAAAGATGGAGAGTGTAGGCATGTATGTCCACTGCTTCATGGCACTGGAAGCCGAAGGAGGTCAGATGTAGCCTCCCTATCGTTTTTCACAACGACCATCAGCATGAGACTCTAACATTGCCCAAACAATTCACGGCCATGTTGCTTATTATGCAGCATAGGGAGGAAAAAAAAAAAGGAAAATGTGTCACAAAATCATGACTGTTTTGGGCAGGACTATGGAAGCAGGAAAGGGACCATAATTGGGATCTGTATGTACATTATTAAAGATTGGAAAAGATTTTTGGATTTGTTCTGGAGCCTCTGACCACCTTGGTTGGGTTATAACTTGAGGCCAGTTAGCCCTCGTTCACCAATTTCAAGAAAGTTCCTGCAGGTGAGACTGCCCCTCCCTGAGCTGGCTAGTATTTACTTTCAAACAGACTCTGTCTTGGGGCAAAGCCTTTTACATTGCCTGTTAATGGAATAAACTCAATGGAGGCTGAATTTATATTAGACTCTCTATGGGGTTGGGACCCCCACTGTAAACTGTAGACCTCCACATACCAGGTGCTTAGAATTTAAGCACTAATATATGCCCTCCTCTGATCTTGGATTTTTATTAAAATCCTTTTGGTCACACTTAGGTTGGTGTGCTTTCTTCGGCATGAACTGGTTTCTTCAGATGGCTGTTTATTTTAGAACAAGGCACCAGGGATTTTGTATATTTACTCCAGCTTCCCTTCTCTCTGCAGAACGACATCTTTGAGTGGTGCAGGGACCACCGAGTCCACCACAAGTACTCAGAGACAGATGCTGACCCTCATAATGCCCGCCGGGGCTTCTTCTTCTCCCACATCGGGTGGCTGTTTGTTCGAAAGCATCGAGATGTCATAGAGAAGGGGAGGAAGCTTGATGTCACTGACCTGCTTGCTGATCCTGTGGTCCAGTTCCAGAGAAAGTAAGTGAATGATTGCCATAGAGATTGCCTTCAGGGGAAAGGATGAAAAACCAGGCAGTACAATGGGGTACAATAATGTCCCCAAGTAGTTTTTCTCAAAACATCCTGTTAATTGGGTTATAATTTTTGGGTTTATATCTGTTTTTAAATTTCCTTTTCCCCATTTAGTTTTCTCTATTCATACATTTGTTTTTAATTTTGATTTGCAGTGGATTTCCTTAAAGCCTGTTGCCATTTCTTTCAGGCTAATCTGCGTGACTAATTTCAAGGCTTGAGTTCTGCCCAGGGCTTCAAAGCAGTTAGTTTTAGTTGGACCTCCTGCTGAGAATTTGAATTTCTACCCCAGATAATACTGAATCAGAATCTGCAGTTTAACAAAATACCCAAGAGATGCATATGTACATGTGCAGCTCTCCAGGTGAATTGTCTCTATAAGTGCTCAAGACTTACCTAGGAGGGCAGAGCATGTACACTGGTACAGATAAGAGCTAGAAACACCGGGAATCAAGACAGATAGACTTCTCAGGACCAATAATGAGAGTAACGATCCTTGGAGGGTAGAGGGAAGGGGGAGAAGGGGGAGCCCATCACAATTATTGACCTATAATCTCCCCTAGGGGGATGAACAGTAGAAGGGTGGGGGAAGAGAGACAGCAGTCAGTATAAGACATGAAAAATAATAATTTATAAATTATTAAGGGTTCATGAGGGAGGGAGGGAGGATTGGGGAAGGAGGGTGTAAATGAGCTGATAGGAAGGGCTCAAGTAGAAAAAAATGTTATGAAAATGATGATGGCAACATATGTACAAGTGTGATTGACACAATGGATATATGTATGGATTGTAAGGAGTTGTAAGAGCCCCCAATAAAATTATTATTTTTAAAATAACCACCTGAGGATCTCATAAACTGTGGATTCTGATTCAGTGTATCTGGGATAGAAGTGCAAATTCTCAGAAAGTTGAACAAATGAACCAGTTCCAAGTCCTGGCTCTGTCACTTCTCTCCGGCCCTCTGCTACCCTCCCCCCCCCTTCACGGTCCCCGGGCGTTGGGATGAGGAGACGCGTGCTTTATTTCTGTCAGCCACTCGACTCCAGCACCTCTGACCTCTCTTCTGATCTTTTTCTCCTCCTCCTCAAGTTCTTTGGTCGTGAAGCCTACCCCCCCCACCCCCCGCCCCACACTACCAGGAATGCTACACCAGTAGGGGTTCTCTGTAGAGAAAACGAGGTCATAACACGAGAGCCTCAATGTGTGTGTCCTCATGGTGCCTGCTGAACATATTCAGTCCATTGGCATTGGCATTGGCATTGGTGGGGGGATCGACTTTCACAAGCACGTGAAGAAAGGTCCTCTAGGATTGTGCTACCAAGTTCAGAGCAGCTACCGTTCACCTCTAAACTTGGAAGCTGTGTGAACGCTCTCTCTGTTGGTCTGGGTCTGTGAAGTTGGCCATGGCACTTGTTATTGTCCTCAGTTGCTGTTATTTTGATTCTGACTCCCAGTGAGCCCATGTGCTACGGAGTCATCTTTTTATTAAAAATCATTTTATTGGGGGCTCTTATCACAATCCATCCATCCATTGTGTCAGCACATTTGTATATTTGTTGCCATCATCATCTTCAAAACATTTTCTTCCTACTTGAGCCCTTGGTATCAGTGCCTTGTTTTTTTCTCCCTCCCTCTCCCACCCTCCCTCATGAACCCTTGATAGTTTATAAATTATTATTATTTTTTCATTTCTTACACTGACCAATGTCTCCCTTCACCCACTTTTCTGTTCTCCCAGGGAGGGGGTTATATGTAGATTCTTGTGATCTACTTGTCCCCTTGTCTTCCCCCACTTCCTCTACCACCCCCTTGGTATCTCTATTCTCATTATTGGCCCCAAGGGCGTCCATCTGTCCTGGATTCCCTGGAAGAAAATTACTAGGTCTTTTATTCTGCTCCACTGCTGGGTGGGTTTGAACTATCATCCTTTGGACAGTTAAGCAAAAACTGCATCATCCAAGGCCCTGGGCCCTTATGATAGTGGCATTCATAAATGGACCTCGTTCCCTAAAGCAATGGATCTATGGGCACAAGGGACAAGCTATGGCTTCCACACTGGTTAGAGACCTAGGACAATACATACGCGAACACGTGGTTACCACAGATCACCCCTACTGACTCAGGCAGAGTCAGTTAGGGACTCAACTGCAGCATTGCCTGCTCAGGCTGAACGTGGACATGGAGGCGATGCCTTTGACTCCACAGATCCTTGCGCGAAAGGAAGACTTGCTTAGCGATGGGCCCCATTTCTGCGCAGCCTTTCCTGTACGCTGCAGGGAGCAGTACAGCGGACCAACACATGGCGGGCCTGAGAGAGAGCCAGCCTGGCAGGGAGCCCCGTGGTTCCTTCTAGCAGATCAAGTAGCCTCTCCACATCTCACTTTGTTCGTTTCTGTGATCCCTGTGACTCCCGCGGCTCCGGGCCCTTCCAGTCCTGCTCTTTCCGCCTGGCGTTCTTCGGTAGTGAATACCCGTCTCTCATCTTTGTAGAAAGATGTGATTATTTTTAAAAGTATGGAAAATGTCAGAGGCTGCTACGACTCAGGCAGTTGCTAGTCTGGAGGATCCCATGTGTTCCCATCCACTGCCCCCTATGGCCTTCAGCGGAGCTTTCTGACAGACACAGCCAGCAGCAACGGCCAAAACGTCTTACAAAACGGGATGTCGTAAATGAACAATGGGTCATCTCTGGATTTCGATTTTTTTTTTTTTACTGTGAGAATCAAGTTTTAAATCTCATGAAGGGAAATATCAAGTATTGAGCAAAGTAGAAATAGAGAAAAACCATCTACTGTCCTAACACATAAATCAGGCCACTATTAACATCTTATGGCGCTTCTATTTTTAAGCACATCTTTCATGCTTTTTCGTCATGGCAGTCAAATGCCTATGTAATTGTATGTCCTATATTTTAACTGCAGATTCGGTTGTAGGCACCATTGTCAAGGGCTGCATGATAACTCCTCATTTGACAGTGTTGCCATTTATTCAAACCATCACTCGGTGGGTAGATGTGTGTGCCACTTCCGATTAGGGGCTATCAATGATTCTGATGTACCACTCGTAATGCTTTGGGATAATCAAACCGTGTGTTATTTGAAGAGCTCAGAAGATCAGGCACAGGATTTTCTATTTTATTAATGAGAACGGAGGAGTGTAGAACAGTCTGGGTGCCTCCAACCATAAAAATGGAAGGTTTATTTACCTCTTTTTGTCTTTCTCCTCCTCCCCAAAGTGTAGTACAAGCTGATTCACTGGGTGTGTATTTTGGGTACTATTTGTCCATGCAGGCAGCAGGACACCGGGACTATTTCAGTGTGTTCCCGGAATAGTCGTCTAAGAATAACATTCATCCCAGTCCCGCCACCATCAGGGGCTGAGCCTGCCAGAAAGCATCCACTCGGCCTCTCACAGATGTTTCTGAGTGCCCGCTAGGAATCCATGTGGCGCATATGGCCAAAGAAACTGGTCCCTGCCGTCTTAGAACTAACACACTCCCTGGAAACGCACGCCCTAACGTACAATTCTCCCTAGTGGGAGGCATGTGCTAGCAGGGCACAGTGGGGGGTCCCCTGGCCCCATGGCAGGGAGGTGAGGAAAGACACTTTCAATATTATTGTAAAAATACATATAACACATTTGCCCAATCAACACTTCCACCTTCACAGCCTAGGGCTATCAGTGACATCGATGACGTGCCGTCCTCACCAACCATCAGGGACAAATGGGAGGAAAGAGCTTTGGGCAGGAACTAGATCCTACATTCAGACCTGAAGCCAAATGAAGGTCAAGGGGAGAAGATTTAATACGCCTGTCATTTCCGAAAACACTGCAGAACCATTGCATTTTACAGAGAAAAGGCACCTTCGTGGCCCATTGAACCCAGTTTCTCTGTGAGGACGTGAATCGAGAGCCTGGGTCTTCAATGTTGGGCTTAGAAGCATTCATGACTCAGATTCTTGCCCAATGCTTGCTTAATGATCTATTACTGAATCAAATGGGCTATGGCATTTCCCTGTGTGCGGATGAGCTCTTAGGTCCTTTGGTATTTATCCAGCCTCAAGAACACAGAAACCCAGCACCCAAAGTAAGGGTTAGAACCACTGAACCGAATAAAGGAAGCTTCCAAAACACACAAAGATAGAACAGTGCTTTGGGTATTTCATGTTCACAGAGCTGGCTTTGCCAGTCCTGCCAGTCGGGTCGTGAGGAGACAAATCACTTACAAGAATGGAAGTCTTTGCATTGGGCCGCCAGCTGGAAGTGGCTGCTTCGTTGTCATAGTCATCGACACATCACGGTGCAGTCCTTGCTACACTGCGTCCTGTGGCTTCCCGAGTAACACAGAGAGTTGCCCAGAAGTGTTTGGGGCCCAGTGACATCTCAGAGTTCTCCTGGCCGGAATTCCCACCTGCTCACAGAAGGGTAATCAGTGAGATCTGCTCCCAAGGCTCCTGTTCATTTCAGCACGGAGCTGCTCAAAACAAAATGTTTAAACCTCTCTCTGATCAGCACGTGGTTGACCAACAGTGTATTCTCTTAGCAGAAGCTTCCAAAATGCACGAAGATAGAGCCGTGGTTTGGATATTTTCATTAGGTTGCCTATTTGCCAAAAGGATCACGCTTGTGCTAAAGGTGTGTGTGTGTGATTTTGAGGTCAGGTTTAATACTAATTTTTTAATTATTAAAAGATCATTTTATTGGGGGCTCTTACAGCTCTTATAACAATGCATCCATCTATTGTGTCAAGCATATTTGTACATATGTTGCCATCATTATTTTCTATTTGAGCTCCTCCATTTCTCTCCCTCCCTATCCTCCCATCTTCATGACCCTTTGATGGACTATAAATTGTTATTATTTTCATATCTTACACCGACTGCTGTCTCCCTTCCCCCATGGTTTCTGTTGTTCATCCCCCCTGGGGTGTATGTGTCCCATCTGTAGCCAATGGGAAATTCCCTCTGAGAAGGGCCACAGAAGGGATGAGTTAACCAAGGTGCAGTATAGCACTGATGAAACACACAGTATTCCTCTGGTTCCCTGCGGCTTCCTCACCCCCCACTATCATGACCCCAGTGCTGCCTTTCACTGAGGGCTGGACCGGAACTTGTGCACAGGTACAGATAAGAGCTCATGACACGTGGAATCCAGGAACAGGAATGGGAGTTGCAATACCAGAAGGGTAGGGCAAAGGTGGGGAGAGGAGGGGAGGAAGGGGGAACCGATCGCAATACCAAGTTTTTAACAAAACTCAAGTGGACATCTTCACCAAGTATTGCAGCTTGACAAAAGTTTATGGGAATGCGTCCCCTCATCAAACAACAGTTTTGAGATGCATCAAGCATTTTAAGGGAGGTCGGGCAGACCTCAAAGATGAATTCCAAGAAGAGAGAGCAACTCCGAAGATCGTAGTGACTGTTTATGAGATTCCAAAGGGATAACTCGTGGGTTTTCTGAAAGAGCACAGGATGATCATTGGGTGAGGGGTTGAGCTTGTTAGGAAGAAAGTTTAAGAAAATTGCAAACTGTGTTGGTGAGAAAAAGGCCAAGGACGTTGTGCTAAGGGATTTTATCTACAATGCACCACTTTGTTCTTCTAGGGTAGCAAGGGCTAGCTGATGAAAACTTCACTGGGACGCCTCACCCCATCGAGTCCAAAGTCCTGAGCTTGTTCCTTCAGACTTGTTTTTATTTCCTAAACTCAAAGACTGTGTAAAAAGAAGAGAGTATGAGGAACCTGACATGTATGTTTTGAGGTTGTACCAGTGGAAGAGTGCAACATTCTTCAGTGAAAGGTCAGAGAGGTGGAAACACCACTTTCAGAAATATATAGATTTATTTGAGTGGCGGGGGTTGAGAAACGATAGCATCACATTTTGATATTTTTGTGTTTTAAGGACGTGTGTGATTTTTACTTACCATCATATGTGGCTTTTGGGGGGCAGAAGTGGACTGAGTTAGGGGTGGGGAGAAAAAGGAGTGGTCACAAGGCAATACTCTTAGCCTGAGCCCTGCACCTGTTAGGGGTGTGCTAGAAGTGAACCAAGCCCTGCCTATGGTTGATAGTGGGTCTATTGATTAGGAATTGATTTCATTAAGAAGGACATTATTTCTCTCCTCTATGGAAGAGTTCTGGAGGTGGGCAGTTCAGGGCAGATGTGTTGACACCACAGAGTCAGTAGAGAACTGGGATCGTTTTATCTTCCTGTTCCACCATCCTTAGTGTGAGCCTTCGAGTCTCAATGTTATCTCATGGTCCACATTGACCACTGGGAAGCCGACCAGAAGGGAAGTGGGAGAGGAAAAGGGGACAGACTGCTTCCTGGATGGAGATTTCCCAGATGACTTACACAACCTATCTCCATCCTTCTCATTGTCTACAAGGGCCTCAAAGGAAGCTGGGAAATGTAGTCTTTTGGTTAATACATTTCCCCAGTTTGAAGGAAGAAAGGATGAGTAGATAAGACAATTAGCAGTTTCTACCATGGAGTACCAAGGCATGTAAGACACACTTAGCTGCTAAGGTTGAGTATGCTCAGAGGCAGCACAGAAGAAAGGCCTAGCGATCTACATCCTGAAAAAAAAAATATCAGTTACTGGAAACCCAATGGAGTGGAGTTCTGCTCTACTATACAGGATGTCTCCTGGGTCAGAATGGACCCCATTGTGATTTTTAGAAAATCTCTGCGATAGTTACTTAACTTTTGCCACAAGCTGATTGATTTGTCATCACACACGATTCAGACTTCTAACATTTGAGTGTGTGTGTGTGTGTGTGTGTGTGTGAAACAAGTGTTAGCCTTTGTTTCCATATATCCCCAATCCTCACTATCCTAGAGTTGATTGCAACTTATAGCGACCCTGTATAGGGTTTCCGAGGATGTAAATCTTTATCAGAGCATCCTCTTCCCACTGAGTGGCCGGTGGGTTTGAACCACTGACCTTGTGGTTCAGCACTTAACTGACAGCACCACCAGTCTTCTTCTGTCTCCAAGTTGCAAGCAAGCAGTAAATGAGCTCTCATGTCATTTTTCTGAGACGGCAGAATGAGGATAAACTCCAGAGTCTTGTTCCCTAATGCTCTGCTTGTCCCGTTGATTCCCATTTTAGGAAAGAAATTCCTTTGAAAGTTACATGCAGACACTGTCATACATATTTTTGAAGTAACCAGGAAGGATGCTGGTCTAGTCCAAACCAGGTTCTTGATTTATCACCATGGCGATGGGATAAACTAAGTGAAGATGAATGATGAGATGATTCAAAAGAGTAAGGCACTTCTGTGTTGCAGCTCTGGGAAGAGATGAAAATGTTTGCATCTAACTCCTCCAGGAAGAAAGACACTTGAATGGCTGACATCTTCCTGAGGCTTTGACTTGCCCCGAGTATGTTATCATTTGTCTTCTTTTTTTCCCTCTCAAGAATGAGTATCACATTTCTCTGTGATATCTTCCTAATTTTGATTTTGTGCCAGTCATATCTGTCTAACCTCTGAATTGATCTCTTCTTTGCTAACATATAGCAAAGGCAGAGTAGTCAGAAAAGTCTGTAATGTCTGTAAGTTTACATCTTCATCTCTCTACCCCACCAGCTCCATCTTCCACTCTATGTGTTAATTGAAGGAGTCCTGGTGGCATAGTGTTTATGTGTTGGGCTGCTAACAGCTGCAAGGTTAGCAGTTCAAAATCACAATTTTCCCTGCAGGAGAAAGATGGGCTTTCTACTCTCATAAAGAATGACAGTCCCCCTACGGATCCCTGGGCCCTGTCCTCTGACTCATCATGCTGCAGCGTCTGTTCCATAATCACAGACACTGTCAGGTCTGCCCTTGCTTCCTGTGGGCATCCACCCGCAAATTTTACAAATAAAGTTGATCTTTATTTGAGGTTTAAAAAAAAGAATTACAGCCTACGTCTTTCTACTCCTAAGAAGAGTTACAGTCTAGGAAACTCACTGGGGCAGTTCTACCCTGCCCTATAGTGTCTCTATGAGTCAGCATTACTTGATGGCAGTGAGTTGAGTTTAATGATTCCATCTCCATTGACAAAATTCTACTGCTTTTTAAAAATTAAAACAATTACTAGAATTTTGTTGTTGTTTCAGGACAACACAGAAGAATATACATCAATTCAATTTCTACATATATAATTCAACGTACAAAGACATTGATTACATTATTCAATTTCTTCAACCATTTTCACCCTCCTGTCCCAAGTTAATCGTCCTCCATTAGCATAAGCTCATTGACCCCCTAAGTTTCCTATCTAAACTTTCACATTAATGCTGCCAATTTGATCCCATATAGGTGGTTCTTAAGAAAGGACATTGCTCAAGGCATTCTTTACTAGTTAAGCTAAACTTGAGTTTGGTTTGTGTTAAGAAAATTCCATTTCCACCACTCATCTGTCAGCTTATATGTTGCTGCAATGCTGGAAGCTATGCCACTGATACTGTATGAAGCAGAAAGGTCACTCATGGTGGACAGGTTTCAGAATAAGACGTACTAGGAAGGAGGACCTGTAAATCTATTTCTGTAAAAATTGTCCAGTGAAAGCCTGTGAATGTCAACAGAACACCGTGTGATCTGGTGCCAGAAGATGAGCCCATCAGTTTGGAAGGCACTCAAAATCTGACTGGGGAAGAGCTCGCTCCTCCAAGTGGAGTCCACCTTAACGATGTATATGAGTGACATTTCCTGGACCTTCACTTCTTGATGTTGTACAGTCAAAATGAGAGGAAAAAACTATAAACATGCACTTGTAATGGAAACAAAGAATGCATGAAATGTGAACCTCGGCGAATTGGAAATTGTCAAAAATGAAATGGAACACTGGAAGATCTATCTCCTAGATGTTAATGAGCTGACATGGCCTGGTATCGACCTTTCTTAAATGACAAACATGGTTTACTATCCTGGGAATGACAAATTGAAGAGGAATTGTGAAGCGTTCATCGTCAAAAAGAACAATGTAGTATTTTATACACTTACAAGGAACACCAGTTAATCAACAAATATTATTCAACATTAGGCACCAATCACTAATGCTAATCATGGAGAAATTGATGATTTTTCAAAACCAACTTCTACCGTTTGAAATGGACCAAAGAGTCAACCAAGATGCATTTATAAATACTGGCATTTGGAGTAAGAAAGTTGGAAGTAAAGAAGATGGAGTGGTCATTGGAAAACATCGGTTTGGGGATAAAAGCTACACTGGAGATTGCACGATAGAATTTTGTAATAACAACAACCCACTCGTTTCAAGTTCCTTTTTTCGACAACATAAATGACAGTTACATGCATGGACCTCACCAATTTGAACACACAGGAACCAAACCGACTCCATCTACGGGAAGGAAAGGAAAGGCTCAGTATCATCAGTCATAACAAGGCCAGGGGCTGACTCCAGAAAATTTTTTACTAATATGTACGTTGAAGTTGAAGCTGAAAGAAAGAGAGAAAAGACAAAAATGGATATTAGAAGAAACTCTGAAACTTGCTCTTGAGTGTACAGTATCGAAATGATGAAGAAAAATCTGCACAGCATATCTTGAGGCAGCCCAAGAAGACCAAGTAAAGCATAGTAATGGACAGTGCAAAGATCTAGAGTGGAAACCTTCCCAGAGGGAGAACATGCTCAACCGCTCTCAGGTGGAGTGAATGGGAGAAGAAAAACCCAAGCCTCGAGTTGCAATATTGAAGAATTCTATGAGCACAATACTGAACGATTCAAGAAGCATCAAAAGAAAATGGATGGAATATACAGTCACTGTATATTAAAAATAAAAGGTTGACATTCAGCCATTTCAGATAGTCAAGAAATGGTGGTATTGACAGAAGAAATCCAAACAGCACTGAAGGCATTGCTGAAAAACATCGCCCCAGGGATTGATGGAATACCAATGAAAATGTTTCAACCAATGGATAAAGTGCAGGGTGTGTCCACTCATTCATGCCAAGAAATTTGAAAGACAGCTTTCTGGCTGATCAACCAAAGGGAACAATATTTGTGCCATTCCAAAGAAAAGTAATCCAACAAATGAGAACATTATTGAACAATATTATTAGTATCACATGCATGTAAAAATTTGCTGAAAATCGTTTTTAAAAGGTTACAGCTGTATATCGACAGGGCACTGTCAGAAATTCAAATTGAATTCAGAAGGGGCTATCGAATGAGGGATATCATTGCTGCTACCAGATGGCTCTTGACTGACATTGGGAAAAAAAGAGAAAGACAGTTATCTGTGCTTTATTGACTGTGCAACAACATTCAACTGTGTGAATCAGAAGACATCTTGGATTACATGGTGATGAATGGTAATTCCAGAATACTTACTGGAGCTCCTGCAGAACCTGAACATAAACCAAGGGCTGTCACTCAAACAGAAGTAACTATGGCATGTTTGAAAATCAGGAAAGGTGTGTTTCAGGGTTGTATTTTTCACCATACTTATTCAATCTGTATTCTGAGCTAATATTCTGAGAAAGTGGATTATCTGAAAAAAAATGGCATCAGGATTCAGCGAGGCCCACTTAAACACTTAAACAAGGTAAGCTATGCAGATGCCTCACCTTGCTTGCTGAAAGTGAAGAGGTCGTGAAGCAATAGCTGATGATAAAGGAGTCCTGCCTTCCGTACCAGTTGCCCATGAGCATAAAGAAAACAAACATTCTCACACCGGAGCAGTAAGCACTATCACAATAAGTGGAGAAAAGATTGACTTTTATCAAGGATTTCACCTTATTTGAATTCACTATCAACACTCATGGAAGCAGCCCTTGAGAAATCCAGCGATGTTTTACATTAAATCTGCAAAGGACCATTTTAAAGTGTTCAAGAGCAAAGATACCTCTTTGAAGATTAACGTGCACCCAGAGCCATGCCATTTCCGTTTGTCTCATGTACATGGGAACACTGGACAATAAACAAGAAAGAATGAAGAAGAATTGGTGCCTTTGGAGGCTTTGCCTCAATACTTAGGAGATGTTGTCAATAGAGAGCCGTGGTTGTAAAAGGGCATCATACTTGGTCAAGCAGGCCAATCAAGAGACAAAGACCATAAAAGAGGTGGCTTGACAATGTGGCTGCAATAATGGGCTCAAACATAGGAACCCTTTTGAGGATGACACAGGAAAGACCCCTTTCTTCTTCTGTTGTCTTTGGTTTGGAACTGACCTAGTGAAGCCTAACAATTGTCTGCTTTGCACTAAAATAAATACTATCTCTTGTTAAAAAAAAAGAATTCATCACTTTGAAAGATGGTGTTGATGAAGAATCTACAATGAACTTCCAGAAGAACGGACAAATCTGTCACGGAAGGGGTACAAACAGGGGACTCCTTCCAATCATGGATAGCGAGACTGTCTCATCCACTTTGGGCATGGTTCAGGAGGGACCAGTCCCGGGAGAAGGACATCATGCTTGGAAAAGGAAAAGGTCACAAAAAGAGGAAGCCCCTCACTGGGATGGACTAATAGAGTGTCTGCAACACTGAGCTCAAAGACGACAACAGTTGTGAAGACAACCCAGCACCCATCAGCATTTCCTTTTATCATGCATACATAGTCCTTGTGAGTCGGGGTTCACTCAGTGCCAACAACCACCACCATTGGTCTCAGATCAGGATGCGATGAAGGCTCTGGGGCACTCTTTTGATACTCTGTGTTGTCTCTCTTCACATATTCTTCTTGCTTTGATTTATTCTTTTAATATAGTCTTTGTTTAGCTAAACATTTCCTCTGCTTGAGTTTCATCCTCTATTTTTGAAGGACAGTCTAACTGGGTTACAGCTTGAGCCTTGGACTCCTCTGTCCTGCTCTGCCCTTATCTCAAACCAGCATCTTATTCCGGTTCTGTAACATTTTGGAGAACGATTTTTTTACCCTGTGGATAATTTCCTACCCATTTCTCTGCAGCTGTCAGAAAGGACAATTCTGAATCTCTAAAGTGTGCCAGGACTTGATCACATCAACTCAGAATGTGTGAACTGTGTTTAATTAGATTCCTTTTATGAAAATGGAATAATTTTTACAACAATGAAAAGTTATTAAAAATAAGTGGAACAGGTAAAACGTCCTTTCACGACTCTTATTAGACTTTGGCCTTGCTAAGGAGACTGAGCACTGTCGTCAAACAGCTAAATTAAACTCTGGGGATGTAGGACAGAAATCATTCAATATAGATGTTTTAGCACCAACACCAAAATTTCCCTATTTTAGTGGTTAAAAAGTCAGGGGAGAAACCCATGCCACATATAATTCAATAGCTTGTTTTGACTTTTTGAAAATTTCCAAGTCACAAAGACATTTGTTCGCCTCTGTAAGAGGTACTTTTCCTTCTAGACTTTTGGAAAAACCTGCCTCTGTGTGTTTGCTTAAAAATAAATCAACGGCATTAGCAGTCATTGCTCTTTCCCCACGTTGACAATCCCCATTTCTATGGCTGAGAAATTCCCCTGGCAAGATGAGGAACCAGTTTTAAAAAATTTTGGAACCTGTGCACGTCACTCAGTAGCATGTTAAACCTATGCCCCTTGGTCACCAGGTGCCAGTGGAAATGCTGGCTCTGAAGGGTGAGTATCTGAGCTCCTTGGTAGGAAGCACTGAAGGCACCATCATATATCTTTGATTCATATCTGTGGCCCCAAATAGCTGCCATTTACCAACCTCCTACTATGTGCCTGCTTACTAAGGAGCCTCGGTGACACTGTGGGTTAAGCATTGGGCTGTTAGCCCCAAGGTTGCTGGCTGAAACCCACCCGCAGTCCCTAGGAAGAAAGCTAAGACTGCCTGTTCCTGTAAACATGTAGCCTCAGGAACCTTGGCAGGGTCTCTGTAAGTCAGAATGGAGGTGTTGGCAATTAGTTATTCTGGTTTGTTCTGTGCCTACTTTTTGTTGGTATACACATTCATATACTTTGTACACATTATATCTTATCCTTTCCATTCCCTGTTGAATAGACTGTTACCTGGATTTGGACTGTAATTCTTAATACTTGCCCTCCTCTTTGACCTTAATTAGCCAAATCAAAGGAGAAATAGCATTTTGTGGGGAGGGGGGTGTGATGGTACAAAATTATTCCTTACTAGTGAATTATTTCTTTACTACCAAAGAGAAATCTTAATTCCTTTCAATTAAGTTTTAAACAATTATCTAGAAGTCAAAGCAAGATTAAATGTTACAGTAGTCATTTTGGTACAAGCAGGTATCGCTCTCACTTTATTTACATGTTGTCCATTCTGAACTCTCTTTCTAGACCGTGTACAGAAGAGCCTTCTAATCCATCCAGGGCATTTTTTTGAAATTGTTCTTCAAAGCCTAGCTTCAGGTGGCAGATCATCAGCAACCTTTATGGGCGACTTCTATTTCATTCTTAGTCTCTAGAAAGTTAGATCTGTTACCATTGGTTTATGCATCAGAGCAGTGGTTCTCAACCTTCCTAATGCCATGACCCTTTCATATACTTCCTCATGTTGTGGTGAGCCCCAGCCATAAAGTTATTTTCACTGTGATTTTGCTACTGTGATGAGTCAGGCGGCCCTGTGACAGGTTGAGAACCACTGCAGTAGAGGAAAGTCTCTTTTTGCCTTACGAGAGCATCTTCCTTTCACTGCGTACATGAGACAACATAGGCAGAGGAAGTCCTATAAAACAGAACAAACAATTCATTTTCTGTTATTTGTCCCCTTCATCAACTAGCTTATAAAATGTCGTTAACTTTAGAGTTCTTGAAATCTTTATAGTATCTTTAAAAAATACACACGCAGAACAGAAGATTTATATCCTACTGCTTTCCCCTTTGTATAAAACCTTATGTAGGCCCAATGTAGAATATTTAGTAAATGCAAGTAAATAGGAATAGATGAAAATCATTTATATTCTTTCCACATAAGAAAAAAAATCGTAACATTTATTGTTTATCTTTCCAAAGCCTTGAATTTAGGAATCCTGCTATACTTTTAAAACAAAATATATACTTATACTCTATGTGCTATTTAAACATGGCTCATGATAAAAATATATTCAGTACTTGCCTGGACTTTTCTTTTTAATTTCCAGCCTCATTAGTTCTTGCACAGATACCTATTTCCATTTGTCATCACCCTTCTTTGGCCTGAAGAACACCCTTTACTATTTCTTGAGGCAGAGAGGTGCCAGCACTGCTTTTCCAGTGTTTCTTTGTTTGTCTGAGACCTTTCTCATTTTCAAAAGAAAGGTCTTCTGGTCTTAGACATCTCAGTTGCAGATGTTTTCTTTCAGTATTTTAAAGATGTTATTCCATTGTCTGATGCTTGACAGTTTCTGAAAAGTCTGCTCTGTTCTTATCTTTGTCCTTCTGCATGTAATGTTTCCTTTTTTCTCGCTCTTTCAAGATACTTTTGTTTGCTTTATCTTTGGTTTTCAGTATCTAGGGTTTTCTTTGTGGCAAAGGAACAGATTTTTTGTTATTGTTTTATCTTGCTTTGGATTTTTTTTGGTATTTACCATGGGTATTTACTAAACTTGCTCTTGAACACACATCCTTATACATAATGAATTTTATAATCAAGTTTATAAAATTCCCTTTGAATGAAGTACAAACAATTGTATTGTTCTACATTTAGTGCTGGAATTTAATTGGTTCTATCTGCTTTGTAGTACTGTCAGATTGCTTGTATGGTAGAGATGTTTAGCCAATGCAATTGGGAATGGCTGGTAATTTAGTTTTTCAAGTGTCAAAGTGTAAAATCATAAAAAATGATGCATAAGTATTTTTTAAATAATCATTTTATTGGGGTTTTTACAACTCTTGTTACAATCCATACATCATATATTCCATCGTTCAATCCATCCATCCATATATCCATTCTTACATATATTCCATCGTTCAATCCATACATACATATATTCCATCATTCTTTTCTAGACATTTACTTTCCATTGAGCCTTGGAATTCTTGAATCTATAACTTGCCTTTCATTAATTTCAGAAAATTGGGGGCACTACCTCTTCAATTCCCACCCGCCGCCAATTACTTCTTTTTCTTCTGGGACTCTAATACACATAGGCCATTTGATTTTGTTTTATTGCTCTTGGAAGTATTGCTTGATTTATTTATTGCTTGATTTATTTCACTTCTTTCCAGTTTGTGTAATTTCTGTTGACTTATCTCCATGTTTACTTAATACTTTCATCGGCTGTGTTTATTCTGCCAACATGTCCATCAAGAAAATTCATCCTTTCTGATATTATTTATTTATAATGTTTACATTTAATATACTTTTTCACTTTTCACCTCACAACTGAAATTCCCCATATGCTCATACATGTTGTCTACTTTTTTGCATTAGATTCCTTTAGCGTGTGAATAATAAAACCCAAACTAAACTCACTGCCATTGAGTCAGTCGACCCCTGTGTTTCCAAGACTATAACTGTTTATGGAAATAGAAAGCCAAGTCTTTCTCCCACGGAGATGCTGGTGGTTTCGAACTGCCAGCCATGTGGATCGCAGCCCAATGCATAACCACAACACCATGTGAGATACTGGTTATTTTAAAGTCCATATCTGATAATTTTTGTTTCTGGGTCATCTTTGAGTTTAGGAAAATTGATTTTTTTTGTATTTTTAAAAATAATGTTTTCGGGGAGGGGGAAAATAATGTTTTCTTGAGTTTAAGGTGGAAATTTACACAGCAAATTCAGTTCCCACTTAAAAATTTCTACACTGATTATTCAGTGATATTGGATACATTTTCTTTTACAACACGTCATTATTCTCAATCATTCTGTTCTGGTTGTACCATGTCCAGTAACCTAGTTTCCCTTGTTAATATTTGCTTTAGAGTGGGTTTTGACTATTTGATCTCCTATAGATGGTTTTTTGAAAGAGGTTCATAACTCCTGGATGGATACTTTGTTTTATGAGCCAGTCTGTTATTTAGCTAAAAGGTGACCTCAAGAGATCATGTAGGTTTAAGGTGTATCTCAGGGTGATAGTTTCAGGGAGTTCTCTAGTCTCAGCTGGTCCAATAATAAGTCTAGACTTTTTCTTGTCTCCAATTCTGTAAGGATCCAGCTACGGTGGTCCTGATTAGAATGGCTGGTATTGGTAGCTGGACACCATCTAGTCCTACTGGTCTCAGGGTAGATGAGGCCTTGCATGGTGCGTGTAGACTATTATTCTATAATCTGCTTTCTTCCTGTATCCTACTTTCTTCTCTGATTGTTGGCTTTCTTTTATTCGTTTTTGTCCTGGATGAGTAGGGATCAACGGTTAGATGGCCACTTGCAAGCTTGTAAGATCACAGACACCACTCATCACATTGGATTATGGAGCATATACTTTGTGAACTACATTATGCCAGTTAGCTGATGATTGATTTATGTCTTGTCAGTATTTTTTTTATGCTTCTTATAACTTTTTATTAGATGTTGGGCACTGTGTCAAGAAGAGCAGAGGTGTTTTTAAAAAATTGTTTCATTGGCATATACTTCACATATCATAAAATGTCATCTTCCAGTCATATTAAGAAGATTTATGCAATCATCACTATAATCAATTTCAGAACAGTTTCCTTCCATACTCATTATTGTTAGCTCCCTTAATGCCCATCCTCCCCTGCCATGACCCTAGGCATTTATCAATCCAGTGATGGTCTCTATAGACCCATCTGTCCTTGGTTTCATTTGCAGAAAATCATACAAACGGGAAGCAAACACACAAACACCAACAACACTGACTAGAAGAGCAGAAGTTTTAAGTTAGCAATCATTTATGCCTGAGAATAGGCAAAGATCTTCCTCTTTCAAACCATTAATACCTGTCAGTGGCAGGGGCTGGGACTGAGTTGATCTAATCAGGAATTGAGCTGGATTTCAGCATTGCTTTTGTTGCTGTTACCTTCGGTATACTATGGACTTGAGTGGGTAATTGCGACTGCCATGTGCTTAGATCGAGCCCGAGGTGTGCGAGTGTTTTGTAAGTGTTCGGGCTCTACCCTCCTCAGCTTTCAGCCACCGGTCCACATCTGCCCTGCCAGGGCCATCTCTCTTCAGACTCTTGCCCTCGCCGCAGTAGAAGATCGCTTTTGCTGCTTTCCTTTGCATAGCATGTTGCCGGCCTGGGGCTTCTTCGTTGTCTTGGTCCAGCTATCAGCTTGGTGGGCCTGCACCTTGGGGTTGGTCCTTGATCAATAGTGCTGCCTCTGTCCCAGCAGTAGCAGACCTCTATTGTGGTAGATCCTGAGCAGGAGGGGTTCCCTGCCTCTAGCTAGGGGACAGGGGTTTTGCTTCTGCCCTGATCCTGCCCCCCACACCCAGCACCAGTGACTGCCCATGCCTAGGGGCAGGGAGAGGAAGTGGGAGTTTCCTAAATGTCACCCCCTCTGCCCCTTGTCCCCCTCAACACATGAGTTTTGCTTCTCCTCTTCCCCATCAGCAACGGATGTTTGCCTGGTCCTAAGGGTCAGAGGGTTTTTGGCCATCTCCCCCAGCAGTGACAGACTTTTGCTTTCAAAGGGAAGGTTCTGGAGAACCTTGCTTGTCTCCCAGCAGGTCATCACTTTGGCCATGTCTGTGTTGCAAAGGTCGGGGGGGTTGGTCTCTTTGCCTGCCTCCTGCTTTTCTTGCAAGCACGCAGTAGAAGTCTGTAGAAAGAGCTCCAGGGTGAGTAAAGGCTTCCCTTGTGATTGGGGTGCCAAGCTATTCCATAATGACACATTAGCTCACACTTGACTGTTAAGGGTTTTACATTTTTTATTTGATTCCTTCTCACTGATGGCATGAGAACTTCTTTGCCTCCCTTGGTGTGCCAAAAGTGAAGCAGTGCATGTGTGTTGCCTCTCCTTGCATTCCATTTACTTGATTGACGTGTGCCCTCAACTGCCTGATATGCTCAAGAGAAGCTCTGATCAGGCATCAAAGAACAAAAAATCACCTTCCCAATATGATATCTGAAGACAAATGGGTGGGTGCACAAGCAAATGTGTTGAAGAAAGCTGATGGTTCCCGGCTATCAAAAGACATAGCGTCTGGGGTCTTAAAGGCTTGAAGGTAAACAAGTGGCCATCTATCTGAGAAGCAACAAAACCCACATGGAAGAAGCACACCAGCCTGTGTAATCACGAGGTGTCAAAGGGATCAGGTATTAGGCATCAAGGAACAAAAAAATCATATCATTGTGAATGAGGGGAGTGCAGATTGGGGACCCAATGCCCATCTGTAGGCAACTGGACATTCCCTTACAGAAGGGTCGTGGGGAGGAGACAGCCAGTCAGGGTGCAGTGTAGCAATGATGAAACAACTTTCTTCTAGTTCTTAAATGCTTCCAAACCCCCACCCCCACAATCATGATCCCAATTCTACCTTACAAATCCAGCTAGCCCAGAGGATGTACACTGGTACAGATAGGAAATGGAAACACAGGAAATCCAGGACATATGTTCCCTTCAGGGCCAGTGGTGAGAGTGGTGATACCAGGAAAGTGGAAGGAAGGTGGGTGGAAAGGGGGAACCAATTACAAGAATCTGCATATAACCTCCTCCCTGGAAGATGGACAACAGAAAAGTAGATGAAGGGAGATGTCAGATGGTGTAAGATATGAAAAAATAGTAATTTATAAATTATCAAGTGTTCATGAGGGAGGGGGGAGTTGGAAAGTAGGGGACATAATGAGGAGCTGATATCAAGGGCTTAAGTAGAAAGCAAATGTTTTGAGAATGATGAGGGCAACAAATGTATAAATGTGCTTGCCATAATGGATGTATGTATGGATTGTGATAAGAGTTGTATGAGCCCCAATAAAATGATTTAAAAAGAAAAGTTCTGATCGTGTGTCCTACCCAGTCTTTTCTCCTTGTTCACATGTGGATAGTGTTCTCTCGTCAGTTTTTACACCTTGGACTGAAGCAGAATTCTGTGTTTTATTTTTATAGTCTTCATTTTTCACCTAACAGAACACAGTAAAATCTTTCTGGTTTCAGTAGCTATTTAATATTTCATAGTGAGAATGTATCATGATTAGTTTTGGTGAGCATTGAAGGTATTTTTTCCTTCACTCTCTGGACTTAAAAAGCAACCATCACGGAAACAGTGCCTTGTTAAACAACTTGGTACGTTCCTCTTTGATCGTGACAGTGAAACTTGCCTTTGCTTAAAGTCAGAATGTGTGGGTCATAGCATACTGGACTCTCGGGTCATTACTAATTTGCAAAGCTTTGATTATTAGGGAGATCAAACACATGTTTGTAGTTGTTCGGGCATTTGTTGCCTTGCCTTTCTATGAGATCTACTGTTATTTTTCTACAACTCTAACCCCACGGCTAGCCAATGACCAGGATGCCTTCTCTTCATTTTCTTTCTGCCTTTTTGTTGAGAGAGAGGACCCGACAGTGTTCAGCTGCCAGCTCTCTTACCCAGCATCCTTCTTCTCTCCCTGGAGGCAGCAGGTAGAATGGAGGAAACACCTGCTTTCTGGACAGGCAAATTAACAGTTGGGACCTGTTACTTATTTTTGTGCCTGCTTTCCCAATAATGTATTATTTTGTGGGCAATCCTAGTCATTTTAGTGCTCTGTGCAATATTCTCTTTCTAAAGAGCCCAGCTATTTCGAAGCTAGCAAGACAGGAATACCTGCAGCCACAAATGCAAATATTTAAAGTAAAAAGTGGAGTGGTTAACTGAAACCAAATCCCTCACTTAATGTTCAATGTCTAGTTCAGTCCACAAGATAGAAGGGTTTGCAATGTCAATGTCCTTGGGAGAGTTATGTTGTGACGATATCAAATGAGGCGGGGTCCGCTTTTAAAATGGCAAGAGCATGATCCGTACACAGTTGCTCACTTCAAGTGCATGCGCTTGCCGACTGACAGAAACTGCCGACAGCACTGTGTTATGGAGACCCCTGGTCACTGGACAGTAGACGGGAAAATAATTGACATAGTAATGGATTTGTTGAGAGGTGTTCCATTACTTAAAATAATATTTAGATTAGTCATGTGCAGGTTGCCATGTAAGAACGAACAGGGTGCCTTTCTTTGGATGTGAGTTATATTATCCTAATTCTTCAGCCCCACCCCACCCCCCTTTCAGCTTGCTATATCCTGTCGAATGTGTGCAAGGTTGAGAGATCCGAGATCTTGGTATTGGAATAGTTTCCAGAGGAGCATCGGGAGAAAAGCCCTTACTGAATAAAGCTAGGGAGAACACGTATCCAGACTCTATTCTTAATGGATACAGAGACAAGGAAGGGTCCTCAGAAGGCCACTCTTTGTCATGCTTTGTGCATTGCCTCAAGGATACAGATTGAAAAGTAACCTGTCTGGTGTGGGCCGTGTGGTTTTGTTACCACTCATTGAAACCACTCCAGAAGGTACTGCTGGATGCTGCATGTATCTTCTCTGTCCCTGGAGGTTTCTGAAGGTCAGAGGGAGAAACCCACCCGTAGAACTTGGTGATAACATTATTTAAAGTAACAAACATAGATTAAAAATCCAAACCAGCTTTTCAACTATATGAAGCTTAGGCAGGATTTTTACTATTATTTTTAATAGACATATATTTATTGCATTAAGTTTAATCAATTTATTTCCTCTACATTGCTAAGTAGGTCTAATCTAATTTCATTTGCATTCTTTCTTTTAAAAATAATCATTTTATTGAGGGCTCATACAACTCTTATCACAATCCATACATGCATCCATTGTGTCAAGCACATTTGTACATTTGTTGCCATCATTTTCAAAATATTTCCTTTCTACTTGAGTGCTTGGTATCAGCCCATGCTCCCCCTCCCCCCTCCCTCATGAACCCCTGATAATTTATTTAAAATTTTTTCATGTCTTATATCAACCACTGTCTCCCTTTACCCACTTTTCTGTTGTTCACCCCCCTGGGGGTGGGGAGGGGTTCTATGTTGATCATTGTGATTGGTTCCCTCTCTCTACCCCCATCCTTTCCCTTCCCCTTCCCCTCCTGGTATTGCTACTCTCATCATTGTTCCTGAGGGGTTTATCTGTTCTGGATTCCCTGTGTTTCCAGTTCTTGTCTGTACCAGTGTACATCCTCTGGTCTCGCCGGGTTTATAAGGTTGAATTGGGATCATGATGGGGGAGGAGGGAGGAAGCATTAAAGAACTAGGGGAAAGTTGTATGTTTCACCAGTGCTATACTGCACCCTGACTGGCTCATCTCCTCCCTGCGACCCTTCTGTAAGGGGATGTCCAGTTGGCTTAGGCAGGATTATAACCTGTGCTCTTGTTGTTATTTTTATTATTGTTGGTTGTTATGTACCCTCAAGCCGACCCCAAGCCACGACGACCTTATGTATAACAGAATAAACTATGACCTGGCCCTGCATCATCCTCGTCACCAGCATGCTGGGGTCTGTCGGTGCAGCGATCGTGCCAAGTCATCCCATAGAAGACCTGTCACGGCCTCGTTGGCTTTCTAACTCACCAAATATGATATCCGCTCAGAGCAATGGATCCTTCTTGACATGTCCAAAGCAAGCAGTCTGTAAAATAGTTTACGATCCACCATTTTTGGAAGTAGACCCTCAGACCTGTCTTCTAGTCTGTAGTAGTCTAGAAGTTCTGCTGTCCTAAGTAATGCTTTCACCGAACTCTTCCGTCCCCATCTCAGCATATGATATCTTATTGAATGTGTTAAAGGATGGTTAGATTGAGACATGAGATTCCGGCATCTGCAACTCTGTTGGTAATATGAGGGTGAGATCATGAGTGTTGCCACGAGGGTTCGAGTTCATATGTGCATGGGTGCATTCCAAACAACACGTTTGGAATACATGTCTCTGCAATCAATAGATGGCTGCAAGTAAGCAGTTCTCTCAGTAAAACACTGGTCTTTTTAGAGAGGCTTCAAAAGAAAGGTCCAATCATAACAGCAGCTTCCCAGGGGATCTGCAAAGCCAGCTAAATTCAAGGCAGTGAGGTCAGCTCAGGAAGTTAGGGTGACTGCTTTTTGGGATTCTAAGAGTGGTCATCTTGATAGATTTTCATAAAAGACACAAGACGATCCTGAGGACTTAGAAGTAGAAGTTTGAAGAAAATTAAAATTTTATTGGTGAGGAAAAGGCCAGCAAAGTAGTGCTGAGGCATATCACCCCCATCACAACAGTGATCTTTCTTGGAGAGGAGCAAGGGCTATTTATTCTATGAAAATTGTGTTGGGCTGGTGCAGATCAGAGCTGGAAACACAGGGAATCAGGACAGATGAACCGCCTCAGGACCAATAATGAGAGTAGCCAGACCAGGAGGGGAAGGGGAAGGTGGGGCAGAAAGGGGCAACCGATCACAAGGATCTACATATAACCCCACCTCCTTGGGGGACGGACATCAGAAAAGTGGGTGAAGGGAGACGTGAGACATGACAAAATAATAACAATTTATAAATGATCAAGGGTTCATGAGGGAGGGGGAAAATGAGGAGCCGATACCAAGGGCTCAAGTAGAAAGAAAATGTTTTGAGAATAATGAAGGGAACAAATGTACAAATGTGCTTGACACAATGGATGGATGGAAGGATGGATGGATGGATGGATGGGTGGGTGGGTGGATGGATGGATGGATGGACTGTGATAACAGTTGTACGAGCCCCCAATAAAATGATTAAGAAAAGAAAAAAATTGTGTTGGGAAACCTTACCCCACCTTGTAGCTGCAGACTTCTTTTTGTTCCCCAAACTCAAAACAATTTGATGTGGTGTAACGCTGAGTGCAGACTTCTCCGAGGAGAGTTAGAGAGATGGAAATACCACCTTCAGAAGTGTACAGACCAGGATGGAGGACATGTCAACAGGAGCTTCACAGGGAAACGTTTTCGTGTTAAAAAGCTTTCTATGACTTTAAAGCAATACTTTCTAACCTACCTTGATAATAGTGTCATAACTTCCAGAATCATAGTAACATACAGATTGACAAACTAACAATCATTCTGTGCTAGCAGGTTAATTCTTTAACCACCCATTCAATCGCTACATGATGGTTGCTATGAAGAGGTAAAATCAATCTTAATCCATTTTGCTAGTAATGATTTCTCCCTGACAAAATTAATGGGTGAATCAGTTAGTTAACATGTCCAGCACAGAGGAGATGTGCTATAATTAACACATACCATTTTCATTTTTAAAATGTATTATTAATTGGGAATTACATATGCCATTCCATAGTTCAATCATGTTCACCACTATTGTACAATTGCTACCACAGTAAGTTGGCACACACATTCTTTTCTTCCTGGACTCCTTGACATTGTCTCCCTTTTACCCTCCACCCCACCACCACTGTACCCCAACCTCCCAATCCCCTAACACCCTATTCTACTTGCTGTCCCTATAGGTTCATCAATCCTGGTTTCATATACCGAAAAAACAGAAAGACATATAACACAACTTCAACTGGGTGACCCCCAATGACATAACGCCTCTGAGATAAACCATAATTTGAACAAACAAAAACAAAACAAAACAAAACAAAAATGCACAAAATGTTGAAAACCAGATCAGGTCCAGCCTGCCTCAAGTGGGGATCAACTGATAAGGTTTTCACTGTTCAAGTCAGGTTTGTCCCTTTGATCTTCTATCCTCCAAAGCACTCTGCCTAGTAACCGCTTTCCTCCCAGCCTCCATTATGGATAGAGGGTGATCACTGGAGGCTTATTTCCTATAGAGATCCCACAATTGTATCTTAGCCTCCCACTGTCATGCAGAGCCTTGTGCAGACGAGATTCTTCCAAGTTAGGCTCTGATCTTAATCCTTTCTTTGACTCCAGATTATATGACATACAGTCCTTGGTGACTGATGACGGTGTGCTTCTTCCATGTGGACTTCGTTGACATCTCACTTAGATGGCTTCTTGTTTGGAGACAAGTCTTTAAGAGCCCAGCCACTATTCTATCTGATAACCAGGCACCATCTAGTTTCTTCGCCACATTTTGCTAGGATTCAGTGGGAGCCCCAAATCCATTCCTGCATCTATGTTTTTTGTTTATTTGTTTTTTATCTGCCTTTGGCTCCCTTTCGAACCTTCTTGTTAATTGATTGTAGAGTCTTATCAATCATGCCCCTGGGGCATAATGATCCTCTGTTAATATTGTCTTTGATTAGCTCCTAGTATTAACTTTCTAAAGCCCTGTTGAGAGAGGAGTAAGGAGCCAATGTAAGCTAACTCCATATCAGAGTACCTGAATTATTCACGTGCTCAGAGTCAATCCATTGGTGGCTGAATGCTATTTAAACAATGGGGGTTAATTGTCAGGGAGATTTACAATAATAATCACCGAGGATGTCCATCACAGGTTTGCCGGAACAATACCTATCTTAATACAGCATCTAGGGCATTGATGTAACAAGACCATGTTTGTCTGCCTACCAGCAGTTCAACAGTCTTGGTAGCTGCCTTCCGCTTCCTCAGACACCTCGTATTTTCTGACGTAAGTCCTCAGGTTACAAGTGTAACATACACTGTCCTGTTGGCTTGGATCTTTTAAAAAGAGAGAACATAGGCTAACTCCCTTCACTGGGGAAAAAATGCCTCCTTGCAGACAGTGTTCTGAGAACGGGCCTCTTAGCCTAAAATACTAAATTTACAAATACTAAGAGGGATTAATTCCCAGTGAAAGACAAAACAAAGACAATCATTGTCAAACCTTTAAGACCCCAGCGAAGAAAATCAGAAGGCAGCTTTGGATTGTCTCACTCAATTACCTCTATTTTCCTATAAAACAATAACAAATCTGTCACACAGATAAAGAGAATCTTAGTGCTGAGATAAAGCGATTTGTCAAAATCTGCTCATTGACTCAAGTGAACTGTGTTATCTCTTCGGACATTTGGCTTTTTTCCTATAAACCTGCTGTTATCTGCCTTTCATTTTACAGTGGAGAAAAACAAACACTTGGGTGTCCTAATTATCAAGAGACTTAGAGAATCCTTTTGTGTACTGTGTATGTGTATTTATCTCTATCTATCTGTCTATCCACACATACACAGTAGAATCCTGGTACTTGACCTCATCAGTACAATTGCAATGCGAAATGTCAAGAAAATTTTTCATTGGCATTCGAACAAATCATCAGAATCTGACCCAACGCAGGTGATTTTTGTAAACAGAAGCAGTTCATGTTGCGGTCACTCGATATTAATTGGTGTTGTTAGTATGCGTTACTTAAAACTTTTGCAGCTGTGTTCCAGGTGTTTTGCCATAATTTTCTTAGTTTTTGTGGCTTTTTGTACTGTTTTTTAGATAAAAATCATGAGTCCTAAGCAAGAGGTTTTTGAAAAGAACCAACATGATAAGGAACTGGCTAACCGTGTTACCGAGATTGGGGATGACAATTTAGCAATCCCTTTTAGAAAACAGTTAAGGAAATGCCAACAGCAGACCACATTTAGACAGATTCCCTCCCCCCCCCAGAGAAAGCCAGCCAGGTTCTAGTGAAAAGAAGGGGGGAAAGCTCCTGAAAAGCAGCTATCAGTTGATTGTATGGAAGGGGATTCTCCTTCCAAACAATGACCCTCTCCATCCCTCCTCTCCACGTCCGTGTCCACAGATCCAGATCCTCATCAATCTCAAAGGATGGGCCATACTGTAGTTGGTAAAAACTTAAAATACTGTATTTCTTATTTAAATTATATTTTTTAACTCTGAACTTATTTACTTTGAAATCTGCGTAATCTTTTGAATAAAAAGGCAAGGTTGGGGTAAAAACCTAGTGGTGGAAAACAGATTAATCCATTTTCAGTTATTTCTTATGGGAAAAATTGATTTGGCATTCGACTGCATCGCATCTTGACTCTCCTTCTAGAATAGATTAGCATCAAGGTCCGAGGTTCTGTATATATTTATATATTTCAGGATAAATATATAGGTTTTAAATTCTGCCCAACTAACAACTTAGACTTTTATGATGATGAAAGCTTTCACTTAGAAACAACCAGGAAGTAAATATTAGCTCTAATGGACTGAGAAAGCCATGTCTGTCTGTGAGTACAATGAACAACACTTTAGGTCAACCATGGGATGTTAAGAGCCCCCGAGCCCCAGGGGGTGGTGAGGAGATTTCTGGATCCTGAAAAAGCGTTTCTAGGAAAAAAAGGAATTGGAATTAGGAAAGACTATATAATGGAGGTTCTTAGGCAGAGAGAGTTTTTTCCTTTTAATTAGGTTTGTTGAGTTCTAATTAATATACCATAAAATTCAAGAGCTCAGTCATACTAAGAAGGGTTATGCAATCACCACCACAATCGACTTTGGAACATTTCCTTCCTTTTGTTTCTTTTTATAAATCACTTTATTGGGGGCTCTTACAGCTCTTAAAACAATGCATCCATCCATTGTATCAAGCACATTTTTACATTTTGTTGCCACCATCATTTTCAAAACATTTTCTTTCTACTTGAGCCCTTGGTATCAGCTACTTTTTGTCCCTCCCACCCTCATGAACCCTTGATAAATTATAAATTATTATTATTTTCATATCTTACACTGTCTGCTGTTTCCCTTCATACATGTTTCTGTTGTTTGTCCCCCTGGTGGGGGGCAGTTATATGTCAATCATTGCGATCGGTTCCCCTTTATCCCCCTTCTCCCTCCTCCTACCCCCTACCCTCATGGTTCACTATTCCCATTACTGTTCATGAGGGGCTTATCTTTTCTGGATTCCCTGTGTTCAAAGCTGACTTAGATGAACCAGTGTACATGCTCCCATCTAGCCAGATTTGTAAGGTAGAACTGGGGTTATGATAGTGGATGGGGAGGAAACATTAAAAAAACTAGAGAAATGTTGTGTGTTTCATTGGTGCTATACTGCACGCTGGCTGGCCCCTCCCTTCCTTATGACACTTCTGTGAGGGGTTGTCCAATTATATATAGATGGGCTTTTGGTCTCCAGTCTGGCCCTTCTAATTTGCATCAATATGGTTGTTTGTTTTGGGACTTCTGATGCCTGATACCTGATTCTGTCAATACCTTGTGATCACACAGGTTAGTGTGTTTTTTTCCATGTGGGTTTTGTTGCTTCTGAGCTAGATGGCTGCTTGTTTATCTTCAAGCCTTTGAGACCCCGACACTGTATCTTTTGACAGCCGGGCACCATCAGCTTTCTTCACCACATTAGCTTATGTACCCATTTTGTCTTCAGGGATTGTGTTGGGAAGGTGAGCACCACAAAATGCCAGGCTATTAGAACAAAGTGTTCTTGCATTGAGGGAGGACTTGAGTACAGGCCCAATGTCCATCTGCTACCTTAATACTTAACATATAAATATATGTACATAGACCTACATCACTATCATTATATATTTACATATGTACATTCCTATGTTTATACCTCTATAAATATCTTTTGCCTCCTAGTTCTTTCCTCTATTTCCTTTTACTTTCCTCCTGCCCCACTATCATGTTCAACCTTCCTTTGGCTCTCAGTAATTCCTCTCGGCTACATGGCACTTGATCAAACCCCACCAGGAATTCTACGCCCTCACCATCGATTTTAGATTTCCTGTTGTTCCCTTGCCACTGGGTTGGCTGGCTCCCCACTCCCATTTTCCCCACCTCCTCATCTCCCATGTCCCCCTGGAACCATCAATCCTGTTGTTTTCTCCGTAGGATTGTTTATCCTGTCTATCTTTTATAGGTAGACATGGGGGAAAAAAGGAAGAAAAAAGAAAAAACAAAATAAAAGCCTATAAATAGTTTCTTCCTTCTTGTATCCATTGATAGTGATTTCCAATTTCCGCACCCTCCCTTTATGTGCCCCAGATAATTATTATGTCAGTTACTGCCTTCATAAATCCACCACCCTGGCTTCCCTACACAGAAAAACATACAAAATAAAGACAAAGAACAGCAACCAAAAGGACCCAGCAATAGTGATCACATAAAACAGAGAAAGACTTCAACCAAAGGAAAAGCAGAGGACATTAAATTTTAGGATTTACTGACAGCGGGTCCAAAGAGAGATCTAATGACAAGTGTTCTATTCCAATCTAACTAAGTACAGCTGCTAGGAACAACTTCACAATGCTTTTTGTCTGAGATTCGGGCTGTTCACATTCCTAGTCTAGGGACCATGGGGAGTCACTGGGGACTCAATCCACATGGGAACCTGACAAGTGGATTTTGGGCTTGTTATGGGTTAGAACCAGCTTGACGGCACCTAACAACAATATCATACTGTTGCTATCGATAGAATTGCTTTAAGCCCTGCACAGACTTATTAATGTTCTCGAATTCACCATAGGTCAGCAGAACCTGGTATCTGAATTAAGCGCCCATAGACACCCCACTCATTAAACTCAGACCAAAGACATTCAATGCCACTCCCATGGGTCATTCCTGCATTCATTCTGTATACTGAGTGCGTAGAATTTAGGCGCTGGTACCATTCCCTCTTCTGCGTTTGGATCTTATTGTTTACAATCCTTGAATCACATGGCTGGTATGCTTCTGTGTGACTTAGCTGAGTCCTCAGTTAAATGGCTGCTTGTTTTGAGACAGGCCTTTAGGACCTCAGATGATATCACGCTTGATATCTGGGCATCGTCTGGTTTCTTCACTTACTTTGCTATGGCATTCATAATTGCAGTGATCTCCTCATGAGCGTGAGGCCATGTCACAAAGACTAATTGTTCTTATATTAGGGCTACCATCAAGTGAGCTCAAAATCCATTCATATAACTATGGTTTCTATATTAGTCTACCACAGGGACAACTGACAATGAAGGATAAAAACAGGAAGCCCACTCCTGCTCTCTGAGACACTCCAACAAGCCCCTTGCAGGAAGGACAGGATGCAGAAGCAGGGCTCTGGGGGTGCAGGTCGCTCACCTTCTCATCAGACCCCAGCAGCAGAGTGCTCTGTCCCTGGTCGGGCATAGGATGAGAGGGCGGTCCCTCTGCAGAATGGATAGATGCGGCTGGGAAGTACCGTGACTATGCAGCCCATGAAATGTGAAGCCCACTCATCTCTCAGAAGTCATTTCCCTTTTCCTAATGACACGCTCTTCAGGGCTGACGGAACATAAAAATAGTTGAAGGCTTGCAACGGACTTCTGGCATGCGAATTGATTGGCTTGTCAAATACTAACAAAGCATGCCTGGAGTGGGAATTTCTGATTAGGGTACTTCAAATATGAATGCACTCCCTAGTTTGCAGAAGGTTATGGATGATAGTGACAGCCCCAAGTCTAGATGCAGACTCCCCACGGGGCTGAGCCTCCCTGGAACACCCTCAAGGAGCCATGGAGGGGTAGTGGTTTCGAGTTGGGCTGGCTGGCAGTTCAAAACTACCAGCCGCTTCTCAGGAGAAAGACAGGGCTTTCTACTCCCCTAAACAGTTGCAGTCTCAGAAGCCCACAGGAGGGTCACGATGAGCCAGCGTCAACTCAGTGGCCCTGAGTGAATCCCCAGGGACTGCCAAGTGGGGATGGGAAAATCCCTGCCCACAGAGTGCGTCCACAAGCTAATTAGATTATTGCAGATATCTTTAGGTCAAAACATAGCATCTTATCACTTATGTTCCCTTTTAACCTATTCTGATGTTGTTCTGCTTTTTATTATTTCCAGCTTTCTTTTGCATTGAAAAGAAAATGTAACTGTGTTAGTCTGGGCACTTTAGAGAAACAAATCTACAGAAACTCATGTACGAGAGAGTTTTATATAAAGGTTAAGTGCACATCAAGAAAACATCCCAACCCAGTGCTGCCCAAGCCCACAAGTCCAACATTAACCCATATGTCCGACACCAATCCACAAAGTCCTTCTCCATCTCACAAAACACACGCAATGATGCCGACTGCAGGAGGAAAGCCGAGTCAGTGAACCTGTAAGCATCTCAGCGCTGGCAGGGGTCTCCACACGGCTGCTCCAGCACCCAGGGCTGCATCGGGGTAGGGCCATGTGGCTTCTCCTGGGGATGTCTTGCAGGAAGTGAGCCTTGCCAGCTGAAGCAAGGGAACTGCTAAGGCAGCTGCACCCTGGTGCAACCATCACAAAGCAAGAGACCCAAGGACTAGAAATGTGAGGCTCACTGAGCCATTTATCTCTCCACCCTTCAATTAACCCCACATGTGTTTATCGGTCAGGTTGACACAATAAACTACCTACCTCAGTAACCAATGTCCCTGAATAAGTTGTATATAGATTGTTCAATTAAAACCTCAGCTGCTGTATAAACCTTCAATGAAAATGCAATAATATTTTATTTTCAAAAGTGTTAATGCACTGCCTCTAGGGTGAAGAATAAAGCTCTCTCTTTCAACTGCTGTGTAAACATTCACTGAAAACACAATAAAACTTTATTTTTTTAAAAGTTAATGCAATATCCCTGGGGCTAAGAAAAAAAAAAGTAACACATTCTCTCTCTCTCTCTCTCTCTCTCTCTCTCTCTCTCTCTCTCTCTCTCTCTCTTTCTCAATCTCTTTCTGTCTCTCTTTCACACACACACACACACACACACACACACACACACACACACACTTCACACTGATATGCCAGAGTATCTTACAGTAACTCACAGGCAACATAACTTCATTAAGTTCAAGTATACATAATATGATTGAAACTAAATCGAGTCCCTCCTACTAAAAGCTCAGCTATCCAATAATTGAATTGAACTGCAATAGAGCCAAACCCTTGGGAATCAGCAGGAAGAACCATTGCAGTGGCTGTTCCCTGCCAGGGTCTGTGTGGAAGGGACGGACACATTATTTCATGGAATCGTCTCAACTCCGGAGTGCAGACCCAGCCCTCTTGCTCTACAGAAGGGCACTTGCGTATTAATGTCACGGCACTAAACATTTTCCATTCACAGCCTGCGAACAGGAGGCCCAACGTGACTCTTAGTCAGAGCCTGTGTGTTCTTCATGTGCACATCAATTGAGCAAACTTAGTTTCCCTATTTTCAGACCCTCTGCAGAGTAAGAGTAACAGATTAGTATGAGGACCGGGAAGCGGCTCCAGATGGGAACACTGGCAAGCAGAAGTGATGGCGTGGGAGGGTAGAGTCAGCAAAACTTGGCAAGTAAAGCTAAGAAGTCCAAAGGACTCAACTCGTTGGCTCCAGTAGCTCTTTGTACCCCCAATAGATCCTGTGAGTAAAGCACAGAGCGGCCACTGAGGTGTCGAAAGACGGCTCTCCGTGTATCAGACACCCCTTAGCCACCACTGCAGAGGTATCTTCTGGACCTCCGCCATCCCTGCGCTCTCGGCCACTCTTCTGTGACTTCAGGCGGGTCGTCTCCTCAGAGTCCCTCCCACAGCTCTGCAGGGCAGCCTCCTGCCTTGGGCCTCTCTGTTGTCACTGCAGTCCAAGGTTCTCTCAGCACCGGTCACAATGCAGAAGTTTCTGTGCAGTTGTTTGTGTGTGTGTTTGTGGGGGGGGGGGGCGGCGGTGGAGGATTGACCAGGATAAGGTGACAGCTACATTTCTCCCTCAGTCTTCTGCCAGAGGGACCGCCCTGAGATGCAGTCCTTCCTACGGTCCCTGGGAAGAGTTCTGGCAGGTCAAGAAATCAGTGGGTGGGCCTGAAACCATGAAGTGACTACTCTCACTCATTCAGTTTTCTCTCCCTTCATCATTTTCCTGCCTCTCTCGTTCTATTTCCCTGAGATTGTGGTGGTGCTGGGGGGCAGGCATTGTGCTCCCCAGAGAAAGGCCAGTGGTTCAAACCCACCAGCTGCGCTGAGGGAGAAAGACGAGGCTTTTTACAGATTTAATCTTAAAAGCCCTACGTAGGGTCACTATGATTTGGACTCGACTCAGTGGGAGTGAGCTGTAGAATATTCACCCATAAGCCTTTGTTTTCAGTTCTGCCTTCTTAGAAACCCAGATGAAGACACATACCTCAGCATCAAGGAAATAGTCCCTGAGTGGTACAACTAGTTAGTCACTGGACTTCCAACCACGAAGCAGGGAGTTCAAACCCAATCGGAATTGCCTATTGACTTCTGAAAAAATCACAGCCTTGAAACTCTATAGAGTGCACTTCTATTCTGCACACATGGGCCGCCATTAGTCAGGACTAATGGTGACAACTATGAAGGACAACAGCAGGAAAAGGCCCAGGTTTCAAAATGGGTGCATAGCAAATGTGGTGAAGAAGCTGATGGTGTCCGGCTTTTAAACGAAATAGTGTCTGGGGTCTTAAAGGCTTGTAGTTAAACAAGGAGCCATCTAGCAGGGAAGCAACAAAGCCCACAACAAAGACCAGCCTGTGTGATCAGAAGGTGTCGATGGGACTAGGTATCAGAAGTTCAAAAGCAAGCAAGCAAATTGACGTGAAGAAGCGTGGACAAAGTGGAGACCCCAAACCCACCGGTATGACAATTGGACAATCCCTCACAGAAGGGCCACATGGGAGGGAAGATATATCCAGGGTAAAATATAGCACATAACACATAAGTGTCTTCTAGTTCTTTAATATTTCCTCCCCTTCCTATTATGGTCCCAGTTTTAACTCATTAATCTTGTTAGACCTGTGTATGTTCATTTGTATAATTAAGATTGTTTGAGCATTGAAATCCAAGATAGATAAACCCATCAGAAATAGTAATGGGAGCAATGATTTCCTGGGGGTAAAAGAAGAGAGAGGGGGGGGAGGGAGAACTGATAGCAAAGATGAATAAGGGGTCCTGGGGACAGGGTGGGGGTGGGGTGAGATAAAGGGGAGCTGATATCAAAGAGTTCAAGAAGAAAGAAAATGTTTTGAAAATGATGGTGGCAGCAATTCTACAATTAAGCTTGGTCTAATTGATTTATGGATTGCTATAATATCTGTAAGAGCTCTCAATAAAATGATTTTTTTTTTTAAAGAAAGAAAAGGTCCAGTTTCGTCCCAAAAACTCTGCTTAAGGAAGCAGGGAAATGGGTCATTTCTATCAACAATGAAACAAGATGGGTAATGAAGCATGCATACTCCTAATTAGCATGAAACTCAACTCTCTAGAATGCTTGTCTCATGCAATAACTATGGCTAGAAGAGATTTGCCAGAGTAGACTTTCTGGAGGAAATCACTTCTGAGCTGAACTTTGGAGGTCTGGAAGGAGTCCCTTGGAAGGACAGTGCTGCTTGCGTATCAGATGGAGTCCCTGGCCTCGGGCCCCTTGTGTGCTCCACAAGGACCGGGTCTGACATGCAAAATGAATGACTGCGACACCAACCTGGTCATTCTTGCCCTGTCCTAGAAAACCGGTGTTCTGTCTACTCAGTTTAGCTGCAGCAGTTGACATTGATCATGAAGGTGGCTGACATGATCTGTTTGCCTCTGTTCCCTGCACAGAGCGGAGCTGCTGGTGAGTACCTTAGTAACTGACAGGGTTTGGGAATTAGACGTGCTCCTGGAGTGGGGCCTGTTAGTGGACTGTGTCCCATCAGCTGGCAGGTGACCTCTAAGTACAAGGTCTACATATATGAAGGTTAGAATGACCACGGGAGCGCACACATCGGCAACTCCTCTGGAATATCATTTGATGCCTTTAAAATTTTTACTGCCCCCAATTTTTTTTAAAAGCAGAAGGGTGGGACAATCTCATTTTAAAAAGACTACTCTTTAAATTGAGTCAAATTTTCTTTCTTTCTTTGCTCTTTATTGTGAATTAGGTAAAATGAACCAAGCAGATCATCAGTTTCACATTCAACAATTCATTCGCATTTGGCTTCATCTCACTCACTCTAATCTCCTCATGGAAACTTCACTTATCCCACTGCTCCCCGTAAACAACACAAAGAAACATAGTTAAAAACAAACCAGAAACTCAAAATAACTTAAACTCCCTGCCCTTGAGTTGACCCTGACTCAACCAGAACTGGCCCTGTGGGTTTCAGAGACTGTAACTCTTTACAGGACTAGAAAGCTGCACCTGTCTCCTGAGTTGCAGCTGGTGGTTTTGAACTGTTGACCTGGCAGTTAGTCACCCAAAGCATAACCACTGAGCCACCAAGCTTAAAAGTAGCAATCCTACAATTGGATCGGATTATCACCCATTTAAAGAAAGCTTTGGACTTACTTTTCTAGGGCGGGAAATGAAAAGGAAAAACAAGTACATACACAAAACAGTTCGCATATAAGCTCTGTGTTCCCAGGTTAGGAAGCAGAGACAGCAATGGCTCAGTGGTAGAATTCTCACCTTTCATGTAGGAGACCTGGGTTTGATTCCTGGCCAGGGCCAGGGCTTCTCATCACAAGTACTACCCTTCTGTTCGAGTGGCTGTGAAGCAGAACAAGGTTCAGTGGACACATTTCAACTTCAGACTAAAACAGACCCGGCAAAGAACCGGCTGTTGACTTGCAGGGGCCTTGCAGAGGGCAGGGGATCAACTTCTGAAGACCCTCTGAATCAGAGCTGGTTGATCGGCAACCAATCATGAGGATGGACTTGGACGGAGCAGTGTTCCGTTCGTCGTGCGTGGGGTCACCGTGAGCGTGAGTGGGAGACCAGTTGGACAGTAGCCAACAGCAGCAGCAGGTCCGGAAAAGCGCTTCCGTTTCCCACGGCAGGGCCCAGTTAGTTACCCAGGCTGGCAAGGGTGACAGAGGAACGTGATTTTAAGGATGGCAAAAAGCAGAAATGCAGCAGCAGTTCTGTTTTTAAAACTATCTTGCAGATTATTTCCATTGTTGGTTTTCTCTAGGGTAGAGGCTTAACAAAACCTGAAAAAGTTAAGAGGAGGCCCTCAGTGAGATGACGGGCTGAGGGGCCGCAGAAACAGGCTCAAACACGGTACTTACGAGGACAGCGCAGCACCAGAGGGTATTTGCTGTGTCGTCAGCAGGGTCACTATGCGATCTAGCTCGGTGGCACCGAACAGCACAGTCATGTCATCAGGACTGTTCCCATCACTTATGGAAAACCATCACTAGCTCCCAAAGGAGTCAGAGAAGAGACCAGGAGGCAGGAGAATGGGAGTGGGACATGATGAGAGACACAAGAACATAAGGACATAAGATGAGGGGAGAGAGAGAGAGAGAGAGAGCCAGCCAGAATGACATCTGACCTACTAAGCTTAAATTTCTACTTAAAAAGACGATGGCCAAAACAAACAAACAAACAAACAAACAAAAATACCCAAACACCTGTAAGTCCCAAACAATTGGGGAGGATGAACCGGCCTAATTGCTTTTGCCAAAGACAGATGGAGGCTTGCTTACCGCCTCCTAGGGCAGTTCAGAACTCAGTGGCTTACTTTGTACCTACTATGCTGGCAAGCTGTTTGCATTGGGACCTGTGAGCATTGAGAATGTCACAAGACAGGAGCTCTCCCCCCAAAGAATGTGCCGTCTACTGTGATGGAATTAAAGCTTTCCAGCACAAAGCGCGCCTTTCAGCCTTCCTCAGACCAGACCGAGCGATTAGCACGCCTGGGGATTCTCTTTAAGCACTTTGCTGGTAATGAAGTAGGAATAAAGCTTTTTTTAATGTTGAGATTCTGGACGGATTGCATTTATCTTCTGGACCACTGCTTAGTGAATTAGTACAAGCTGTTTGCTCAAAGACAAATTAAATTCAAATGGGTGGATGCAACTAATCTCCTCGGTCAGACTTCAAAAGCAAATAAAACTGAAGGCAGAGAGAAAATTAAAATGGAACGACGCGTCCCCCTGCTGCATGGCAAGGGTCTGAAGGAGAGGCGTTCATGGAGCAGTGCTTTGCCATCTCTCCTTCTTCCGTGGGGGAGGAGATGCAGCCGGAAGATTATGCATTTAGATAGTCCAATTAAGAGACGTTCTTCTACGGGAATGCTCTTCACGGGGCCCGGGAGAAGAGATGTCAAGCCTGATGGAGGGTCAAAGCCAGATCCGCAGTGATTCAGACTTTGAGTGACACTTGACGCAACAAGCACGAGTGCGTCCTTTAAACAACCAAAGACTCTGGCAGACTCTCGGTGCATCTCCCAAGAGCTCCTACTCCCTCACTGGGCTCGAAGCTGCAGGTGTGCATCCAATCCCATCACACATTCCACTTCTTCGTGGGGAAGCAAATGTTCCCTTCATCTCGAAACTGTCAGGACATTCCCTTTTCCCCTACATCAAAGTTAACGACCCCGATAATTTTACAAAGATTGTAGGGAAAAGTGAATTTCTGGTTGGGCCTTCAGTGAAATTGCAAAACCCAAATATGTTTAATCGAGATGCCAATGGCAGGTCATCACCCATCCTCGCTCCATGACGATCCATTGGTGGGGCTGCCTCTCTGTTTCTACCTGTTGTGATGTGGACTTGTCACATTCCCTCTAGCTGTGGCTGTGCCCCCCCTCCCCCGCACCCGTGTGTCCCGGGAAGTTAGCAGGTCCCGTCGCCTTCTTTCACGCCCTAATAGCCTTCCCTCTCAAGATGTCACACACCAGCCCTGCACTGCCGTGCGCAGGTGAGCAGAGCACCGGGGGCGTGCTTGCGGACCGAGGACACCAATTTCCTTTTCATCTAACGAAAAATGAGAGTTTTAAGATGCGTATCACACCTAGCTTTGAAAAACTACAGATGAAATCCCAAAGCCTTTCTTCTCCACAGAACACATTTCTGGTCTCCAGGATCTTCTCTTTGTTGTGATCCGGTTTACTGAAATGAGGCCGTTCTTCAAAGCGTGGCAGAAGCAGGGCGGTTAGGGCCCATATCCAACGCTTCCTTGGATCTGGGCATTGTTGGGGGTGATTGCTTTTGATTGTGTGAAAGTGGGCTTCTGGTCTTGAACAAAATCCTGAAAAATAGCTTCCCAGTTGTGATATTGGAGTGCTGGGAAATTGCTGAGTGGTGAGCACAGGAAAGTTTACAACATCTGTTGTTGACCGGGTCTGTTAACCACAAGGTCGGTAGTTGAAACCCATCAGCCGCTCCAGGGGAGAAAGACTTGACTCTCTATTCCCACACAGAGTGACAGTCTTGGGGACCCCTGGGACAGTTCTACTCTGTCCTGTAGGGTTGCTATGAATTGGCATCAACTCAATGCCAGTGATTTTGGTTTTCTGCTCCATAGGACACTCTTTGCTGGGTCGTTAAATGCTCTGCGATGCTTCACAACATAAAACCAATTTAGCAAAAAGACAAGAGAGCTACATGGATGGCCCCTCATCAGCCAGCCCTCCTCCTCATTACCAAGTGAGGAAGAGAAATCTTTTCAGTGAGGAGGGATTAGGTGCTGGAGAGGTACTAGGACAAGAGGGGCACTCTGGAGGAATTGCTCTGCGGATGCTTGGCTCAGAGCTGAGATTGAGTGTTGTTATCAAGGAAGCAGGGAACCATCTCACACTTGTTTGTGGGCTCAAAGGACAGTGACTAATTAAATGGAGACCAGCTGCTCTAGGCTTGTGCTGCGAAGGAGGCAGGAGTGCTCAGGGGAAGAAGAATTGCTGAGCCCTGTTGGAAATGGTAGGTGAGAGTTTTTAGACTGTTATCAGCATTGAGACCCATTTTATTGGCAATCCCACCCAGACCACCATGCCACCTAAAAATCCTTTCTTTTCCACCCATTCTTCTGAGCACACAAAGTAGACTCTTAAGTACATTAGCAGGAAGAACAATCAGAGAGCAAGCCTGTCGTTAGAACTGTTCAAAAGCTTTGCTGATGCCCCAGGTGAGGACAGTTGCTATTCCAAGAGTGGCTTTGTTGAGGAAGAGGCCATTGAGGCAGTGGCTGGGTCCAGAGGTGAAACGGAGGCTGTCTGCTTCTGACCCTTGCGAGGCCTGGCACTGCCCCTCCGAAGGGACCCAGATCTGCTGGAGCAGGCTAGCAGGGCACTTCCTTGAAAAGTTCAGGAGGAAGGCAGGGCAAGATGTGTGCCTGGCAATCTGGGGGTGGTCAAAGTATTCCCAAGTCAACTCCGAGTCATCAGGATGGAGTCATAAGGCTTTCCAGGCCGTGATCCCAACGGGAGCAGATCTCTGGGGCTTTCTCCTAAAATGCTGCAGGGTGGATTCTCCGCCAATCTGTTTGTTAGCAGTCATGCGCTTAATGGGTGCACCACCTGGGCTCCTGGAGTCAAAGCAAAGAGGACAGATCATGTAGGATGTGATGGAGAGCAGGAAGCCAGAGCAGGAGCCGGGGCCTCTCCAGCTCTGGTCTTCCACCCCAAGCTCCTCAGTGAGCGGCCCAGCCCAGCACCCAGCACCCAGAGAGACTGCCTCCATGCCTGTGCTTCCTTCTCCTGCTTCTTTTCAGGAGCAAAAGGAGGAGCAAGCCCGTGGCTCAGAGCAACACGAGGAGAGGAGAGATGTTTCAAGGGCACTGGGTGGCCATTCAGAGAGCAGAGGGAGGAGACAGACCAGCTTAATTGCTAAATGACCCCACCGGTAGTGTTCTGCAGCACTCTTTTCCTCAGGGGTCAATGAGGAGTAGAGGTTCTGGCTCTGGGCACCTTGTCCACTCTCCCTGCCAAGTCCCCCCACTCTTCACACACTCCCCATTAGGCTTTCAGGGTTCTTAGAACTTCTATTGATAGTCCCTCCTCCTCCCAGCTGCCCCGCTTTCTGGGAATTGTCCTCACCCACGTGCAGGGAAAGTTGGACACTGAATAAGAGACCATGCATCTGAGGTGGTGCTGGAGAAGAAGGTGGAGAGTACCATGGACTGTCTTGGACGCAGTAAAACCAGAGTGCTCCTCAGAGGCAAGGATCGCGAGACTTTGTCTTGCATGCTCTGGACATGTAGGAGAGACAGCTGAAGGACAGCATGGTTGGAAAAGCAGATCAGCAAAGGAGGGAAGGCCCTCATGGAGATCGGCACGGGCCCAACCAGGGGCTCACACATAGGGACAATCGTGGGGGTGATGCAGGACCGGGCAGTGTTTTGCTCTGTTGGGTACAGGGTCACTATGGGTCAGAACCTAGACCCTGCAGGGAAATGCCTCACCCAAGGGTTTGTCCCTCCCAGGGACACCCTGCGGCCCATAATTGGGTGATAAGGAAATGCCTTTCAATTGGGGATGACTCAAGTCCCAGAGTTCCCCTCAGATCTTCTGGACCTCACCATGGGCCAGTCTCTCCCCCACCCAACTCCGCCTCCTCCCTTCCTTACAGGTGCACTTCATCTGAGCACTCACACAGCCAGCTGCATGCCCCTCTAGGGAGCCCAGGCTAAGACGTCCAGTCTGTTGGTCATCTGTTGCCCTAGCACATCCAGCCGTAGCCCCTTAACTGAACTCCCAGGCACCCTCTTTCCTGTAAAATGCTGTAACCCAGTAATGGAAAATGGGCCTGTATTGCCAATGGAAATGAATGCTGTCAGGTGCCAGCAAGTTGTTTCCGACCCAGAATGACTCAGCGCCGAACAGAATGAGCGACTGCCCTGTCGTGCACCATCCTCACAATTGTTCTGTGGCTGAGCCCATTGTTACAGCCCCTGTCTCGATCTAGCTCCTTGGCAGACTTCTTTTTCACTGACCCCGACTTTACCAACCATGAGGTCCTTTTCCAGGGACTGATCTCTGCTGACAACATGCCCAGAGTACTTGTGACTATCCTCCCGCCGTCCCCATGCATGTATGGAG
The DNA here is from genome assembly GCF_050624435.1 of Tenrec ecaudatus. Taxonomy (NCBI): domain Eukaryota; kingdom Metazoa; phylum Chordata; class Mammalia; order Afrosoricida; family Tenrecidae; genus Tenrec; species Tenrec ecaudatus. The sequence continues at coordinate 140,949,731 of NC_134532.1, forward strand.
CATTCTTCCAAAAATGAATTCATTTGTTGCTCTGGCAGTCCGCAGTCCTTGCACTGTTCTTCACCCAAACCACAGTTCAAATGTACTGGCTCTTCGGTGGTCTTCCGTCGTCATTGTCCAACTTTCACATGTAGATGGTACGGGCAGTCACAGTGTTTCCAAGGCAACTGCAACGCATAGAGAGGGGGTGGAGCTCCTGCACAGGGCTTTCTCATCGAAATGATGGTTGAAAAATGCCATGATTTAGCTCAGGTACACCTTAGTTCTCAAGGTGACACCCATGTTCCTCAGCCCTTTAAAGAGATCTTGTGCAGCAGATTTGCCCAATGCTGTGCATAGTTTGATTTCTTTTCGTATTTATTACTATGGAAATGGTCCCTTGCATAGCCAGCAATCTACAAAACACATTGCTTGACTCCATGTCATTGGAGGGCAGAGTAGGAGGGTGATGTTTCAGGTGATGCTACCTGGAAGCCTGTGAATGTTGACCCTTTTAGTCTTGTGACTTTAGACCAACTGTATAACTTTGCTGTTGCTCCATTTTTACCATCGACAAATGGAGATGTTAGTTATCCCCTCTTGTTTGAACGAAGCGAGTCAGTACATGTGAACAAGACCTCAGAGCATCGCTCTGGCTCTCGGAGTAACTACATCGTTAATCCAAACAGTTGACCTCGAGTTGACTCCGACATGCAGTGACTTCATCGGTGTCAGAGGAGAACTGTGCTTCATAGGATCGAAAGACCACCGGATCTTTTTTCTGAGGTGCCCCCGAGTGGATTTGAACCTTCTGATTCGCAACAGGGCACACTAGCTGTTCGCACCACCCAGGGACCTAAAGCACAAAGTCTGTATTCGCTTTTTGTATCTGATCCTCACAACGATCCTGTGAGGCTTTTAGAATTGCTCCCTGTGTGGGATGCTTCACCTCACTTTCTCTCAGTCCACCCTGTCCCTCCAGTTCCTGCGGCCACCTGCCAGCACAGGTGTAATGCAGCAGCACTTTGTTCAGTCTCTTACTTCCTGTCCAGGATACTCTGCCACTGACCTCCACCTGCAATGCATGGGGAACTTAGTCTTTCTGACCTAAGCAACCCTTGCCCAGTGCGGTCCGTTTTCCTACTCCTCAAGTGGAAAGATCTGCGGTCTATTCTGCTCCATTAGAGTTCACGTTCAGTTGCCCACAGCTGGGCAACGACAGATCCCATAGCTAGGTTTCCTCTTTCCCTGGGCTACCCTTCCCCGTTGTCCACTCCCGTTATTAAGATCACTTCTCAAATGCCCACACACAATCCCTTGCCTCATGCTCTGCTTGTTGGGAACCATATATCTGTGCACATGAAGAAAATAGAGACTCAGAGGAGGCTTGCTCAACACCCATCATCAGATCTGAAAAGTCGAATCTTCTTGTCGCTAGTTCTGACCCATAGCGACCCTATGTTCAACAGAACAATACACCACCTGTCTTGTGCCATCCTCACAATTGTTCCTAGGCCTGAGCCCACTGTTGCAGCCACGGGGCCAGTCCTTCTTGTTGAGGCCTTCCCCTTTATGTTCTCCCTCTACTTTACCAAGTGCAAGGTTCTGCTACAGGGGCTGGTCTCTCCAAAGTGTGTGAGATGAAGTCTTGCCATCCTTGCCCCTGTTTGTTCCTTTGTCAGTCCATGGTACTTTCAATATTCTTCTCCAGCACCACAATTCGAGCACATCTATTCCTCTGCATTCTTCCTTAGTCACTGTCCAACTTTCATATGGATAGGCGGTGATTGAAAATACGTGGCTTGAGTCAGGTGCACATTTGTTCTCAAAGCAACTTCGTTGCTTTTCAACACTTTAATTAGAGGTCATGGGCAGCACATTGTCCAATGCAATGCATCATTTGATTTCTGGATTGCTGCAAACATGAGAATTGGTTGTGGATCCAAGTAAAGTGAAACCCTTGATAGCTTCAAACTTTCCCCTCATTATCTTTATGCTATCGGTCCAGTTGTGAAGATTGTTGCTGCATTTACACTGAGTAGTAATCTATACTGAAGCCTGTCATCTCTGATCCTTCTCAGTAAATCCTTCAAGTCCTATTGACTTTCAGCAAGCAAAGTGGTGTCACCTGCATATCCAAGGTTGTTAATAAGCCTGCCTCCAATCTTGATGCCTAGCTCTTCCTCAGATCGTCTAGTGTCTGGGATTATGTGCTCAGCAAGCAAAGTGAGTACTGCATATACTCACGTATAAGCCGATTTTTTTTTAATTTTAACAATTTATTGGGGCTCATACAATTCTTTTCACAGTTCATATATATACATACATCAATTGTATAAAGTACATCTGTACAGTCTTTGCCCTAATCATTTTTTTCTCTTTTCTTATTTTACATTTTATTAGGGACTCATACAACTCTTACCACAATCCATACATATACATACATCAATTGTATAAAGCACATCCATACATTCCCTGCCCCAATCATTCTCAAGGCATTTGCTCTCCACTTAAGCCCCTTGCATCAGGTCCTCTTTTTTTTCCCCTCCTCCCTCCCCATTCCCCCCTCCCTCATATGCCCTTGGTAATTTATACATCGTTGTTTTGTCATATCTTGCCCTATCCGGGGTCTCCCTTCCCCCCTTCTCTGCTGTCCCTCTCCTAGGGAAGAGGTCACATGTGGATCCTTGTAATCAGTTCCCCCTTTCCAACCCACTCACCCTCCACTCTCCCAGCATCGTCCCTCACACCTTTGGTCCTGAAGGTATCATCCACCCTGGATTCCCTGTACCTCCAACCCTCATATGCACCAGTGTACAGCCTCTGTCCTATCCAGCCCTGCAAGGTAGAATTCGGATCATGGTAGTTGGGGGGAGGAAGCATCCAGGATCCGGGGGAAAGCTGTGTTCTTCATCGATACTACCTCACACCCTAATTAACCCATCTCCTCTCCTAAACCCCTCTATGAGGGGATCTCCATTGGTCGACACTTGGGCCTTGGGTCTCCACTCTGCACTTCCCCCTTCATTTAATATGATATATATATACATATATATACATACATATATACATATACACATATATACACATACATACACACACTTACATCTTTTTTTTTTTTTGCATGATGCCTTATACCTGGTCCCTTGGGCACCTCGTGATCGCACTGGCCGGTGTGCTTCTTCCATGTGGGCTTATTTGCTTCTGAGCTAGATGGCCGCTTGTTCACCTTCAAGCCTTTAAGACCCCAGACACTATCTCTTTTGATAGCCGGGCACCATCAGCTTTCTTCACCACATTTGCTTATGCACCCATTTGTCTTCAGCGATCCTATCATGGAGGTGTGCAGTCAATGATATGATTTTTTGTTCTTTGATACCTGGTAACTGATCCCTTTGGGACCACTCGCTCACTCAGGCTGGTGTGTTCTTCCATGTGGACTTTGTTGCTTCTGAGCTAGATGGCCGCTTGTTTATCTTCAAGCCTTTAAGACCCCAGTCACTATCTCTTTTGATAGCCGGGCACCATCAGCTTTCTTCACCACATTTACTTGTTCACACACTTTGGCTCCAGCCGTTGTGTCGGGAGAGTGAGCATCATAGAGTTCCAATTTAATAAAAGAAGGTATTCATGCATTGAGGGAGTGTTTGAGTAGAGGCCCAAGGTCCTTCCGCCACCTTAATACTTGACCTATAAATATAGACACATAGATCTATTTCCCCATCCTCCTATATATATTTGCATGTACATGTCTTTGTCTAGACCTCCATGAATGCCCTTTGACTCCTAGCTCTTTCCTCCATCTCCCTTGACTTTCCTCCTGCCCTACTACCATGCTTCATCGCCACCTGGGCTAGAGTATACCTCTTCTCTAAGCAACCTTACCCTTGATCATTTCCCACCAGGCCTGCCACTCCCACTTCTCTACCATTTGGGGTCCCATGTTTTTCCCTTGTCCCTGGGTTTGTTAACACCACTTCCTTACCCCCCCTACCCCCCCACCCCAAGTCCCCCCAAAACTGTCGGTCCCGTTGTTTTTCCTCCAGATAGTTCATCCAGCCTGTCCTATTCAGACAGACCTGTGGAGTCACTAACATGCACGAAAACTAGACAGAGGAAAACAAAGCAACAGTATACAACCAAACAACAAAACAACAAAAACAAACCACTGACAAAGAACAGAATAAAACAGTTCACAAGAGAAAAGCTTGTAGTTAGTTCAGGGATCGTTTGCTGGCCCTTAGGAGCGTTTTCCAGTCCAGTCTGTTGGGGCAACACGCCCTGGCCCTGAAGTCCACTTTCAGCATTTCCTGGGGACCTTGCCACTCCATTCCCTTGCTGTTCCGCTGCACTCCCCCAGTGATTTGCCTCGGTGTGGTGGGATCAGGTCAGGTGCAATTCCCACACTGTGTCTCCGGTGCTGTCCCCTGTATCGCCCTTAGTCACTGAGGGGCATCATGTCTCATAGTGGGGCCAGCCATGTTGATAAGCCGATTTTTTCAATGCAATTTTTGAATATTTTATCTAAAGATTTTATTTACATTTCATTAAATGCCCTAATACTTTTCTTTAATTGTTGTTGTTGTTGAGGACCTGATCTGGGATCCTATGTTGCATTTAAATATTACGTCTCTCTCTCTTTTTAAAAATACTTTTAAAATGTATTTAAATACATTTTAAAATACATTTTTATCACAATCCATACATTCATCCAGTGTGTCAAGCACATTTGCACATATGCTGCCATCATCATTTTCAAAGCATTCTCTTCCCACTTGAGCCCCTGATATCAGTTCCCCATTTCTTCTCCCTCCCTCCCCTTCCTACCCTCCCTCATGAACCCTTGATAAGTTATAGGTTATTATTTCCACATCTTTCATCATCCTCCATCACTCCTCACCCACTTTTCTGTTATTCGTCCTCCTGGGAGGGGCTCCCAGATTGATCCTTGTGATCAATTCCCCGTTTCTCCCCCCACCCTCCCCTAATCTTCCTGTTATCTCTCCTCTCCTTGTTGGCCCTGAGGGGTTTATCTATCCTGGATTCCCTGTGTTGCAGGCTCTTATCTGTAGCAGTGTGCATGTTCTGGTCTAACCCAATTTGCAAGGTAGATTTGAGGTCATGATAGTGGGGTGAAGGAAGCACCAAAGAACTAGAGAAAAGTTGTGTGTTTCATTGTTGCTATACTGCACCCTGACTGGCTCACCTCTTCCCTGTGTCTACAGATGGACATTGGGTCTCTACTCCGTGCTCCCCTTCCCATTCACCTTGGGTATGGTTTTGTTTTGGGTCTTAGATGCCTGATACCTGATGCCATCGACATCTCGTTATCACACAGGCTGGTGTGCTTCTTCCATGTGGGCTTTGTTGCTTCTGAGCTAGATGGCTCCTTGTTTATCTTCAAGCCTTTAAGACCACCAGATGTGCTATCTTTGGATAGCCAGGCACCATCGGCTTTCTTCACCACATTTGCTTATGCACTCACTTTGTCTTCAGCGATAGTGTTGGGAAGGTGAGCATCACAGAATGCCGGATTGTTAGAACAAAGTGTTCTTGTGTTAAGGGAGTATTTGAGTTGAGACCCAATGTTCATTTGCCACCTTAATTCTTAACATATAGATATGAGTACATAGTTCTTTCCCCCTCTCATTATATGTAAATATTTACATATATGTACATGCCTGTATTTAGGCCTCTATAAATGTCCTTGGCCTCCTGGTTCTTTCCTCTATTTCCTTTTACTTTCCTCTTGACCCATCATGTTTGGCCTTCATTAGGGTTAGTAATTCCTGACTGCTACATTGTCCTTGATTTTAGTTCAGTTGTTGTTCCCTTGTTCCTGGGTTGGTTCTCCCCTCCACCACTACCTTCCTTTCTCCCATCTATCCTTCTCCGGTATCCCCCCAGAACCATTGGTCCCGTTCTTATCATCTCCGAATCATTTATCCTGCCTACCTCATCTAGATAGACATGCAGATACATTAATAAGCACAAAAACCAGGCAAAGCCAAATAAAACAACAAAGGAAGTCAAAACCAACAAAGCAATAACGACAACAGCAGCAGAAAGCAAGAACAAAATAACGAAAAAGAAAGCCACTGACAAAAATGGAAAAGCTTATAAATAGTTCAAGGTCTGTTTGTTGGCCTTTATGAGTGTTTCCAGTTGAGTCTGATGGGGTGCCACGCTCTGTCTCCCAAGTCTATTTTGGGTTTTCCCTGTGGGGTTCATCAGTCTGCTCCCCCTGCTGCTCTGCTGCATGCCCTCGTGCCTCGCCCCACCGTGATGGGGCCAGACCGTTCAGCACATTTTTATGCAGTTTTTGTGGTAATATTAGATGCCTCAAACTGATATATGGGTCAGTTTACACTCAAGTGTATGTGGTAAGTGTGGTGAAAGGCTACCGTCCTAATGCACACCTTTTCTGATTTTAAGTCATACACTAGCCCCTGTTCTCGCTGCACAATTTTTGGTTTATGTACAGGTTCCACTTGAATACAATGAAATGTTCTAGAAGTCCTATTTTAACAATGTGACCCATAGTTTGTTATGATCCAAGAAAGTTGAATGCCTTTGCATAGCCAAAAAATGTACAATCAAGTGACATTAATTATGCCGAACACACTGTACATCAATCACCACTATCTGTTCCACAATTTTTCCATCATCCCTAACAGAAGCCGAATGTTCCTAAGCAGTGAGTCCCCTTCCCAGCAAATAAACCTACTACCAAACTTAGGTCTTTACATACTTGCCTATTTTGGATCTTTCCTGTAGGCCTGAATTTTTTTAAAGTTTTACTGGCACTTCATCCACATGTCATACAATTCCATAGTTCAATCACATCTAGAAGACTTGTACAATCTTTACCATAGTCAATTTTAGGACATTTGCCACCACCACCCCATATTCACTGTTATTCATGTTTTTTTTCAATTTTGGCAAAAATAGCTACAATAGAACATTCACCAATTCAACAACTTCTATAAGTACAATTCAGTGCCATTAATTATACTTTTTATGCATACAACCATTGTTGTTCTCCTTATCAAGCTGTCCCCCACCATTACAATGAACTCGGTGCCCGCTGCAAAAACTCTTCCTCTCTCACCCATGGTAACCAGAGGTCAAGTAGGATTCTTTCTCTTTTTTTCAGTAGTGGTTTTCTTGATCTTCTGATAGTCACATGTCATACACGCCACAGTTAAGCCACTTCTAAAAAGAGTTATCTATATATTGTCACCATCAGCTCGAGTGCTCCCTCCCCAACCCTGCTTCCTGATCAACCGTTGTACCTATTATTGTGTGCGTGCATCCACCTCTTCTGTGCTTCCTAAACTGGGAGACCTAGCAGAAAGACAAAACCAAAATGAGACAGAAAGAAGCAAATCATCATCATCATGTAAAGATAAAAATACTGAATACGAAAGAAAAAAACCCACCAATAATATTTAAAAATTCAGAGACGAAATTTCTGTCATGGAACATACAAGAAATACTTGAGCCTAGAGAAAATTCAGCTTGGGTCAAGAAGGAGGCAACCGACCAAGTATCATATTGTATTGTGGTTCAACTCACCAGAACCAAGGTTACAATAATCTCTGTCTGATGGTAAAGCTGTCCCAAGCCCCTCACCTGTGGGGGAAAAAAGGGATCTGCCAGAGACCCAATCTGCAGGGCTGCTATTTCATGATTATATCTTTTAGGAGGAGCACATCTATCCCTATCCTTACTGCTTATTTTCATAGTGGTTTACAAAGTCATCGTGGATGCACAAAGAACATTTTGCTTACCTTGTTTTATTATGCTGAATCGATATACTACCATGTATTATTTAAGAAAGAACAGTTGATTGGCTGATGAAAGAAATCTTGGGGCCATGTCTCAAACTGGTGGGGCTTGTAGGACAATGTAACTCTAAGCTGCATAAGGTTCGATTAGCAACACAGGATTATAGTAGCCCCTCTGATCCATGCCTCTGGTCCTGCCACTCCCCACAGCATTCGACCTGCCCTGATTCTCCGATTTGTATTTCCCGCCTTGCCCTCGCAGGTGTTTGGGTGTGTGACTCCATCATCACACAGGAGGGTCTAAATACTATAGAAGGAATTGAAGAAGCTGCCTGGCACAGCCCCTTCCTTGGGCTTCTTCCTGACAAAGCTCCTCTTCTGGCTTGCGCAGCCTGCTCCCACTGCCACCATCACAATGACGTGGTGTGTTTCCTTCCAGGTACTATAAGACCAGTGTGGTGCTCATGTGCTTCATGATCCCCACGCTGGTGCCCTGGTACATCTGGGACGAGAGTCTGTGGAATTCCTACTTCTTGGCCTCCGTCCTCCGCTATACCATCTCCCTCAACGTCACCTGGCTGGTCAACAGCGCCGCCCACATGTACGGCAACCGGCCCTATGACAAGCACATCAGCCCGCGGCAGAACCCGCTCGTTACTCTGGGCGCCATTGGTGAGTAGGGTGCCGGGAGACAGTGGGGGGCTTCTGCCTTGTTGTATGACGTCTGTGAAGAGCAGCGGGGGAGTGGAATGGAAGGAGCTTGGCCTTTGGAATTAGAAGCCTGGATGGTGAACAAGTCACTTGATCTCTCTGATACGCTTTCCCCAACTGGAAAATAGGACTGGCGATGCCTCCTTAATGGGGATGTTGCCAGGACTAAGGAAAGTGCTGGAGGGCAATCACTCCGTGCAGTGCTGCCTGGCATCTAGTATATAGTCAATGACCAGTTGCTATTGAGTCTGCCCCTGGGTGGTGCAAACTCTTAGTACTCGGCTGCTAACTGAAAGGTTGGCAGTTCAGATCCACCCAGAGATGCCTCTACCGGAAGGTCTGGTGATCTATTTTGAAAAATCAGCCATGGAAATCCCTACAAAGCACAGCTCTGCTCTGACACACATGAAGTGGCCGCAAATGATCATAAATAGTAGCGCTTTTTTTAACCATAAAAATTGTCCTAAATAAGCAGCAGAAGCGCTTCAAGTCCTGCTCATATGCTACCTACTGAAATGGTGAAATGTCAACTAGAGGGTTGCTTGTTTTGTGTACAGTGACTGGGCATACTTTCTATCTTTTGATGCATCTTGTATAGTTCAATATTTTGCCCACAGATTGTTAAATATTGAAACGTGAGGCTTGGATTTTTTCCTCAGTTCTTTCAGTTGAAGATATACCTAGCACTTCCTTCCTTTTTGGTTTTCTATCTCTGAATCTTTGCACATTTCAATCTAACATTTCACTTTGTCTTTTCAGTTTCCCTTGAAATTTTCTCTTTAGCTCTTTGAGGTCATTATTTCTTCCATCTGCGTTAGCTACTCTGTGATTAAGAGCAAGTTTCAGAGTCTTTTCTGGCATCTACTTTGATATTTTCTTTCTTTCTTGTCTTTTTCATAACCTTTTCCTTTCTCCATGTGTGATGCTCTTGATGTTCGCCCGCAGCTCATTCCAGCTCCTGTCATTGGTATTAAATGTTTCAAATCTGTGTTCCAGATATTCTTGAAATTCAAGGAGGATAGATTTAAAGTAATATTTTTGCTCTAGTAGACTTATTTTAATTTTCTTTAGCTTTAACTTGAACTTGCATATGAGCAATTGGTGATCTGTTTGACAGTGAGCCCTGGCCTGATTTCAACCGCTGATATTGAGCTTATTTATGATCTCTTTCCACAGATGTAGCCTATTTGATTTCTGTATGTTCTATTTGGGGAAGCTCATGTGTATAGTTACCTTTTGTGTTGAGAAAAGGTATTGGCTATGAATAAGTCATTTGCAAGATTCTATTATGCAATCTCCAGCTTCATTTCTATCTTCTACCGCAGTGGTTCTCAACCTTCCTAATGCTGCGACCCTATAATACAGTTCCTCATGTTGTGGTGACCCCTCAACCATAAATTATTTTTGTTGCTACTTCATAACTGTAATTTTGCTACTGTTATGAATCAGGTGACCCCTATGAAAAGCTCTTTCTAATCCCAAAGGGGTCGTGACCCACAGGTTGAGAACCGCTGTTCTACCAAGACCATATTTTCCAACTACTGTTGCCCCCTCTTTGTTTCCAACGTTTGTATTCTTTCACTAATAATTATCAATGAATCTTGATTGAATTTTTAATCAGTTCTTGACTCAAGACATTGGTCGAGTTTCTGCCATCAGTAGCTTTAGTGGTTTGTACATAAATTTGAATAATGGTTATGTTGACTGGATTTCCTTGTATGCAGATGGATATCATCCTATAGCATTTTACTTCAAGACAGATCTTGAAATGCCCTTTTTTGAAGACGAATGCAATGTCATTCTTCTTAAAGCTGTCATTCCTGGCATCCTGACTTAAAACCAAGCTATTCAGCTCACGATTACCTAGAATGTTGATCTTTATGCGTTCTATTTAATTTTTTACAACTTCCAGTTTTCCTAGATTCATACTTCTAATGTTGTGGGTTCAAATAAATGACAGCCACTATATGTCTTGATAATTTAGAAGAGTCTTTATTTGGTTATAACTGGACTGCTAGAATCTAAAAGAAATTCTGATTGCAATCCCAAGTGGACATTTCAGTCCATCTTTAAAGACAAAAATTCATTTATCAATTGTCTAGGAGTTAAGCAAGCATGGACAAGAGCGGAAAGCAAAAGCAATGTTATTATTCTTTAGAGTTAGTGAGTGTTACAGGGTACAGCATTGATTATAATATCCTGGTTCATAAATAAGAATCGTGATCTCCTGGTTACAACATCAAAAGGAACAATATCAGTAATTACAATGTTTTGATTTTGAGAACATAAGAGTACATGCTAAAATAAGTCACTAGTGGGACTTTCCGAGGTGGGAGGGGGAAGGAGGCAGATCATTCGGCAGTCAACAAGATGGCGTTACCGTGGCTAGTGCTGGTCTGTCTCACATATGTTCCAAGGGTCAATTATTAATTGATGTCTGCATCTGTTTCTTCTCATTTTGAGTCATGCCCCCTCAGCAAATGAAGGTTCTGAAGGCTTTACTCCGGGAAGGTGTACCCATCCAGGTTATTATGGTCAACTCTACTTTGGGAAGGCAGCTCTTCCTCAGTTGTATTTTTAGTGTCTTTTGACGTAGGGGACCTTCTTCTCACGGTATCGTGGACAATGCTCTGCTTCTGTTCAAGATCTGACAACGTTTCGATGTCATCCATGAGGTTTTCCATGGCTAATTCCTCAGAAGTAGCCTATTCTTCTTCATAGTCTAGACACTCTGCTGCACGCTGTTCACTTTGGGCGTCATGCTGGCACTTGAGTACCAGTGGCCCTAGCGTCTTCCAGCCACAACAAGACAAACAAGCAAAAGCCTTGTAGTAGGGTCAGTTCCAGGTAACCATGGGTTGGAATTGACTCGGTGGTAATTGTTTTTAAAGCATTTCCAACTGCTCATGACCCACAGTAAGTGAGGAATACATACTTTGTTGCTTTACAGAAGCATCCCAGGCTTCTTGGTACCCGAAGCCTTCAGCACGAAGATTAAAGGCAGGAAGGGCAGTTTCTACTACTTAATGAAACAGTCACTGCTGCCTTTCAGTGATGTGTTTCTGCTCCACCATTTTTGTTGGGGGCATCTGTGTCTTAAGGTACCAGTGGTCTTAATGGTCTTGCCCACTAAGCTTGCCAGAAGCACAGGTAGGAGAAAGACCAGATTTAGCTATGAAATAACTGGGAAATTAGGGAGAGTAGTGACTACAAAAGCAGGAGGAATTCCCTGACTTTGTCTATTGATTTCCCACCTTCTCACTCTTGGCACTACAGAGGGACTTTCATGAAGGGAGTGATCCCCAGAGTTACTTCTGAGAGCAGACAGGAGTAGGGACGGATGGACCACCACCTGCTAGAGGGATGCACAGACCAAGAGACCCGAGGAGCGCAGCGGTGGCCCAGGCCCAGGAGCTGGTCACTGGCGGCAAAACTTCCTGGGCCAACACTTGACTCTGTTTGCTGTGTACAACCCTTAGAAAGTTCTTGTTCCACCTGTGTAGCAAGATGGGTAATACCTACATCTTAGAGCAGTGCCTATTTCTGGAAAGAAAAAAAAGGAGCAACGACATCTCTGTACTGAAAACGCTAAAAATGATGCATGGTGGGCAAGGTAGGGCAGTCATAAATTGCAAGGAAACTGCAGACCTCATGTTGATGAGTCTGCTCTTCATTGTTGAACAGAATCCTTCAAATGTACTTTGGAAGAGCAATATATTATAACCAGTGTCCACTTAAAAAGCCACTTCTTATTTTTTTAAAAATCCCATTGCCTTCAAGCCAATTTCAACTCACACCAAGCTAACCAGACAAAATCGAACTTCCCCTTGGGGTTTCCAAGACTGAAAGCTTTGCTGAAGTCAGCTATCACCTTTCTCTCCTGTGGAGAGACGGGGGGCGGGGGGGTTAAGACTGCCAACCTTTTGGTTAGAGCCAAGTGCTTTAACAGCTGCACCACCAGGACTTCTATGGGAGTTCGGCGGGCATTGAACTTCTGTTAATGATGGCAACAATATTTGGGAAAGGATAGGTAGCACTTGAAGAGTGTAATCAATGTCACTGAATTATATATGTAGAAATTGATGAATGGGCATAGGTTTGATTGTTTATTTTTCACCACAATTTTTAATAAAGAAAGAAAGGGGGACCCTGGCAGTCATCAAACTATTAAATATAGAGTTGCCATCTGATCTAGCAATTCCAGTCTTCGAGAACTGAAAACATATGTGCACACAAACACATGCACAGAGGATTTTAGTAGCAGGAGCCCTGGTGGCATAGTGGGTTATACTGTTGGGCTGCTACCCACAAGGTTGGTGGTTCAAAACCACCAACCACTCCTTGGGAGAAAGATGAGGTTTTCTACCCCCAGAAACTCTCAGGAGCTGATATACTCTGTCTTATAGGGTCGCTACAAATCAGAATTGACCCAATGTCAGTGAGTGATTCATAATAACCACACACAAAAAAGTATAAACAATGCAAATGTTCATAACTGATAAATGGATAAATAAACTGTGTTACACCTATCAATGAATATAATTCAGCCAAAAAAGGAAGGAGGTTTCAATATATGTTACATCTTAGGCAACCCTTGAAAACGGTGCTAAATGAAAGAAGACAGTCAAAAAGTGCTATATATTGTATGGTCCCACTCACAAAATATCCAGAATATGCAACTCTATACGAAGAGCATGTTATATTGGATGATTGGTGTTAGCCTGGGGCCAGGGTTGTGGGGTGGAATTGAATGGACATCTAAGGGGTATGGGATTTTCTTTTGGGGGTAATAGAATTTTTATAAAGTTGATTGTACTGATAGCTTCACAGCTCTATGAAGATACTAAAAATCATTGATCCGTATACTTTTAAATGAGAGACATATCTGGTATAGGAACTATATCTCAGTGTTAACCAGTTTTAAAAATCCATTGAGAGGTTGTAAGACCTCTCAAAAACACTAAGAGGGAAAGTGTGGAGGTGGAGAAGGAAAAGTTACTCCCTGGAAGTTGAATATCATATAGATCACTATTGATGACTGATGGAACTGATTTCCAATTTACTACCTGGCAGAAAGAACCTCATTTAGCTCTTTCAAGTTCTTCCACGAAGTTTTCCTTTAATGACTCCACCCCACAGGGAGGGCTTGTCTTCTTTTTCAGCTGTGGACATTTTGCTGTGGTTTTGGTGAAAGTTTACAGAGCAAATTAGTTTTGCATCCAACACCTCACACCAGTGGTTCTCAACCTTCCTAATTCCGCAACCCTTTAATACAGTTCCTCATGTTGCAGTGACCCCCCCCATAAGATTATTTTCGTTGTTACTTCATAACTGTAATTTGTTACTGTTATGAATTGGGCGACCCCTGTGAAAGGGTCATTCAACCCCTAAAGGGGTCGTGACCCACAGGTTGAGAACTGTTGCCTTGTACCCATTGTGTTTCATGACATTACCTGCAATCCTCTCACTGTAACAGCTTCCTTCCCGCTTCTTCCTTGGACGCCCTGCTTTCCACTCAGTGCTCTTCCCTGCCCCTCCTGCCTTCTGAATGTTGTTTTGGGCGAAGGCAGCCTTTCAGGTCTCATATGGTTTATTATTCAAAGGAGCATGTTCCTCACAGGTGTTACTGTTTATTCAACAGGCTTACCTGTTTGGGGCTGGAGGGCGGTCTTTGGGAATGAGTTCAATTACAGGTTCAAAGTGCACAAGAGCCAGAGTGGGATGATTTGTTGTATGTCCGTACATCAAAAAGATGATCTGTTAGTGGATAGTTAACGTTTAGCTCAAGTGTAGCTCTAACGTAGTCACGGTGTCCTTTCTCTCAGCTACGTGGGGGAAATATAAACTTGAGCATTTAGGCAGGTGACTTGGTTGTTGGTTGTCCGTGGATGTAGTCTAGTTAGTTGTCTAGCCACCTAAGTGAGCTTTGGTGGTTTGGCAGTAGATGGCATCTTTCCTTCCATATGGGAGGCCTGGGCTCAATTTTCAACCTCAGCATGCACCTTCCGCACAGCCACCATCTCTGTGTCCGAGTCGGGGTGAGTGGTGCAGTGAGCTGAGCGCTTCAGGACAGACTGGGAAGAAAGGCCTACTTCCCACCCCCCGTGGTTCACAACAATTGTACCTTCAAGTGATCATGAGAAGGACACAGCCTGGCAGCATTTCATTCTCTTGGGCACGGAGTCCCTATGGGTCAGGGCCCACTCAGGGCTAGCCAACGATGAACAGCCAACTAGTATGTGATTCCTGAGAGTAGGACCCACCCAAATCTTTTGCTCTGCTGAATCCTCCAGCGAGCCTGGCAGTGCCTTGATCATGATAGACTTTCCATCAATGGATGATTTTTTTTAATTGAAAAAATGTGTGGCCAGGAGATGATTGAGTAATGTCAATGACCACTTTGTCTTTCAGGTGAAGGTTTCCACAATTACCATCACACCTTCCCCTACGACTACTCTGCAAGTGAATTTGGCTTGAATTTCAACCCAACCACCTGGTTCATTGATATCATGTGCTGGCTGGGGCTGGCCACTGACCGGAAACGGGCAACCCAGTCAGTCATCCAGGCCCGGAAAACAAGGACTGGAGATGGCAGTATTTGAACCTGAAGCCGCCACTCCACATGCCTGCTGCTGACGTCTCTGATCATTGCCTGTGTTATTGTAGTTTTCATGCCCATTGGGTTGTGGGAGGGGGCTGGAGGGTGGGGAGGAGGTGGAATCTGTTCAAGAGCTTTCTGTTTATCTCAAAATAATGCTTTAAGGACAGCTAGCCGTGGAAAACATTTTTCAGAAGTCAGTGCAACTATGATTTAACATTAGCATGTGGACATGTGGTCTCATTGCCATAGTTACACTATGTCAAACATACATCACCATGCGCTCCCAAGTGAGGTTCACCCTGACTGGATGAAGGCATTGGGTGCTCTGTCAGGCTGACTCGGGAGAGCATTTGTTCTTTCATCCCAATGAACCCAGCATCGCTGTGCAATACCGTTTCAGAAGGAGCAGAGAGGCAGGGTGGAAGACAAAAGGGGAGTGAGTGTTTAAGTAGCCATGCAAGAATGTTTCTGTTTGGTAATTAGTGTGTGTACATTTGTTTTGTTTTGTTTCAGCAAGAGAATCGACAGCTCTTCAGAAGGAAAACACAGGAAATGGCTCTACTACCATGAATGTGTGTTTTGGGCTCTATTTACAGCTCGTGAATGCCCTGTCTGTGCTTCAAGTGGGGTTTGTTCACCCCCCCGGCTGGTTTTGTGTCCCAAGCTGAACTCCCAGCAGTTCTATGATTCAATGCTTATATAGGTGTTTGGTTTCATTCTCTCTGATATTGTCATTTTAAAGGTGTATAACTCAGACATGCCAGACATTGTGTTAAGCTCAAATTAAATGCTCATTTAAATGTTTAGACACCTAATTTATATTCGAATTGATCCTCGCCAGTGATGCATGTATTTGATCGACATCTGTGAAATAGCATATTAATTTTCCACTCGAGACCATCGGATCTTAATAACCAGCAGTTAACTAGAACTCATTGTCCGCTAATGTTTTACCTGCATGCAAGCCTTCGTTGATTTTGACAGCAAAATATAAGTGAACATTATGTAGCTTCTGGATTAAAAAATAATAAATTCTTGTGTGTTAGGTTGCCTTGTAAAGAGCATGTTGAAATTAACGGGATTCCGCGCCCTTTGTGTTAGACGTTAGATCGGAATGAAAGGTCTTGACAGTGTTGGTATTGGAGCGCTTTGAAACTAGGGTTTTGTTGTGGTTTTTTTTTTTCAGGAAAGAAGTCAAATTTAACATTAAAACTTAACTTTGGGTAAGAAGTGCAACCAGTAGGAAATTGTCATAATGAAGTTCTTCATCCAGCAGGTGTTTAGCAGTGTTATTTTGCCATTACTAATGTGTGTACTATGAGTGGTTTACAATAAATGATTATGAATTCTTTGGTGTGCTTGTCTAGATACTTATATGTTGGAGAAATTCTCTCAAGGGTGCTAGACGTTCAGTGATGTCCATCCGATTTCACATTTGATGGGGGCTCTCAGCTAGCAAGAGAGCCTACAGCCAGACCGCTGCCTCTGCACCCATTGCAGGCTAGTTGGTTTCATTTGGAATGCAGGACACCTGATGGGCCATTTCCCATTTCTCAGTCAACAGCCTTTTCTCCTGCACTGCTTCCAGCTGATTGGTAAGAACCTCTACTCCTTGTCCGCAGTTGAGGCGAATGGCTCACACTAGAGTACCCACAGAAAGGTTGGTGGTTCAACCTCAAAACAGCAGCATCGCAGAAGAAAGGCCTGACAACCTGCTTCCATCAAGAATACAGCCAGGAAAACCCTATGGAGCAGTTCTGCTCTGTGGGACATGGCACCACCAGGTATCGGAATTGACTCCACAATCGGGGGTTTGGTTTGGTTTTTAATGGTTTCTTTACTCCTGCAGAGGAGCCCTGGTGGCATAGTGGGTTACAGGTTGGGCCATTAACCCACCAGGTCAGCAGTTCAAAACCACCATCAGAGACACACGAGGCTTTCAACTCCTGTAAAGATTTATTGTCTCAGCTATCCACCGAGGCAGTCCACCCTGTCCTATAGGGTCATTAGGAGTCAGAATCTACTTAAATGGCAGTGAGTTTGGTTTTGAGCTCCTAGAGGTTACTCAGGAACTTAAAGGATCCGTCCCTCCTTCCAGGGCCAGATTACTCACTAGGCAAGGCAAGCATGAGCAAGTCACTACCGATTAGTAAGAAAGCACAAGTAAGCCCAGGCTTACTGGGTACTCTGTCCTTGTCAGGGACTGGAAACTGGAAATGAGGCTTTGATTCTAGAGGCAGGTGTGGTGTGGTTGGAAGAGAGACAGGAACCAGCCATACCCAGAAGCAGACTCGTCAATGTGTAGATGAATGCATAAATGTGAAGTTGTTCAGTACGAATGACTACGTAACCCTGGCTACCTTGTTCTTTTTGGAATCCAACCCTGCCTCCTTCCATGAGCCCCACTAGGCTCAGCGATGACCAGAGAGGGTGTGGCGGGCTCCGGCTGGGTCCCGCCTCCCTCACCTTGGCTCGGTGCTTCCTGAGCAGCTGGGTTCCAGCCATCAGATGTAGATTTCTTAGCTGCCTGCAGCTGAGTGGGATTCTGGCCATTGGTGGGTTCTGGACCAGATACATATTATAAAGCTTTCTTGGGTGCAACTGTGGTATTTCCCAGCTGCGCTGTGGTCCAGCCAAACTTAAAGAGCAGCCCCGCAGAAGACCATGGTGCTGAGGCCGGGTTTGGGTAGAGTGTAGCCATGTTCCCGGCGAAGTTTGTAGGAGCGGGGACCAAAAATGGGCCGAACTGGGGAGGCTTCTGGGAGCCTTGGAGTCGTAAAAGTACCAAATTAAAAAAAAATCATTTTATTAGGGGCTCATACAACTCATATCACCATCCATCCATACATAATTGTGTAAAGCACATTTGTACATTCTTTGCCCTCATCATTCTCAAAACATTTGCTCTCCACTTAAGCCCCTGGCATCAGCTCCTCATGTTTTTCTCCTCCCTCCCCGCTACTACCTCCCTCATGAGCCCTTGATAATTTATAAATTATTATTTTGTCATATCTTGCCCTGTCGAACATCTCTCTTCACCCACTTTTCTGTTGTCCATCCCCCAGGGAGGAGGTCACATGTAGATCCTTGTAATCGGTTCCCCCTTTCCAACCCACTCACCCTCTACCCTCCCAGTATCATCACTTACACTACTGGTCCTGAAGGGATCATGCGCCCTAGATTCCCTGTATTTCCAGTTCCTATCTGTACCAGTGTACATCTTCTAGTCTAGCCAGATGTGCAAGGGAGAATTCAGATCATGATAGTAGAGAGGGGGAAGCATTTAGGAACTAGAGGAAAGTTGTATTTTTCATTGTTGCTACATTGCACCCTGACTGGCTCATCTCCTCCCCAAGACCCTTCTGTAAGGGGATGTCCCGTGGCCTACAAATGGGTTTTGAGTCTCCACTCTGCACTCCCCCCCTCATTCACTATGGTAAGATTTCTTTGTTCTGATGATGCCTGATACCTGATCCCTTCGATACCTCGTCATCGCACAGGCTGGTGTGCTGCTTCTATGTGGGTTTTATTGCTTCTGAGCTAGATGGCCACTTGTTTACCTTCAATCCTTTAAGACCCCAGATGCTATCTCTTTTGACAGCCAAACACCATTAGCTTTCTTGGCCACATTTGCTTATGCACCCATTTGTCTTCAGCGATCGTATCATGGAGGTGTGCACCCAATGATATGATTTTTTTTGTTCTTTGATGTCTGATAACTGATCCCTTTGGCACCTCATGATCACACAGGCTGGTGTGCTTCTTCCATGTGGGCTTTGTTGCTTCTGAGTTAGATGGCCACTTGTTTACCTTCAAGCCTTTAAGACCCCAGATGCTATATCTTTAGATAGCCGGGCACCGTCAGCTTTCTTCACCACATTTACTTGTTCACCTGTTTCAGCTTCAGCAGTTGTGTCGGGAGGGTGAGCATCATAGAATGCCAATTTAATAGAAGAAATATTCATGCATTGAGGGAATGCTTGAGTAGAGGCCCAAGGTCCTTCTGCCACCTTAATACTAAACCTATAAATATATGCACATAGATCTATTTCCCCATCCTCATATATAAATATATTTGCATATGTACATGTCTTTATCTAAACCTCTATAAATGCCCTTTGCCTCCCAGCTCTTTCCTCTATTTCCTTCGACTTTCCTCCTGTCCCACTATCATGCTCAATCTCCACCAGGGTTTCAGCAATTCTTCTTAGTTACATTACCCTTTATCACGCCTTACCAGGCCTCCTACACCCTCCTCATCACCGATTTGGATCACTTGTTGTTCCCTTGTCCCTGGGTTTGTTAACACCACTACCTTTTCCCCCACCTCTCCCTCTCCCATGACCTCCCAGAACTGTCAGTCCCATTGTTTTCTCCTCCAGATTGTTTATCCAGCCTATCTTATTTAGACAGACCTGCAGAGCTAATTCTGACCTTAAAACTTGCCTGTCGGTTTGAATTCACTCCCGACTCAAATCTGGAACATCATAAAAGGAAATTATTCCTCAAAAAGCCCCCAAACCAAACTCACTGCCCCTGAGTCGACGCCAACCCTATAGTACACAGAACTGCCCCTGCGGGTTGCTGAGACTCTTCACGCCTTATGGGAGAAGACAGCCTCAGCTTTCTCCTGTAGGCCGGCTGCTGGTTTCAACCTGCTGACCTCTCGGCTATCAGCCAACATGTAACCCACTACGCTCCCAGGTAACCCTAATAAACCCAAACCACACCTCAGTGAGCCTGCGTACAGCCTGTTTACCTGCAGTGATATCCTTGAATGACCTCAGGCTGGTGATTTGCAGGCAAGTGGTGGACAAAGGTTCATTTATTTTAGTGCCAACTGTCCTGACAGTCCCTGAAGGTCTGAGCAACATCGAAGGGAAGAAAGCAGCCCTGGAAAGACCCATCCAAGGTGGCCCGAGGGGGGTTGGTGCTTCTTTTGAAAGGTTGAATTTAGGTGAAGAGGACATGCTAGTTTCTTGCCCTGTGGCCTGCCTTTCATCTCCTCAGCTCTACATGTATTTCCAACCCCAAAGTGAGGTTGCCAAGGGGAAGCAGTTCCCGTAGCGAATATTCCAGCATCATGGCAACCATATGGTGCTATCCCGCCAGGTAACGCCAGCCCAAGTCTGATTCATGCAGACTGCTGGCCAGCTGTGTAGCCTTGAGAACATGTTTTTTTTCCTGAATCTAGTTTTTGTCTTTTGAATTCATCCGTAAAAAGAAGGGATTAGCAGCTGTGGTTCAGACTACGTCGTGGCCCCTGGAAAGCGCTTTTGACCTTGTTTGTAAAGAAGCCTTCTGTGATGCTATGGGTTAAGATGGCGGGAGGGCATACAGGAGCAGGCTGGGGCCTGGTGCCATCTGGGCTGTCCTGTAGAAGAGACACTGAGAGACAGGCAGAGCAAAGACGAAATGGAAGAGACAACAAAGGGTCTTCCTTTAGAGTCTTCAGAGAGAGTGCGATCCTGCCCGCACCCTGGATTCAGGCTACTGACACCTTCTTAATGACAATGGCTATGAGTCACACCTTCCCAGAGCACAACGAAGCAAGACAAATAGAATCCACCATGGAAACTAAGCTGATGAAAGAAAACCCCAAACCAACCGAGCTCGATGCCAAGTCATGGCCAGCCTGCAGGCAGGGTGGAACTGCCCCTGGAGTTGTCCGGACTGTAACACTTAAGGGGAGTTAAGAAGACCCTGTCTCGTTCCCTCAGAGCTGCTGGTGGTTTCGAATCGCAGCCCAACGTGGAACCATTTATGCCGCCAGGACTTCTGGAAGGCATACCTGGGCCTTATAAATGACAACGGACTCCAAGTCCGACGTTTGAACCCTACCTCTTAAATCTACCACCCGGTGTCACCTTGGGAATGCTTTTAGGCTACACCCCCTGAGACCCCAGTTAGCCTCTCTGTCACCTCAGTGTCCTCATCCACAGAATGGGGACAGCGATGCTTATTTGCATGCAGCGACTCGAAGCACAGGCAGGGAGCCAGCACCGGTCCTCGCAGGCCCTAGGAGACATCAGGGGAGCAGCCAGCTCCAAACAAGACAAATGGGAGGCAGGACACAGAGCCCCAGACCGGAAGTGAGGAGGGCCGGCTTCTCGGCTCCCCTTTGCTCCTAAGCAGCCCCTCAGCACGTTCATGTGCCCTCTGCAGGGCTCCGATGGTGCAGCCGGTTGATGTGCTTGCTGCTGATTCATCGGCGTTTACCAGCGGTGCCCCTGCCACCCTTGGGGAGCAGCATGCTTCTCTGACACACATGGACTTGCCCTAAGGTGGAGTTGGCTTGCTGGCGCATGCGTGTGTGTGCGTGCGTGTGAGCGTGCGTGCGTGAGTGTTGATGATGGTGGATTGGATGATGTTATTCAGCTCTGTCATGTTAGGGTCTCTTCTCCCTTCCTTCCAAAGATCCCAGCACCCCCAGAGTCTTTCAAGCACCGTGCCTTAGTGCTACTCTTTTGCTTGTCCCTCCGGCCGTCTGGCCTCCACGCCTCCTTTCAAGGACATGTCTGACCTACCACATCACCTGGGAATGTGTCTCCTCGTCCGGAACTTGGAGAAAAGATTTGTGGAGGGACAAGGTACCAGGCACACCGATATATCCATTTCATGCCTGTTCCCAATTACAAAGGACACTGAAGCTAGTTCTCAGTCCTCAGTGAAAAACAAGGAAAGAAAGAAATATTCTAACCGGTACGATGCTCCCCCCCCCCCCTTTCCACTTATAGTTCAGGGAATTAGTCCAATTTCTTTCCTTCCCCTTCCTCTACGTCAAGGAAGTGCTATAAATGAACTGGAAACTCCTGCTCCCTGTGGACTGTAGCGTCCATACCCCCCTCCGAGAAATGAACTTGGCTTCTGAATTTGCAGCTTCAGAAGCAGGAGGAATCCTAGGCCACAACCCACCTGTGATAGAACAAGCCTGACTGTGCCAGCCGCCGCCAGCAGCTGTTACTGCCTCTTTGTCTGCTCTTCCCTTCAGCCTCGCCTCTCTCAGAGGCCCATCCTGGAAACCAGTCAGCTACACCTTGCCTGTGGCTCTGTCGCACGGTTACGAGGAAGACACCAGGGAGGGAAATGGGGAGCAAACAGTGCATGCAGGAGGGGCAAGGGAGCACTAGGACCGATTGTGATGATGTGTATACAACTCTCTTAAAAGCGATTTAACCATGGAAGTGAAGGAAATGTGAATTTTATATCTAGAAAACTGCTAAAAGAAAGAAAAAGAAAAACAAAGCAAAGTTGACCGTAGGCTTCCATGGGTGAAAGGGGAAGAGTTTTTGCTTTACGGGACATTGAGTTTATGTTAATGGTGGTGGAATAATCTGGAAAAGGAAATCAATCATAGTTGCACACCACGCAGAGTATAATCACTAACATTGAGCTACACATGTCGAAGTTGAATTGGAGAATTATTTTGTTGCATACAGTTTTGCCATAATTAAAATAATTACACCAATAACAATGAGTACAAAGAAGAATAGTCCAGCATCGATTGTGGTGATGACTGTGCAACTCTTCATATTAGGATTGAACTATTGAATTGTATAATGTGTGGATAAGTGCCAATAAGCTGTTTAAATAATAATAAAGGGGCACCGCTGTTCACATGAGCCCCGGCTAGGCAGGGCTGGGGAACCATCGCTCTAGTGGTGGTGGTGGATGTCTGGTGCTTCTGGTGGTGGAGGATGTCTGGGCCCCACGGGAGTGGGCTGGGTGTGTCCTCAGTACCAGATTTCCTGTAAACCTCTTGTCCAAGCCTGTGGGCTCCAATCCCTGGACCGGTTTGTAAAGGAAGCTTCCCCATCCTGAGCTGCACAACGTCATGTGTAAGGGTGGGGTGAAGAGAGTGTGGCACCCTGCCAGCTCCCTGTCGCGGCCACTGAGGCAGGATGCAGTGAGCTAGCTGGGACACCCGCAGGCTGAATAGAGTCATCGTTGCGCAGTGGTGCTTTTCCAGTTCCAGCAAACCAGGGTCTCACGTCTGAGTTCAAGGAGCAGGGAAGACCCACCTCATTTCCTTCCTGGCCCTGCAATTGCTGCTCACAAATGCAAGAACCGTGCTCTCAGAGCTGACTGGGCTCCCTCGACTTCCTTCTCTGAGCTAAAGGGCACTTACGTTTCCAGCACCGTGAAGTGCGTATTCCAGACATGCCCGCCCGTGAGCGCCTCTCTCTGCTGTTCTCACAGCGCCTGCCAGACGGAGCTGTCGGTCACACACCGGATCCAAATCCCGAGCGTCAGCTGTTAGAAGGTGTGTCCTGTGGTACCATAGCCAACCGAGCGAAAGGAATCTGAAAGTAGACGTTGGCCAGGATGCTTTCAAACGGCCATTTTAAAAGGAAAGGCCTTGATTTTACTTCCATGTGGGCAACCCTTAAGCAATGACACTTGAGGGGAAATAAGACAAAACTATGGCTTTATTAAACAAAAATCATAGAACCCTTTGTTATGTAAACATATCAAAAAGGTGAAACTCTCCTTTTCGCAACATACCTTCCGTCTAGGTCACTACCCTTCGGAAGGCAGGATTTCCATCTCGCCAACCCTCCCGGGAGGATTTCTGCACACGTCGGTCGACACAGCAAGATGGCAGTATCGGTGTCCGCAAAGAGCTCAACCCATGTTCACTTTCATTGTTCTTTGAGTTTCGGGGATAAAAAGAAGTCTGGCGGGGCAAGATCAGAGTTGTCGGCTGCACTGAGGCAGGGTTTCCTACTGACATTCTCAGTAGACAGCCTTCAGGCACATACATTGTCATGATGCGAAAAATAGAATTGTGGTTTTTTGGGGGGTTTTTTTGCTGCTGCAAAAGGAAGCTTTATTGTTTCCATTTGGTCCCCAGCTTGGGGGAGGGGCTCCAGGGCCGTGGCACTGCGGCTGGCTGGCTGGAGCTCGGACAGGTTCTGGCAGAGCAGCACAGGCCGGCAGGGCGGAGGCACAGGGCCCCTCGCAGGTGGCTTGGCGCCACAGGTTCCTAGTCGTCTTTGAGAGTGAGTCTCCGGACGAGATCCTCGCCCTGCCCGGCCTGGGGGCTGGCCAGCCTGTTGAGGTGGGTCAGGTGGTCGCCCATCGTCTTGAGGAGTTCCACCTCCTTGTCCAGGAAGTGGCTCTCCAGAAAGTCACAGAGATGAGGGTCGGCGTGAGTGGACCCCACGGCATGCAGGTCCAGAAGGTCCTGGGTGAGCTTTCTCTCCAGGGCTAGGGCAGCCTCCATGGCGTCCAGGGCTCGACCCCACTCACCTTGGGGGGCTTCCACACATTCTGGAAGAGGGCGCGGCCGCCGCGCTGGTGCTGCAGCTTCCAGAGATTCTCGGCCCCTCACGCTACTCCTTCGCCAGCTCACGGAAGACGTGTCCCCCGCCCTCCACGGCCACAACATCACGGTCGAAAATGAAGCCCGGAGAGAGGCAGGTGTCAGAGGCCAGCAGGTGCAGGTTGACCAGACGGTTGACCCCGGCCTCCGTGTCAGTGGATCTGAGAGCTCATGATGTGTTGGTTTGGAGGTCACCACACACAAAAGTATTTGCTCGTCTTGAAGGTGAACAAGCGTCCATCAAACTCAGAAGCAATAAAGCCCACATGAAAGAAGCACACCAGCCTGTGCAATCACAAGGTCAAAGGGACCAGGTATAAGGTATCATGGGGACCAAAGGCATCATGGGGATCAAAGGGACCAGGTATAAGGCATCATGCAATATATATATACACACACACCATAGTGAATGAAGGGGGAAGTGCAGAGTGGAGACCCAAAGCCCATTTGTCGACCACTGGAGATCCCCTCACAGAGGGATTGAGGAGAGGAGATGGGTCAGCCAGGGTGCGATGTAGTACCAATGAAGAACAGCTTTCCCCCAGATCCTGGATGCTTCCTCCCCCCAACTACCATGATCCAAACTCTACCTTGCAAGTTTGGATAGAGCAGAGGTTGTACACTGGTGCAGATAGGAGCTGGAGGCACAGGGAATCCAGGGTGGATGATACCTTCAGGACCAGGGGTGTGAGGGGCGATACTTGGAGAGTAGAGGGTAAGTGGGTTGGAAAGGGGGAACCGATTACAAGGATCTACATGAGACCTCCTCCCTGGGGGACAGACAACAGAAAAGGGGGTGAAGGGAGATGCCAGATAGGGCAAGATATGACAAAATAATAATCTATAAATTATCAAGGGCTCATGAGGGAGGGGGAAGTGGGGAGGGAGGGGGAAAAAAAGAGGACCTGATGCAAAGGGCTTAAGTGGAGAGCAAATGCTTTGAAAATGATGAGAGCAAAGAATGTACCGATGTGCTTTATACAATTGATGTATGTATACGTATGGATTGTGATAAGAGTTGTATGAGCCCCTAATAAAGTGTAAAAAAAAAGAAAATGATAGTGGAAATGTATGTACAAATATGCTTGAAACAATTGATGTATGAAATGTTATGAGCTGTAAGAGTCCCCAGTAAAATGATTTTTAAAAAATTAAAGTATTCGCTCGTCCCAAGAGGAGGGGATGGCCGAGAAGATGGTCCTGAAGTTACTTCCAGAAAGAAAACTGTTGCGTGGCCGAAGGTTGGAGACAGGGAGTCCCCGGATCTGTTCTGTTCAAACACTGTTGAAGCAAGACACAGATCCACCAGACCATGGGGAGAGCTTCGAAAAAATATAATTTCTTTGTACAACTTTCCAGGCCTTTTTTTCAATTTGTTTTTAAAAAAATCATTTTATTGGGGGATTATTCAACTCATCAAAATCCATACATAAAGCACACTTGTATATTTTTTGCCCTCATCATTCTCAAGACATTTGCTTTCTGCTTGGGCTCTTAGAATCAGCTTCTCATTTTTCTTTTTCCCCCTCCCTTCTTGCTCCCTCCTCCCTTATAAACCCTCGATAGTGTATAAATTATTATTTTATCATATCTTACACTGCCCGACATCTCCCTTCACCCACTTTTCTGTTGTCTGTCCCCCAGGGAGGAGGTTATATGTAGATCCTTGTAACCGGTTCCCATTTTCTACCCCGCCTTCCCTCCACCCTCCCAGTATCATCACTCTCACCACTGGTCTTGAGGGGTTCATCTATCCAGGATTTCCTGTGTTTCCAGTTCCTATTTGCACCACTGTGCATCCTCTGGGCTAACCAGGCTTGTAAGGTAGAATTGGGATCATGATAGTGGGGGTGGGGTGGGGCGGGGCGAGGAAGCCTCTAAGAACTAGAGGAAGGTTGTGAGTTTCATTGTTGCTACACTGAACCCTGAGTGACTCATCTCCTCCCCTCTACCCCTCAGCAAGGGATGTCCAGTCGCCTACAGATGGGCATTGGGTCCCCATCGCGCACTCACCCTCCTTCATGATGATATGATTTTTTGTTCTTTGGTGCTTGATACTTGGTCCCTTCGACCCCTCGTGATCGCACAGGCTGGTGCGCTTTTTCCATGTGGGCTTTGTTGCTTCTGGGCTAGATGGCCGCTTGTTTAAAAAATAATTGATACACTCCCAGGACTTTTCTGTGTCCTTCAAAAAACAAAACAACAACAAAAATGACCACTATTATGCCTTTGGAATACCCCCAAAGGGTCATTTTCTGAGCTGACCTCTCTGTCTTGAGTTTAACTGCCCCAGCAGATCCTCTTGGAAGCTCCTGTTGTGCTTGGCCCTTGCTCTCTGGTAAATATTGGTAAAGCCAAGGATCGTCCCAGCTTATGATTTTACCCCATGAAATCATCTCCATTAGCTTCAGTTTTGCTTTAAAGGTGGATGGAAACACCAGCTCTTTGAGCCAGCTGATCTTCACACAGCGCTATTGGCACCCATTGACTGGAAAGCCTCCTGAGCCAAGATGTTCACTTAAAATTAAGAATGCTGCAAACATCCCTCTTTCCCGAATCGGTTGAGTAGACGTTTTCACAGATCCTCCCGTGACTGAGTTGGCCACGGGCCAAGAGCAGAGACCAAGGTGTCTCTCTGCAAACCCACTTTCCTTTTGGGCTTCCTTCTCGATTTCTTTCCGGGACTCAGTTTCCTTGCGTCCCAAATGCAAAGCCCCAAATGTACATGGTGGAATGGGTGTGTACCCCAATTTCAATCTGGGAAGCCTTAAGTGAAAATTATCTAAAAGCATAGATCTTAAACTAAAGAGAGACTCCCCCAATCAACAATCAGGTGGGAAAGGATGATGTTGTCCTTGAACAACCTGAAAAATGTCATCAATATAAGGTGATCCCTTATGTTGGCACCATGCCTGAGCAGTGGGACCCTGGGGCTTTGATTGACTACATGGGCATGTGCCTAACGATTCAGACAGGTCCCAGGTGGACTTACAGTGTGGCGGCAGTGTGAAACTCCAAGCAGCTGTGGCCTTTCATCTCAACCCACGTTTCAAAAGATCTAGCTGCGTTGTTTGTGATACTCTCCTTAATGAAAACTGGGAATGGGAAGACATCACCTATGACATGCCTTTCCAGTAAGAAAAATCTTTTGAAATTGTGATAATGGTGCTGAAGGACAAATTTCAGGTGGCTGTGAATGGAAAGCATACACTCCTCTACGTACGCAGGATTAGCCCCGAGAAAATCAACACTCTGGGCATTGATGGCAAAGTGAATCTTCATCCTATCGGTCTTAGCTTCAGCTCTGACTTACAGGGTACCCAAGCATCTTCTGTGGAGTTGACACATGTACGTAGAGAAAATACGCTGCCTGTCGTTGCAAGGCTGAACTCTTCCATGGGCCCTGGGTGGACTGTCGTCATCAAAGGAGAAGTGAACAGTAATGCTAGAGGCTTCAACGGAGATGTAGTAACAGGGAAATCAAGGGATGTTGCTCTACACTTGAATCCGTGCCTGAATAGTAAAGCATTTGTAAGAAACTCTTTTCTTCCAGACTCCTGGGGAGAAGAAGAGAGAAATATTACTAGTTTCCTCTTTGCTCCTGGAATGTACTTTGACATGATAATTTAGTGTGATGTTAAAGAATCCCAGGTCGCAATAAATGGTGCACATAGCCTAGAGTACAAACATAGATTTAAAAAGCTTAGCAATAATTGACACACTGGAAATCTATGGAGAGATCAAGTAACTGGACGTAAGGAGCTGGTAGTAGGACATGACTGCAGCGAAAAAATGAAATACAAAGTGGCTTATATAACACAGACCTAGTTACAACAAAACCAAGCAAAAAGAATGCTCAACCACATGACCCTAGCTTCAGTACTTATGTAGCAATAATTCTTTTTTGTTTTCTCATCAGTTTCTGGACGTCTACAGTTGTTTTATCATTGAGGTTGAAGATCTTCTTGGCTGTCTTTCAGGTCTTCTTGACCTTCCTTAAGATGTTTTTTTTTCTTCTACAAAATGTTGTTTGTGTGGCATTCTATAAACTTGTTGCAAAGTTTCAACGATTTGGGAAGCTATCAGCTTGAGTTTTGTTAAGAATTTGGTATTAACTCAGAACTTAAAATCATTACCATTCCCACCCCCACCCGCCCTGTGGCACAAAAAGTATCCTTTTAGGGGATGGGGAAGGCACCCTAATGAGACTAAGACAAATATATTATTGAGAGAACTTCCTGCAGCTACTCCATAATCATAGAGACATAGGCAAGCAGGTTTCACTTGGAATAAGCCCATGTATGCATGAACTGGGCACTTAATAGCAATTTTTTTGACATAGCCTTGCATTCTGCCATTTTACCCTTACTAGGCCATGTGAAGCCAGGGTCTGGTTCACCCTGTGCCACCAATGTGGGCAGACTTTTTCCCCTTAATTTTGGAAAGTTTGTTATTGTTGAGAACATGCACAGCAAATTGTACATCAATACAGCAATTTCTACATGTACAATTTAGTGACATTGATGACATTTTTGAGTTGTTCAACCATTCTCACCTCCTTTTCTGAGTTGTCCCTCCCTCATTAATATAAACTCATTGCCCCCTAAACTTTCTGGTTATCAATTTGATCCCATATAGCTAGTTCTTAAAAGAGGATATGCTCAAGGCAAATAATTTCAAACTAGTTAAGCTAAGCTACTGTTTGGTTATAAGAAGCCTTTGGGGAATATTTGCTATTTAAGCTCTAAAGATTATCCCAGATCAATAGTTTCAGGGATTCATCTACCTTCTATAGCTCCAGAAAGTCTGGAGTCCACAAGAATTGAAATTCTCATTTGAATTTTTCTTCTTTTTCATCAGGATTCTTCTATAGCATCTTTGACCAAAATGTTTAATAATGGTAGTGTGGTAGTTGGGTTTATTGTGTCAAATAGGCCAATGGAAACATGTGGGTGGAGTTTGGTTACTGTGTTAGTCTGGGATGACAAGAGAAAAAAAATTCATAGATACTCATATGTGTATAAGAAAGAGCTTTATATACAAGAGCAGTTGAATATTGAGTAAACATCCCAGTCCAGATCAAATCCATAAGTCTGATACCAATCTTAAAGTCCTCTTCAGGCTCATGAAACACATGCAATGATGCCAAATGCAGGGAGATCACAGGCCAGCTGGTGGGAAGTCTTGTGGATCCAGTGACGTTGTAAGCATCTCAGTATGGGCAGGGCTCTCCATGCAGCTTTCCCAGTTCCAGAGGTCTGGCTCCATCAGCTTCTCTCCATGTGTCTTTTCCACAGGGATGTCTTGCAGGGAGTGAGCATGTGTCTCACCTCCAGCAAGCTATTTATCTCCTTTGCACCTCTAAATGAACCCATGAACCTGATTGACAGGCTAGACTCCACCTCTTCACTCCGAATCCTCAAATTGACACCATATTATGTAACTATCACAGTTGGGTCCCAGCTTGATTGGAATATGACAGAAATAAATTAAGACAGCTGGCATCCCATCTCTTTCTTGCTCCCTGGTGATTGGACCAGCGTGATGCTGCTTTAGCTAGCTTTCTGTGATAATCTGTGTGCTACACTACCTGTGGGACAAGCCAACCCCATGGATCATGTTGCTAAAGCTTGAGCCTCCTTTGAGACCTCCTTCTCCACACTGCTGGTGTGTACATTACTTGAGCTTAAGGCTGGTGGATCCTGTTGCTGTGCTTGAGTTTGAGATTCTATCACGGCCTACTTCACTAAGCTCCAGACCTACTGACTGTTGCTGACACACCCTGCCATCTGCTACCTTCAAGCAGACTCTGCCTGCCTTGCCTGAGGGAAGGCTCTGCTCTTTGCTTCCTTGACCTTGGACCCTACTGAGTTGAAGGATTTCTAGTATATTAACTGTTCTACAAAAGTCAGTTGAACTGAGCCCTCTGTACTTCTGCGTGGACTAATTAGCTGTTGAATTCCTTCTTGTTGGATAAACCTATCCCCTTATATCTATATGATCATAAGTGTGCTGGCTTTGTTTCTCTAGAGAACCTTGCTTAACACAAGTAGTCAGACACTCTCCAATGCTATGCTCAAGACAAAGGCAGCAGAAGTTGTTCATAGAGGTAATTAGTCATACATTCCTTTTATTATTCCCATCTTTCCTTTTTTGTTACTCCAGATAAATAGAGACCAATTATTGTGCCTTGGATAGTTATTTACAAGACTTTAAGATTTCTGACCACAAACCCCACCCCTAGAAAACCAAAACTCACTGCCACAGAACCAATTCCAACTCATAGTGACCCTACAGGACAGAATAGAATTGCTACTGTGAGATTCTGAGACTATAATTCTATGGGAGTAGAAGTGCTGCCTTTCTCCCAAGGAGTGGCTGGTGGTTTCAAACTTCTAACCTTACAGTTAGTAGCCAAACATGTAACTACTATGCCACAGAAGCACTAACACATTAGTATGCCAATTAAATGGGATAGTCCGTGACATCATGACCCTAAACTTCCAAACAAAGGAACTGAATCTCATGAGGATTTGGGTTACACATAAATAAGCAGCCTTAGTATCTACCCTTTTTTCTTGGGGGGGTATTGTTTTCTGTGTTCAGTGTTCATTTGAATGTCCACGTTGGTGAGATGTCTACTCAAGTTCTGTGTCTATTTACGATTGAGTTATTTTATTTGTCTTTATTGTCAAAGATATATATATATATCATTAGATTGTTATCAAATATAAAATTTGCTAAGATATTCTACCAGGCTGTATTTGGTCTTTCCACTCTTTTGGTAAAGTCTATTGATGAGCAAAATATTTTAATTTTTATGAGGTTCCATTTATTTATTGTATCTTTTACTGCTTGTGCTTATGTTATTATATTAGAGAGATAATGGTTGGAAACTAGGTTTGATAACATTGCCTTTGATTTTTCTTCTAAGTGTTTTGTGGTCCTTTATGCATTTTGAGTGTAGCCTTTAGTACGGATTGCAACTCTATGTGAGGAAAACAAAAATTCTGACAATTGAACCAATAGAAAACATCATTAAAAATGGCGAAAAAATTAAAATGGTCAAGGATTTCATTTTGCTTGGTTCCTCAAACAACGCTCATGGAAGCAGTAATTAAATCAAACAATATGTTGCATTGGGGCCAATCTACTGCATAAGAGGTCTTTAAAATGCTGAATAGCAAGGATTTTGGAGAGGACTAAGGTACATTTGGTCCAAGTCATCGTATTTGAACATGGAAGTTGGATAATGAATAAGAAGGCTTAAGAATTGATGCATTTGAATTATGGTGCTGGTGAAGAACACTGAAAGTATCATGGGCCAAAAAACATAGAATGCTCCTTAGAAGGAAGAATAGTGAGATTTCATCTCATGTATTTTGGACATGTTATCAGGAGAGACCCGATCCGGACAAAGACATCCTGCTTGGTAAAGTAGAAGGTCAGAAAAAAGAGGAAGACGCTCCAGGAGAAGGATTGACACAGTGGTTGCAACAATGGGCGCAGACATAACAAGAGTTGTGAAGGTGGCATAGGGCTGGCAGTGTTTTATTCTGTGTATATAGGGTCGCTAAAAGTTGGAATTGTCTTCACAGCAACTAATAACAATAATCCAATTTGAATTTGTTTTTCTGTGTAGTGTGAGGCAGGTATGGGTCCTGTTTCATTTTTCTGCATGTGGAAATCTGGTTTCCCCAGAACTGTTTATTAGAGACTCTTCTTTCCCTATCCTATGGCCTTAGCATCGTTGTCAGAAGTCAGTTGACCATCATGGTCAATGGTTTGGGCCAGACCATTTCAATGTAGACCTTTGCTCACACCAACATGACCTGGAGGTCTTTAGATTGTTACTTTATTGAGAACCAGACAGCTTACGAAAAACATATACAGTATGTGAGACCTACTGCAATTGATTCCTAACACAGCAACAACAAAACAACAACAAATGATTGCTTAGGTCCCTTCTCAGATCCCACATTCTGAAGCAGAGAAATCCCACTTTCCTTTTTGGAAATGTCTGCAAGTATAAGGATTTAGGATTCCAATAGCCAGTAAGCTAAGGAAAAGATTGTGCATTCCCAAATTGAAAGATGCTGATTGAAAACTACCCTGGTTTTGTATCCCTATAAAAGAAACAAAAGGACTAGGCTCAAGGCCACAGGATATTGTTCAGGAAGATGGCCCTAAGAAGTTCACTTTTATGTAAACAACTGAAGATGGAGAAATAATCCTGAGATATAATTTATGGGATATTGTTTACACGGCTAGATATTTCTAAATAATCTAGTGTTTGGACTTGTTTTGCTTTGCTTTTTAAGTGTGTATTTAAGAGAGCTTCAAAAGTAATCATTGTGGTGTCCAGGAAGTTGAAACATTAAAATACTTGGAAACAGTGACTTGTTTCAACATAAGGTCACTAACCCATCAAGTGCCATAATGTTTGGCTGCCAGAATTCTGCACTCCATGGAAGAACGAGGCTGAGGATAAGAAAATCTGAGAGAGAGAAGTAAAACTTTCCCAGCAAACCTGTCTTGGTTACCTGATTGATACAAAGCCTTTGATGGTTGTGAAAATCTACTGGTTTCCACTTGGTGTAAATTTAGCACTGCCACTTAAAAAAGAGGAAAGGAAATAGGACAGCTTGAAGAGGTGTGAAAATATAATTACTCTTTTGAAAGTAACCCTGCTTCTTTCAGCTTCCAGAGCCCAAAGTTCCTCAGTGCCTTGGGAATCTGCCATGGTATCGATTTCTTGTCTGTGTTTCTATGCTGCTCCTTATGACTCAGAAGTGATTGGGTTTAGGACAAAACCTACACTGATATGGCCTCATTTGCATAAGAAAGCCCGATTTCTTATTTGGAACTATCTGCAGGTATGTCACCTTTGGAGATGTATTTGGGAGAATACAATTCACCCCTTAACACCCTCCCACTCAAAACTCATGTCATCAGAACAGTATTTTCCAAACTACAACTAGTTTTGTCTGATTATTTTCAAACTGCAACTAGTCTTTGGCCACACGTGGCTCAAGTCCTTAGTCTCTTAAAGTTGCATCTATAAAACTGTAAGAATTAATTTGCAACTAGCATTTAAGAGGCATGTACTATGTAAACATGTAGACTATGTGGGCATGTAGACATATAGACATGTAGACTATGTGGGCATGTAGACATATAGACATGTAGACTATGTGGGCATGTAGACTATGTGGGCATGTAGACATGTAGACATGTAGACTATGTGGGCATGTAGACATGTAGACTATGTGGGCATACTCACCAATGGATTTTGTTTCTAGCCCCCAGAACAGAGCCTGGCAGGTGGGAAGTGCTTAATAAGGATCGTGTGGATGAATGAATGAATGAATGCCGTGTGCTGCAAGACAGCATGGCTGTGCCTCTTCTTTTTAAAAACTGATGTGGGGCCAGGGTGACCTCCTCTAGCTCTGCACTAGGGAGAAGGGGAATCCAACTGCATACCCACCAAGGCGGGTGCCATGTGGTCCTATGGCCTCTACCTTGCTAAGGCAGGTGTTATAAAGCTCTTTCAGTGCCAATAAGTGCCCAAAGGGCACCTCACTCTGCAAACTAGCCGCCCATCGTAGACACTCAACTTTACTTGTTCCACTGACCAGGAGGTCTGCTGCCGTCTCATGGTCTCAGCATGCTTTCACAGTCTTGAGGTTTCAGCCACTGCTGGCTCCACCATGTCAGCTAGGGACCTTGCACTTGTCCTGCTGGTGGCTCACCTTTCTTGACGATCTTGAGGTTCTCCCCTCCAGCTTCTGCAGTGACTCTCTTTTTAGCCGGCTGAATGGCAAGCTGAGCTGACCTATCCTTGAGTTAGAAACCTTTACACCTTATTTTCATGCTCCAACCCAGTCATTTGGTGGACGTTACAAAGACTTTGAATAGAGGAGCCATACCAAGGAGTAATTCACTTTCTGGTAGTTTTGTAAACTCTTTCCTTTGCTTTCCCTGTTAAATGCAGGCAGCAGGCAGGCAGTTATGCCCTGAACTCCCAGCAAAGGATTTACCACCTAGCAGGACCTCAGGAACTATGTGTTGAGCTGTCACTGTTTATTTATACAAGTAGGCCCTACTTTCAGAAAGAGATTGATCTGATAATCCAACTTATAAAAGTTATTAAATTAGAAGGCAATTCTCAAATTTACACACAAGTATAGTACAGGTTTCTCTATATATACAGGCTTTGAAAATATGCCTCAACTGATACAATTCTTCAGCAACTATTCAGAAGCACATATGCTGTGAGGGATGCAAGACACTCCTCCCTCCAGTGTGCATTGTGAAAAGCACATGTTCTCTCTGACATATCACCACTGCCATTATTAGTGACCACTAAGTCCTCCTAGACTCATTGTCCAGGCCTGTACCATCTGCATGGCCATTGGTATGTTGACATTCATTGTTGTGGCTATTGTATCAATGCATCTCATTGAAGGTTTGGTTTCTCTTGTTTTCACTGGCCATCTACTTTATGAATATTAAATATGGAAACCCTGTGGTTCCGCTAAGCTACCATAATCACATTAAGCTAAGAAGAAAAACAAGGAAGTGTGGATAAACAGAAAG